>NW_022437025.1:8825476-9083168 GCF_009761245.1 Sapajus apella | reverse complement strand
TATTGGTTTTTGTTCTCCAGGTCACAGAAGACGAATCTGGCTGATGCTTGTGCCTCAAAGAGCCAGGCAGCCCTAGCATTTACACAACACAAGGATGGGAATAATTTCAAATCATGCCTCTTGGATCAGAGATGACTGAACTTTTCCTTCCCAAAAGAGACCGTGCTAACGCTGCCTTTATGAGCACCGCCCCAGACTGCCTGAGACAACAAGCTTCTGTGGATATCCAAGGCACCAGAAAAGCCAAGCTCAAGCTGCTAGAACCATGTTCTGCATCACTCTACCTCCTCTGGGTTAGTTTCTAAAATATTGCACCTACTACCTACTTGAACTGCCACAGCAGATTTAAATCTGTCACCATGGGAAACTCCCTGTTCGCTTCAAGGTAAACACTGATTCAGTTTAAAACTCTGCTGAACATTCTAGAGAAGACAGTTATAGAAGAACTCTGTGCAAATATAGGGCATATAATTAACAGAACACTTCAGTTTCCAGGCATGAGGGAGGAGTATCTCTTCCTCTCTAGTGTCTAAGTAGCCAGAGGACATTGCATGTCCTTAGAACTCCTGAGCCTTAGATGCCCCTGTGAGCAGAGCTCATGCTGGAGGAAGGCCAGATTCCCAGCCCTCGCGAAACTGACCAAGCAGTTATTCTTTGTATAGCTGGAATGTCAAGGATTTCCAGTTCTTTCTTTACACATTCCAGAAGTTTTCCTGATCTGATAGACTTTTGAGCTGAAGGGTGCATTGGATACAGGCATGTCAGTGCAGGTAGCCTGACACAAATTATCTCCAGAGAGAATTCAGTGTCCCCATCTCAGCCACTAAGAACTTTCCTTGCTCCAGCTGTGGAACTATCCTGCTTGGAGGAAGCAGCCTAAAGGCAGAAGAATGTTCAGGATGAAATCCAAAGCAGTACCTATTACTGCCGAGCTGCTCAGTGGACACTGGGCACCGCTCATGAGGACCCTGTAAGGAAGCTCCATCAGCCTAAGCCCCAGCCCTCACCTCATTCTTATGAGATTGCAACACATTTTTCTTCTGGTGACTGAATAGACAAGGCATTTTACTATCCATTGTATTACATAACTACTCACAAGGAAGTATAAGATAGCCAATTCTGTCACTCTCCTAAGTTACCTGACTTGGACATTTCTCAGCGTAGATACAAACTCAAGCATAGCAGAGCCAGCACAATTTAGACACTACAGGAGAGCTTACAGGAGCGTAGGTGTATGTGCTTACAGGAACGTAGCAATCATACCCATCAGAATCACAGCTGCACAGGCAAGAACCAGCAAAAACTGCCTTATACATGTATGGGATTCACAGGACCCACTCAGGGCTGCTGCACACATCCTACGGTGGGGGAACTCCAGTGAGACGCTTCATGAGGGGCTTAATTAGGGGTCAACTGAAAAGGAACCCAGGGTCAGGCCAGAGCATCTTCAAACCTCAGCATTCAGGGAAAAGGAAGGCTGTAGCATGGAAGGTAAAAGGCACTGTTTTCCTCATGACTGGCATTCCCACTTCCTCTAATTGGAGAAACAATGGCAAGCTAATCAAATGGGACAAGAGTTAGCATTTTAATTTCTCAATCACATTCTTCCTAAGAGCCCTGCAGAGCAGGACGGAGGATCATCGGGACTTCAGGAACTTGGGCTCAGGGTTACATCCCTACCCTGTATTGGCAATCAAAACCCGTGTGTCCTCATTCTCAAACAACCACAACCAATGGGAAATCAGGAGATGAAAGGACTGTCATCTGAAGGATATGACACTTTATGGCACTCCATCTACGTGCCTTGAAGACAGCCCCTGAGAGATGACCTTCTGCTAACTAGGGAGGAGCCAGAGATTTGTCAACCCATGTGAGTGAGTTGGAGGTGGAGATCTGTGAGGCCAGGCTCACATGAACACTGCCCGTGTAACCACATCCTGTAGCCTTATCTAGAGAGAAATCAGAGCCAAAGCCTCTTCCACAATATCCAGAGGGTGAGAACCTCACTTGGACCATGTCAGATACACAGGGAAGGCAAGAACCCCTGACAAGATATAAGCAGCAAGAGTATCAGGCAGACAAGTTAAGGGACATCCTGGCTGTGACTACAAGGGTTTGGCAGAATGCAGATTACACAAAACCCACAAATACTTGTGGAAAGTTAAGGCAAAGTAGCCTTGGAATCCCTCTCCTCGTTCCATCTGAACCACCCAGACCGTGGTGTCTAAAACAATCTGGAACAAGGGTTAGACAATGCAGTGAACACAGCAGGACCATGGTTCCAATATACCTCTCTTTGCATTGATGCAGTCTTGCTTGTTTCTAAAGATGTCACATCTGAAAGCCAGCCTCCATTACAATCCACAGGGCTTAACACAAGATGAAGACCCTTCACAAGAGGAGGGAGGTCAGTCTTCAGCTATGTAACATGAACAATCATAATGGAGGATGAGTAATTTTTCCCTTTCCTAAAGGAAAACCCAGGAATGTTGGAATCTTTTGGAATGTGTAGGCAGCTGTGGCAGAGGCAGGGGAGCTCAGTGACATCTTTGTGACCTCCATGTTGTCTGCACAACTTTGCAGAATGGCACCATGTTTGCCATCCTATCCCACCAGAACACTTTGCTACGACCTATTCTCAAGGTGAGAGCTCTAACACTTTCTCTAAATTCAACCAAGGTTGCTCAGCCTTTGGCACAAGGGGACATTTAAGCTGTGCAGAGATTGAGCTTCATCAACAAGATAGACCAAGTTGGAGACCCACATGTTTCTAGCTAGGGCCTTCTGAGATGTATTTGATGAGGTTCTGTCAAGTACTCCCAGAGGGACTAAGCCACACACAGCATAGCTGTGATCCGCTCAATGCTCTGCCCACCTCTGGCTGGTGACCTCACCTTGTCTCTCACACAGCATTTCACCCTGGGTTTCTGGGATCACTCCCACAGTATCATCTACCTCAAACCTATAGCACTTGCGTTTGGAATTTATCAAGTCCAGACAAAAGCACTCTAATTCCCTTCACACTGGAAAGGAGAAGACTCTTAACTCTTCTTTCACTGGCATGGTCAAGATGGAAGTGCCCAATTATGTCACAAATGAATTCAAGCACATGTTTGCACTTCTAATTCAAATGACAATGACATAAGTTTTGTTCATTAAATTCCAAACATATTTGTGTTAATGCCTCGAAGACAGCTTAGCAAACCTTCTCTAGAAGAAATAAGATGTGTACAGGATGACTCAGTCATTCTGTAATTTAATCCTCCCACCACCAGTACAAGTCAAAGCCTCTTCTCTTCCTTTATACAGAAAAGTTGCAAATTCTTCTAGACATCCCCTAAGAAAATGAAACACACAACTCCCCAATCGTTGCAGTAGGCTACCTTTCATTGAAACATTTTAAGATTTGAAGCATAGCTCAGCTTAGAGGCAGACAGCCTCATTTATGGCGATTACCAAATTTCCAGGACACTGTCTAAGTCAAATCCACTATTCTGAGAAGCACCAGCTGAACAAGGCCTCAAGTGGAAACAAATTCCCTGAAGGGACATCTGTAAACAAAACCACATATAGCCAACAGACCACATCATCAGGAGTCAAGCTAGGGAAATTCACCATGGCTCAGCAGAGATGCCAGACAGTGCCCAGTAACACTGGGTAACTGTCAGCAGAGAGCTATGGAGAAGAGACAGGCCAGGTCCCTCTTCAAGCATTTTTTCCCTAGGACAATGTTCATTCCTGGAAGTTTAACACTCATGACGACCTGTGCCTCAACCACAGGATTAGAACTGTTGAGATGCAATGATGCTGAGGTGAATCTATCAGATCACAGGTAGAAACCTAAGATAAATCTGTACACACCCATTCCTTCATTGACTCAAGGAATACTTTTCAAAGCTGCAGACCCTGCTAGTGGAACCAAAGAAGGTCCTTGGTTCAACAGATTTACTGAATTCAACAACAGATCCACACCAAGTAGCACGCACCTGGCCATGCATCAACAGGGAACAAATTATCCCTCAGGACAGAGGTGAACCAAAAAAATGCAAGTATAAGCCTACTGGAGTACAATAGACAGTTTTCATACAGCAGCATTTGAGGCCTGGCTCCTTCCCCCCGTACCAGTGTCAGTACCTCCTTAGCCCCCAAGTCTACCAAGTTCCAGGTCAAGAATCTGGAAGATCCAGTTAGGCAGACTTAATCTAGCCAAACCTGACCCATGCTATACTATGCCAAGAATCCAAATAAGCTAAAAATGTAGATTTTTTTCTCTTGTGGGCAGGACTTTAAACCAGCAGGACAGAAGGATTAAGACTTTTCCATAGAACATGATATCAAGGTGGATCCCATCTACCTTTGCAGAAGGCATTACAAGAGGAACGGCCCTGTCATGAATGGAACTGGCCTGCCACCCCTGTTACAGCATAGGCTGTGCAACTGTGCCCTGGAGCTAGAATGCAAACCTTGATTCTGTATCCAAGACATTAAGCAGGAAGCTTTCCTAACTAGACACATCCTTCATCAACCCACTCACACCAAGAAAGAAAATCAGAGCTGGTCTATAAAGAGGACAGACTGCTATGACCATAGGCAGCTGCACTTGGGGCTCAATCTAAGAACATCGGGAGGAGGAAAAAGATTTGGTAGGGCCAGTCCTACAGCATGAATGTTGCTGGGCCCTTAACCTCTATCCTTGACCACAGCAAAGGGAGCAATGGTGGGAAGACTGAACACCAGAGACTGAGGTCTCAACATCTACGAGAGCCAGTGGGGGAAGACTCCAGTGACCCAGACCCAATCAATACTTATCACATATAGTCAATATTACGAGCATGAAATGGAGTGAGTTTCTCTACCAGAAATGTAGTGAGAAACCTCACCGGAAGCACGTGAGGTTTAATAATGACGCTCATTTGGAAACAAAATCAGGTTCAGTCAGGCAGGGGTCAGAGAAGAACCTAGGACATATTCAGAGGCTGAGATAATAGAAGTGAAAACCCATGGAGGATTGCAAAATTAGAACCAAACACATTAGGGAGCAGCTTACATAGGAAGACAGTACCGGGTATGTTGGATACAGGCACCTGGGTTAGTCCTGCCAGGGCTGCAAACAAGAGAAGAGGCCCACAGCAGCTTATTCAACCATACACATTTCAACTAAAAGCCAGAGTCTTTTGCCTGGAATCTCAATTCCACCCACCCCTCCAACTCAAGAGAGCAAAGAAAGTGGGAATGTTGGAGGGAAAAATTCAGACAAAAAGATCAATGGCTCAATTTGAAATGGGATGACAACTGTTCTTAGAAGCTCAGTACCATGTGAAAGCACACACAAACTAAGTGTTAAAATAGTTTCAATCTAATTTATTCCTAAGAAGCATATTCTATAGCAATAAGTAAAAGTTGACATCTTACAAGAATGGAAATCTGACCCATAGTATGCATCACATCCCTAAGTACATTGCAAATTTCTTCAAAAGTTCTAACAGCTTATTACAAGTGATATAGAATAGAAAATAGATGACATTTTAGCTGTTTTTTCAAACAGTCTCACCTCTTCCCTGTGATAGAAAGCATGAGACTTAAAAGACAAAAGATCCTTTGAATATAACGATCAGTCATCTCCACTCTTTATTCTCATTCTGAGGTCTGTAATAGAGGTCTCTAATAGAAACAGAGGTTGCAGGAGACAGCTATAGGACAAGGGTGAAAGACAAAGGGGTGTGTGACCAGCTCTCTCAGTAGAAGTAGAAAGTCCCCATATCACAGTAAGGAGGAGTGGGGAGCTTTTTCTGCAGTAGGCACTGAGCTTGCCTTCTGCTCAGGCAGAAATGCAGGCAGTTGCACATTCTACTTGAATGACTGAGCTACACCAGGCTATGCCCTCATCCTCTCAGCTAACTTGTTTTCCTGCAAAGCTACCCCAGAAACTCAGGGGAATAGATACCTGGGGTAAGTAGAAAATTGGCAGAATGTTTCTGAGGTAGTGGGTTAAACTGGACTGTAGCCTCCAGGAGGGAGGTTCTGAGATCGATTGCTCATGTTTCCTGCAGGCTCCCCAGCAGGGTTGAGTCTCAGTTACCTCCATCAGTGACCAGCTCAATCCTAAGCCCTCTTCAATGGCTGCCCTACTTTGTCACCCTTTCACTCTCCTCTGGGCTTCCTTGGATCACTTTCAAATAAGGAACCAATGAAGTAGGTAGATGAAGAATCCTCTAAATCCTCATCCAAGTCCTGAGAACCCGTGAATGTGTTATGCTACATGGCTTCCTACAGGTGAGAGTTTAGGTCAGAAACTTAACATTCTTGGAGTGTATCTGAATTTGAGTTTTGGACTCACACATTGACGGTGCTGCTTTAAAACCAAATGCTCTATGCTCTTCTCTAGTAATTCTTCCACAAGACTGAACAACTCAGAACCACAAGCAATGAAGCAAATCTCTGTCCAGAGCTCGAGTGGACAAGACAAATGCAGCCTTCTAGTTAGAGATCAAGTCTCAGCCTATAAAATCCTATGTAATCCCCAGAGAATAAAACTTACTAGAAATCTACAAGAAGGATTTCTAGCATATTGTCAGTTATGTTGGTGTTTACATGGTAAGCTGGTTTTTCGAGATGAGCCCAAAATTGACCCTGAAAAGAGCCTGCAGATGAGCAATCTCAGTTATTCAAACACACATTTCAGTGTCAGCCCTGGGTATAATCTACACCACCCCAAACTCTTGTGACTTCACTGCTGTCCTCTACCTGCCTACCACAAGAGATGGTAAGAATTTCCAAGCCAGGTGAAGATGCGTCTCCCCCAAGCATGTGAAATGCAGGCGTAATAGAGATTTGTTTTGTCTTCCAACTCTAGCACTTAAGGCAAAGAAAGACCGAGGGGAATCAGACTAGTTCCCACCAAGTAACTGTGGGAAAAAATAGCATTAGAATTTCTGTTCTACAAAAGTTGAACTTTTTTAGATTTTTTTTATTCCTGATTAGAAGGGCTGTTTCAGGCCATTCTTACACATTGCTACACAGACGTTTCCAAGACTGGGTAATTTTTAAGAAAGGAGGTTCAATCGTCTCCTGGTTCTGCAGGCTGTTCGGGAAGCACAGCACTGGCATCTGCTTCTGGGACGCCTCAGGAAGCTGATGCTTATGGAAGGCAAAGAGGGAGCTTGCAGTCACATGGCAAAAGCAGGAGCAAGGAGGCGGCGGGGTGGGGGGTGCCACACACTTCTAAATGACTACCTTGTGAGAGCTCACTGTGGTAAAGACAGCACCAAGCCTGAGGGATCCACTTCCGTGACCCAAATACCACCTGTCAGGCCCCCACTGTCCCACCTTGAAGATTACATCTCAACCTGAGACTTGGAGGGGATATCCAAACTATCAGAGCAACATAATATAAAAATAAATATGTATCTAAAGATCTCTTGGTCAGAGTAGTCAGTGAATATTAAGTTGAAAGGAGGCACTGGGACTACCGTGGACAATCAAAGGAATGAGAACGAGAAACTTCTACCCATGTGATTCAGAAAGTCCTCTCAGATAGGGAGACTCACAGGCTAATATTGACCACTTTCTATGCCACCAGTGTGGCAGGCAATGGCAATCCTCAAAGACCGCAGGGAGAATTAGAAATCCTTTGAACTATGGAGGATTCAGCTCCCACAGAGCAGCATAGGAAGCCTCATTTCATCTCCTGAGCTCTTAGTTTGCTCATACTCCCAACCTTGAACTTCCTGTTCATGCCATCTCTACCTAGGTATGTGTTGATCTGGCCTCGGCATGTCTCCAAACATGATGTCAGGAGTGTTACAAGTTATGGCTCTTCAGGTGGAAACAAGCACAAACCTAGCAAGCCCCTGCAGGTGAGAGAACTTCCATGGAAGGGCACTGTGGCCTCCAAGGCAGTGATCAGGTGACACCCATCATGTGAACGTCTCTTTCCTGAGATTTAAGTTGTCAGCCTGAGTCAAGAATAATCCTTTTCCATGGTGTCAATTTGCCATGCTTCCTAAAGGTGGTATTTTTGGCCAGCAACTTCAATTCAAACATACTCCAAGAACGTTGAGTTTGGGCCTCAAAGATACCAACACCGCCACTGTAAA
The DNA here is from genome assembly GCF_009761245.1 of Sapajus apella. NCBI lineage: Eukaryota > Metazoa > Chordata > Mammalia > Primates > Cebidae > Sapajus > Sapajus apella. The sequence continues at coordinate 9,075,072 of NW_022437025.1, read as the reverse complement.
ACCAAACGTCTGTGTGCCTCATTGGTGCTTGAGCCACAAAACTCAACAAGTCAGAACCACATGCCATGGAACAGATCTCCTTCCAGTGCTTGAGTGGCATAAAGGAAATACAGCCTTCCTGTTAGAGACCAAGTCTTAGCTTGTAAAATCCAAGGTAAGCCCTGGAGATTAACACTTGCTAATTACAAGTCCACAAGAGGGATTTGTGTTCAGTTGTAACATTGCCATTATGAACAGGAGCCCACATAGCCAGATTGGAAAGATACAACAGATGAGCAATCTCAGCTATTTAAACATGTACTTTGGTCTCGGTCCTGGGCAGCATCCACACCATACCCGACTTTTTTTCTTGTTTTATTTCTGAGGTGGAGTCTTGCTCTGTTGTCAGGCTGGAGTGCAGTGGCATGATCTCGGCTCACTGCATCCTCCAACTTTCTGCTTCAAGCGATTAAACTGCCTAAGCCTCCTGAGTAGCTGGGATTACAGGCACATGCCGTCACACCCCAGCTACCTTTGGTATTTTTAGTAGAGACAGGGTTTCCCCATGTTGGCCAGGGTGGTGTGGATCTGACCTCATGATCCACTCACCTCGGCCTCCCAAAGCGCTGAGATTACAGGCATAAGCCACCGCACCTGACGTTTGTTGTTCTTTACTTCTATCAAGTTGGTGCTCAGAATGCATAGATCGCCACTCAACAGTTGGAGATATGTCTACATTTGTGTAAAATATTGGCATAGTTTTGAGATTTTTTCCCCCCAAACTCTGGCACTTGCAAAGAAAGGCCGAGAAGAATCAGACATGTTCCTACCAAGCAACTGTGGATAACAAAGAATGGGCTTTCTGCTCCACAAGATTTAAGTTTAATGAATCTGTGTCCCGGAATCTTTATCATCATTTTAGGAGCGGCATCAGGCCATTCTTGCATTGCTAATAAATACCTAAACTTTACAATTTTTACAAAAGGAGATTTAGCTGTCTCATGGTTCTACAGGCTGTATGGGAAGCACAGCACTGGTATCTGCTTCTGGAGAGGGCACCGTGGAAGGCAGGGGGGAAGCCTACAAGTCACATGGCAAAAGCTGCAGAAAGGAAGGGGGAGGAGCCACACACTTGAGTGACTAGAACTCACTATGGTGAGGATAGCACCAAGCCATGAGGTATCCACTTCCACAACACAAACACCTCCTACCAGGCCCCGCTGCTCAACATTGGGCTTGTATCATCGTGAGATTTGGAAGGGATAGCCAAACTATTAGGGGCAATATAAAGAAATACAAAAGCAAATACACATCTAAAGATCTGTCAAAGTAGTCAGTGAATATTTAGTTAAAAGGAGGCATTGAGACTACCTTGGATAATCAAAGAATGAGAACCAGACCGACTCAGATAGGTAGACTCACAGGCTAACAGTGACCACCCTCCATAACACCGGTAGATAATGGCAGTCAAAGGCCACAAGATGACAATCAGAAACCCTTGGGAGAACAGAGGGTTGAGGTTCCAGAGTAGTGTACAAACCCACCCCTTCTCCTGACACCTTAATGTTCTTACTTCCAACTTAGATCTTCTTGCTCATCCCATCTCTACATAAGTATGTCCTGATCTGAGCTTGCCATGTCTGCACACACATTAACTACGAAGTGTGTTATATGTTATGGCTCTTCATGTGGAAAGAAGCACAAACCTAACACACCTCCGCAGGTGAGATAATTTTCTTTGAAGGCCCCTGTGGCCTCCAAGACTATGTTGAGGTGATATTCCTCAGGTGAATGCCACTTACCTGAGATTTAAAGTGGTCAACCTGAGTCAGGAATTTCACTTTTCACTGTGTCAGTTTGCCATGCTTCCTGACTACTTCATAACATTATTGGAGTATATTTGAATTTGACTGTTGGACTCAAAGGTACTGATACTGCTTTAAAGTCAAATCTTCTGTGCTCTTTCGTGCTTCTTCCTTAAGACTGAACTACCCCATATCACATGGAATGAAGAAAATCTCCTGCCAGAATTTGAGTGGAAAGAGGAGATGCTGCCTTCCAGTTAGGGAACAAATCTCAGCCTATAAAATCTAACCACCTGTAGAAAACAGAAACTGGAGACACTGGAAATCCCTGAGGATTTCTAACTTGTAAGTTTTGTCTGTGTTATAAATATGCTAAATTAGTTCTTCCAAATAATCCTGCCAAACCCAAAGTGCTCATCTGCAATATCTATCCAGTCTCAGCTGAAACACGTTCCTGTCTCAGTCCTGGGTATCATCCATGCCTTCCCAAAACATTTTACTTCGTAATTCTTTACTTATGTACTAGAGGGGGTGTACTAGGGGGTGTTCTGTACTAGAACACCTAGATTAACCACCAAGACAGATACGTCTTTCCAGGTATAGGTGTGTCCATTGCAGGCATAATACTGAGGTGTTTTCCAGCTTCTGGCACTGAAGGAAAAGAAAAGCTGAGAGAGCTCAGACTTGTTCCCACCAAGCAACAGTGGGATGACACAGCAGGATTTCTGCTCCAGAAGATCAATTTGCTTTTCAAGCCTGTATTAAGTTTTTGGCCTAGGATCATTTGCTTTTTGGGACAGGAGAAGGATATATAGAAAAGTCAAGCATGCATCAAGAAATCTCTTAGAGCAGCCAGGTAATGTGTAGGTGGAAGGAAATACTGGGATTATAATGGGATTCAAAGGAAGAAACAAGACAAACCTCTCCTCCTAAGCACGCATCTTCTCCCAGATATGGTGACATAGGCTAACATTGACCACCTTCCATACAAGAGTGGCAGGTGGCTGAAGATCACACATGCTGGGCATGTGAGAATGAGTGCTCTCGAGGGACCAACTGGGGTAAACTTATTTATAAACAGGTCTCTGAGCTGGAGGTTATGAACACCCTTGTTCCACCTTCAGGACTATCTTCTTCCTACAAAGGTAGGTGGAGACTCCTAAATGGCAGGGTATGTCTGAGATGTTATAGCCAATGAGATACCTCTTAGAAAATATACCAGCAATGCACCAGCAAGAACATGCAAGCTACACTCCTTTCCCTCTGGCATGCATTCACACAAGAGTTCACACTTGGTCTCATTCTTAATGATCTCATGAAAGTAAAAGGGGAAGCCATCTCCTTTTAAAAGGCAGGATCTTGACGTATGAACAGCCCATTGCTCATTTGCCATGGTTAGAACTTATTTGCCTGATCCCAGCTAACTGCATGAACATCAATTCATATGACATTGACTCCTGAGAAATTAAGGTGACTCCAGAAAAGTTATTTGCAGGCATAGATCTCATTTTCTATGTACCCCTCTACACATTAGGTAGCTCCACATTTTTCTTCTGGATCAGGCCGACAGGCAAGTTGACCAAGAGGCATCTCAAGCAGGAATACACTGTCATAGAAATCACCATACATCAGTTATCCTCCCTTACAGACATGTCTGCATTTTACAGATTTCACTCAAACCTAGCAATAGGTCTTAAGGAATATACCCACTATTTTCACTTCCTTGGAGGATTATGAAGGGAACAGGTTTCTTCGCCAACACTGGAAACAGACCATTTCCTCTCTTCCAGCCTACATGGTATTCCTTCAGTGAGGGAGGGGAGGTGGGTGTCCACCATAAGCATCTCTTATTTGGAGGAATTCAAGAAACATACAGCTCTTTATGGCCAAGAATCTGGACTAACACACAAAATTCTCCATGCCCTATTTAGAGGAATATTTTCATGAGGCAGCAGTAATGATGCCAGGATTTCAATAGGGAACAATCAGGGTACAATCAGGGATAAAAGAAAAATGACCTCAAAGCAGAAGCTGCACATATGGTTTATCATTCATGCTAAATTGTTTGAGTGAACTCAAAAGTGAGATTCTCCTTCAAAAACCTAGGAAAAGTAAAGAGGGGAGACTCAAGTTCCAATGGAGATTCATGCTTTAAAAATGGCTGTGCCATGTTTAACATTTCAAACTTCAGTAGGACCTCTACACCATGGCACTAGGTAACGTGAAGCGTTCTATACCATGGAAGAAATAACATTCTTCCCAACTGTTCCAAAATATCAAGTTGACTCATCACAATCCAAATAAGGAGTAAGATTGTGATTGTCCATGGTCGCTTAACGTACATCTCAGAATCCTAATGCAGATGGAACTTAGTTACATGCAGAGTTAGTAGAGAAATTGGCATTATTCAAGTTGACCTATGAAGACTCAGGTGCCCATGCAAGGAAACTTAAGAGAAAACACGCTCCTCCCTGAAGCCCCCTCCACAGGCCTGAAACCTCCAGTCTTCTCCTAGGTCAGGATTCTCATGGCTGGTTGGCTAAAAGTAGCCAAAGCAGAAATCCCACTGTGGAACAAAGGTCAACTGCTGTGAGAATTTATGAGGCAGCACATAACCCTCATGTATCTGACCATTTAGGATCATAGTGCTTACACAGGAGGACACTGGTCTCTTCACAAATACTCTTCAAACAGACTGTTTACTTTCCCTGTGTCTATGTTATATTCATCGAAGATGAGGGGAGGGAGAAGGCTCATCATAAGCCATGTAAGATCAAGAAAGATTCCAGAAACCAACAGATCACCAGAGGCTAAGAGCCTACAATTCTCACGTCTTATTAGCAAAGGACCCTAGTATGACAGGATAATGTCACCAACATATTATGATCAAGACCAGGTACAGTGAAAATTGGGAAGAACCAAATATATCCATTTAAGAAAATGTTCTTGATCATTAGTGCTCATTTGTCATTGGAAGTGAAGGTCTCTGTGAAGTGCTCCTTTAATATAAAATGGGAGAGGGTAGTCAAAGTTTAAAAGTCTCAGGAAAGAATTCACACCATGAAAAGAGCTGTAGTTGGTACACCACCACCTTGGGTGCTCACCTAACTAGCTGCCAAGACACAGCCAATGGCAAGATCCACGAATTATAGAGAGTTTGAAACTGAGGCTAATGGGTCTATGGGGTGATCCAAAACAAGGTGGCATGACTCCCCAGATGCTGAATGACTAGTGGAAGCCGGACTAGCTGTGTTCTCTAGAGGCCAATGGCAATTTGTTCTCACAATGAATTCCTTTCTGATTGGGATAATAGAGATTTTGCAGAAAAATGAATTTAACAGGCTCCCATCTCTGGCATCTTCCCTGTAAGTAACAGTCATGGAGTGTTCTAGAACTGGGTTATTTCCATAGTAACTCACAGACCTCCCTTAGTCGGGTGTGGAGTATCACTCAAGCAGTGTAAGCATTTCAGGCAACACTCCTAGGAGTGCAGGGTAGTGACATTTAGGGACTGGAAACAGGCTCCTTACTCTACCTTCCTGCTGAAGGGATAAGGAGACTTCCTGCCATCACCAGCTCTCCGGAGAAAGAGGTGGTGTTAAGTCTACTCACAAGTTTCAGAGAATGAGATGGCAAAGGGGTTCATCAACTTCCAGTTGATCTTTAAGAATTTCCTCATTCAGTACCAAGGGGGAGATTAGCTTTTAATCTTCCGTGTGTCACACCATTCAGGTGACTAGTTACCAGCTCTAGAATAAGGCAAATAATGACCAAGATGAACTAGCCAGACTCAGGGTAGTCTGAACATGATTCCATCCCTTCAAGAGTAATGAGCTTGTAAGCAAACAGAAACAAGCAAATTAAAGGACCTCACTCTGATATATGCTGGACACCATTGATTGGTCCTATAACCTGCTGAGGCTTCACTGTAACAGCCCATCACAGAAGAGTGCTCCAAAAGGCTTAAATGCTCTGCTCTCAAAAAATAAACATTTGGAAGATGTGAGCAAGTCATCACGAGCTCTGAAATCTCTTCCCCTGAGAAGCTAAACTCCTGCTCCAAGGTTTTTCAGGCTGAACCGACCTCACCCCTCCAGTCACAGTAATCCTGACAGCATACTGTGTGCAATGGGCTCATGCTTCAGGACCCAATAGGCTGAGTTCACTGGTTGAATTGACAACAGTCTTGCTATCAGAGTAAGATGCATGTGTCCTTAGAGTGCACAGTTGGTCCATGAGCTCTCTGCTTGTCACATGGTTGACAAAACACTCTTTCCTGCACACTGACAGGGAAGTTCTTTAAGAAAAAAGCCCTAGAATTACTTAGCACCTCAGCCATCTTTTGCAGAAAAGCATTGCCAAGAACAAACCAGAAGGCAAGGAAAGACTGGAAACCATGACTAACATCTGTCTGCCTTACCCAGAAAGGGTCTCTAGATCATTTTTTGCCCCATAATCAAATCCTGCCAGCGGGATGCTTTTCAACTGTGAAGGTTTCAGAATTATCTGCTTGTCTTCCAAACAGGCTCTACACCTCATCAGGGAAGGAACAACTCTCTCAATGATGATCACTATTCCCCACTTTTCTGTGGCAATTAAAATTCTATTAGTGCCAAAGACATCACAAGACAGGCTACAGGGGGCATCTCAAACTTTGACATTTCAGTTTAGCTCCCTTTGGAGACATGTCAAGAGCAGCACCTCAAGCCTCAGAGGTTCAAAGGAAATCCAGCAATCTTACAGAATGACATTCTAACCACGTGGGCTATCAACTCACCCAGTTAATGTACACATATTTTTTGACGCTCATTTTAAGAACCCACAAGACAAAGAGCAGTCACCTATAGGGCACCATTACCTCAATAAATGAGAGCTTACAGTCAATGAAGAAAGTTACTAAAATAAAATTGGAATTTTTCAGATATACCAACAGGTATTGATGAACTCTGGAAAAGGTATCAATGAATAAAGCAGACAAATATTCAGCAAGAAAACATGGTACTGTATACAAATATAAGGCAAAAATAATTGGCAGAAGATCACGAGATTTTTGTTGACCAAAGCAAAAGACAGACTGAACTAAGGAAACAAAGACAGTGTATTTGTTTCCAAACATCTTTGTCCTCTGGAGCCCTAGAAGTGTGTGAAGTCAAAGAGGACTTCCAGACATTGTGTTTCAGAGTATTTTCTGCCTGTGGACATGTGGTTCGGAAAAAAAAAAAAAAAAAAACCTATGTACCCTGCTCTGCTTGGACAGTTTGGAGTTATAGAAATCAAAGAGCAACAAATGGTAACACAACACTATTATTTTTAGAAAGTAAATTTCTATCTGCAAAGTATCATCCTCAGTAAGTGGAATGTGGATTTTCATCTAGTTTCAATTATGAATTCAAGATATCAAGATTGCTGTCTGTGGACTTGGAATGTCCTGCATTCAATTCTGGTTCTAGTCAATGCTGAGTCATGTTAATAAACAGTTCACAGAATCAGGAAATGCTACAACTAGGGTTTATTTTCTCTAGGTAAGCTTTATTCAATCTTTCTGGTGAAAGACTTTCAGATGGAACAGTATAAATGGAACCCATTGCCTTTAATAGAAAGCACATTAAGGGGCAACAGGCTGATTATACATTCAAGATAATCTAACACCTACCATAGGCACAAACTGTAAACTCTGGAGGCCAGTAGGTTACAGATCTTGATTTTACATTATTGCAAAGCATCAAGTGAAGTATCTTCTGATCGGGACAATTTCTTTCATTTGCCTTTAATCAACACATTTCAAGTAAAATAATGGTTAGTGCCATAAAGAGGACATACCCGTGTTAAGACCTCGGCAAACTGTCTAAAGCTCCACCTAAGGTCAGAGTAGAAGGGAAAACACTTCTGTTGTACGTACCATCTACCAAAGGGTCAAGTCCTGCACACAGCATGGACATCACTGAGCTCTTAGCCTCAGCCCTTCACAGCCAAGAGATCCTGTGGCATATAAGACTGAATCCCTTAGATCTGAGAACCACGGAGCCTGATGACAAACACTTTAGAGACCCAGGCCCACAATGGACACTGTCCATGTGATCTACACCCAGTGTAGCTTCCCCCAGGACAGTTAGGCAGTGAGAACCTGCACTACTCTGGCTTGGGAACGACCTTCATGTGGACTCACAAGAAACAGGAGTATCAGTCTACATCATATTTTACCTTTCCATGTCCAAGGGGCAAAAATAATGGGTTTCAGACCCTACAACAGAGGTGGGAAGAGTCAAAGCTAAACATTTGAGGCAGAGACTTTCACTTAAGGTCAATGCAGTCATCAATCCAGGCTCGTGGGTTTGAGCTGCCAGAAGTGCAAGCAGGAAGGTTTCCAACACTGTCATTCTTTTCTCTCATGCACTCAAGGGGGTTTTAAATGAGTAGGCAGTGTCAACTCAAATACACTCCCTCAATTTATGGAAGACTAAAGGCAGAATATCTGAAGTGAGAACCAATTCTGCACACCAAGGAGCAAAAGAGATGTATATTCGCTAGAAGTTAGAGAAGGGATCTCTTAAAAATATAGGGAAAATAAAGACTTTAGATATTTTACTGTAAACTGCATAGAGGTATGTGGCAATGAATTCAATGCTTAGCATATTAACATGTCCACAGAACAATGGATCTAAACCTAAAATTCTTCAATGCTCTAAGTCATTGTTAAACTGTTGTATATTTTAGAACTACTCAGGATTATATAGAGCCGACATACGATAATCAAATTTTCAATTAAACATACTCAACTTTGTGGTGGAATGTATGAGATGTAAAATGCACATCCTTCATAAATACCACATTATTAGACTTTTGGCTTCCTGATGTATTTAATTCCAACAGACATTGTGCGAGGCGGGGATGGAGACAAAGATCTGTGGCAGAAAGGCGTCAGAATCTCCTCAAAATAAGCATCTCCATCACAGGAAAAATGGAAGAAAAAGCTCCTCATTGCAGTAGGCCCTTAGCCTGTTCCTTTTCCTGCTGAAAGACACATCCAGATGTCTTAGCATTTGGTTAGAATGACTGAGCTGCCCCAGGACACACCCTCAACCTCTTGGTTTACTTATTTTCATTCAGAGCCATACACAGCAGAAGAGGGATTGACTCCGCTTGTGTAGAGCAATCTAGGGAAAAAGAAATGATCAGGAGTCTTTTGGGGAGATTCCATGACAGGGCCCAAATCATTTCGCACTCAGATTTGCCAACAGAAGCAAAAGAGGCCACCTACGAACAGGACCTAACATGGCCAACATACTACAGCAACAAAACCATTGAAGCTCATCTCCCAAAATGCATTCTCAGGCAGAGAAATCACAACCCATGATATAAAGAACCAACAGACCAAAGGAAAGTATCTCTCACAAGCTACTACCATGTAAAGACACAGAGCCTATGAGGACAATGGTTAGAAGATAATCCCTTGCACAAGATGGATTGAAGAGGCTGAAATCTCAGTCCAGTGTATGCTAACATTCCGGGAGAGTGTGGCCAGGCTTATCACTGCTTGTGTCATCAACATTCTGTGAATGTTTAAGATAAACTGATGAAGTTTCATCCAGGGAATCAGAAAGGTAAAAAACTTCATTACATGATTCAGACTTCTAATAGGAATGGGCTCCTATTTTGACACAGAATAAGAGCATCAGGCAGACAAGCTGAAGAGTTACTTATCTTTACAGTCTCAACAGAGGCAGCAGGATGAGGATTGCTCTAGATCCGTGTACACTGTGGGTAACAGAAAATGGCCTGGGAAGCTTTTGCCTTGGTGCATTAGGGCAGCGTCCAAGCCTAGCCCTGTCCGTTTGCAGGGAACCCAGATAGATAAGGGTTCCCAACACATCCCTGGCTTCTCTTTCAGCTCTTGGATGCAGTGTTTCCCTATCAGGCCTCATTAAAATGACAAGACAGAATTAAAGTTAATCCTTCATAAGTGATTCAATTACTCAAGTGAGTACTCTACTATTTTAGGTGTTTAGAAGCAAACTTAGCTTATAAAGTGGTAGTGTTATATTCTTAGATCTTTCCCTAAGCAGCAATAGAATGATGAGTGTATTGTCACAAAAGTGTCAATTGCCAGTAAAATATTCCACAGCAATAGAAACCTAGGACTTCAGGGCTCATTCTGCTCTGACGTGGGATATCAGGTTCATTCTTCCACACTGTCTTTCCATGACATTTCCTATCATTTTCACAGGCAAAGATATGCAGAATGCAAGTGTGCCTTACAGAAAGCTGGGGTTACAGTGGGAAGATATTTAGCTAAAAGACAACACTGACCAACTTCTGGATCACAGGGAAGAGAACAGTACCAACCCTCCCTGCCTGGGGAAAGCCTAGAGCTCATTTTCTTAGATGGGTCAGCTCGGACTCACCAAGTCAGCTTCTATCCCACCTGAGAGTCAGGTGACCTGAAAGCTACAGAACTTGGGGTTGGTAGAAATGAGCTTCAGAGACCAATAGACTTCATCCACTAAGGGATCCTTAGACAGGTGGTTACAGATTCCCTACTACCTATGACCATTTCCTCAAATATAGCTCAGGACACAAATAAGAAAGCAGCTCATTAATGGCACATACTAAGTTAATAGTCACCACTTAGAGGACACAGAAGTAAGAACACTCAAGGATCATAGCTCTACCTTTCCTATGCCATTCCTTTAAGGGATCACTCTTGAATTCTGTCTCAGCCACAAAGCAAGAGGAAGGGGAGCCTGCATCCTTCTAAAAGATAGGTTCCTAAAGGTCAAACACCACATCTGCTCTGCCCCAAGGCCACATTAATTAGGAAAGGGAATCTGCCTTGAGATAATTCATGTGGATCTCAACTCCGTATGACTAATAGAACTTCCAGGTATAACCACAGTGGCTGTGAGCTGTCAGCCCACTGACGTTGCATGCAGATCAAGGTACTTCTTAAGCAGTATAAACCACCAAATGGGTGGTTTCCAGTAATGTGAACTTTGCCACAATAGAAGCACTGAGCTTCACTTAGGAGGTGGACTCCAATAGAGTGCCCACAGGAGTCTTGACCAAGCCTCATCTGGTGGACAAGGGCACTGAACGTGAGGTCACTCGTGGTACCAAACCTCTTGAGCCACCTGAATGACTGAATGATTCTTAAGTGCCCAAGTCCTCAGGATATCCAGGACTGGCTCAGCCTTGCTGAGGTTCTGCAGAAAGAATTAGTGCCACCCACCTTTCAGGGATCTTCACGATGAAGGGCTACTTCCTTGCAGAAAGACCACCAAATTCATTATGTTTATGAATCTCTGCCAGAATTTAACAAGAGTCCTAAGTTGAGCATCAACATACTCAAATATGAAAAGTGATCTGGTAGTATTAATGCATTTATGACAGAATTATTGTTGTAATTCAAAGAGTAAAAGGGAAGGAAGATACCTGGCTGTTAGGTAAATGGCAAGGTGAGTTCTGCAAATGCAATACCATAGTTGAATATATTTTCCTAGACAGTAATAAGGCTGCATGCAGAACAAACGCAGTTTGAAAATCAGCATCTTGGCAGAGAGGATGCCAAGACTTGTGAATCATAGGACATTAGAGAGTGCCATGAAACAGCAAATCAAAGCACTGAAGATCCAGCTGTTAAGGTGCTACACATGGTGATTGCTATGGTCAAGCTCACCTTCACAAATATTCCTGATGACTACTTCTGTTTTTAACCTCGATGGAACCTACAAGTTTAAAGTCTGAGCCATTAGATGTGAAGAAGCCGGCAAATTTTTCTGTAATGCAGAGGTAGTATCAGAACACAGAAGCAAAAGACAAAGAAAAAACTCATTTCTTCATTCTTTTTAAAGGCAGATTCTTCCATAGCTGAAACCTCTAAGCACCCAATCTGCTGACATCAGGCCATCAACTGCATCTGCAGCCTCGTGTCGGCCCATAGGATCGTCCAGGATAAGCTGAGGTCATCTCATTGCTCATGGGTCCCAGGGCCTTCGTGTCTCTACAGAAAACACCGAGGACAGGCTCTGTCTTCTCCATGTACAACGGGAAGCACCTGCCACTCTGACAACCCCCCCCTCCAACTATGACAGACTCCTGGAGTCAGGCTTCTGCATTTTTCACCTTTAAGAGACATACAGGCCTGTTATTTCAACTTGGGTTTTTCCGTGGTAACTGACAAGCTACTTTTGTTACAGTACCAAATTGGTGGCAAAGAATTTCTGGAGACCCTTGCAGGGATGTGAATCAGTGATAACAAGTGGGGATAGGGAACAAGCTCTCTCTTTTCTTGTCCTACAGCTGATGGACCAACTGTTTCATAGCCTGTTCTAGTTTCAAAAGAGCCAAGGGCCCTTATTTTCCACAATGGATTTCAGGCAGCAAGGAAGGCAGAGTTAATTCTTTGCATTTCATATGTTGACTCCAAGACCTCACCCTGTACCAGCAGACGACAATTTCCATCTGAAGGTGTCAATTTCAAAGAGATCATTCACTAGCAGAAAGATTGAATGAGAAAAAAAGAATGACTCAAGTGAAATAGAGTGAGTTCCCTGAACATGCTGCCATCTTTGAATAAGGAATAATGTTCCAGAAAACTCAAAAGCTATCTTCATACCAAGCTGGAAAACTCAATAAAAACAATCTTCATACCAAGATGGACACCATTAGAGATATCACATGGCAAGATTTTATGACGGCTTACAAAGACAACTCAAGCTGCATGACTCAGATCTCTACAAAGGGAGGAAACATGGAACATATACAAGGAGACAATTATGAAGTCAGAAGTCTGTTGCCATGGGAATAAGCAAGTTAAAATTCTCTCAGCACAACTGTCCAGGCTGAGATGACCACTTCCCCTTCAGTAGTGGCAGTGGTAATGGAGCAGCCCAGACCCTCACAGGCTCACCGCAAGGCCAGGAAAATCCAAATGTGCTTCATTTTCTGCATCCAATCATTCATTACTAAATGAATTTGCTAAAGTGGCAGAGAATAATCAAACTAGATCAGAAACAACCTGTACAGTCCATATGAGCAGGAAGCATTAGGGTTTGAAGGGAAGGTGAAGTTTAAAGACACAGAGGGCAGCTCGACAGCAAATGCAGGCTTTATTTCAAGCACAAAACCTGCAGAAGCAAGGGGCCAGCCTAATGCCAGAGCCCACCGCTGCTTACAGGCTGGGGTATTTGTAGGTATGGGCAGGAGGGTCTGGGCAGTATGGCTTGTTGGCCAGTAGGATATTGATAAGATGTCCCCATGATGAGGCGGTTCTGGGTCCTTATTCCACCAGATGCCATTATGGTGTTCCTTGGAACTTTGTGTAGCAGAATATGATGGGGACGTTTCTTTAGTTAGGCCTTTTCTTGCCTTGTTGTCAAGTGGTTAGGCAGGATGTTTCTCATGGTCTGAACCCCCAGTGAATTATTTCACTTCCAGCAAGGTCTGCAAAATAGCAGGGAACTTACAAAATGGTAAATTTGGACTATTGGAAGGTACATACCTGCATTGCTCTCATGAAGTTTCAGAGGGCCCAAGACAGGGAGCAAACATGGTCCTGCCTACCATGGCTGTCAGACAGAGCTTGGACCAGATCTCATGCTGGCAACTCTAAGGAGTTGCCCTTCCCAGAGGCAGTGGTGTTGTCACAAGATGTCCCCCAGTATCTGGGCTGAGAAAAGAACTTGTTTATTATGACCAGTGAAGAGACAGGGTCAGTCACAGGACTTCAAGATCAACATTTTAGATGCTTCAGAGATGGAAAGGACAGAGTCAATGAAGCCCAAAATTTATAGCAAAGGAATATCAGTCAGTCACAAGCTAATCCTACTGAAGACACTTCCTCACACATGCAGTAGACCTTCCTGGTACAAGGAGTGTCTGTATTCAACCAGCCTGCTCACATTGAGTGGTGAAGGAATGTCCTTATCATGAGGTGCATCCACAGGCAAGAGATGATCCACTTGCTGGTTGTCAGTGACATGGGCATTTTTCATCCTAGGAGTGATGACAATTGCTCAGAACATTGGCCCTAATACAGAGAGCCCCATAGTAATCTTGACAAAGCCTGATCCAGCAGCCAACATACCAAACACTAGACCCTTCATGCAATAGGAACCCTGGTGTGTCACCCAGGTGCTGACTCCAGTGGGGTCATTGCTGGGACCAAGTAAACTCACCAGTTCCACTAAGTTCTCACCAACTTTACTGCCAGGCTAAGACACATGAGTGTAAAAACTTTAAGGCTAGCCAGTGAGGCCCCTGTTTCATACTACAGTCAGTCACTGTGCAAGGTAAAGGGTTTTCCATCTGCTCCACAGATCAACATCAGGTTCATTACTCACTAGCCCTCATATTGTTTATTTTTTTCTTATAGCCATCTGCCAGGACTGCTGAGTTGTTCACCCCAGAAAAACATCTCCAGGACACAGAGGAGTCAATGACTGGCAGACAGCACCAAGAGCTACCTCTCCCATCTAGAATGTGCCACTGGCTCCATACTTTTGTCTGTGGCAGAAGTAGGCCAAGCTACCAACCAAGTTAGCAGTAGCTTCCACTGAAGAAAGTAGCATGACATTGCCAGGCTTTTACAAGTTATGGGAGCTCAAAAAAGTGGTGTATGTCAGAAGATTCATTCAATTTTTTAAAAAATGCATTAATGGTCCAGTTAAAACGAGATGCATATTGTTCATATGTGGTTTTACAAGGGATGCTTTTTTCATTTCAGAGCTTGTAAGAACATACAGTGATGTATATGTCAAGTAACAGCAAGTAGCAATAAACGTAATAGCCATGTGTGGAGGTCCAAGCTTCCTAACCTCCACTACACTTGAAAGAACAGTGAGTTTTTGCCCATCACATACATCATCTTAGAACTCATGACATGCTGAGGAGATACAGCAGAGGAGTTAGGCCTAATTTTAGATCCTTGAATATATAAAATTCCCACATGTTTAATAAAAAAAATTAGGACATTTGAAATGACAAATCATCCCTTGAAAACTATGAATATTGGTTATTCAGTGTTTACCTTATCGAGTCTCAGTTATTACTCTGCTTGCTTATTCTGTCTGTGCCAGCACTAAGCCCATCCTTCTGCACAAAGAGCCAGGTGGTTTGCCATTTGATTAGAATGATTGGTGGCCCCAAGCCACACCCTCACTCTCTCTTCACTTACTTGCATGCAGCATCACATCTCAGCAGCCCAAGAGAATTGATGCCACTGGTGGAAAAAACAATCAACATGGAAGACAGAACTGAAAGGTGAACTATCTGACTTGCTCAAGTAGAGAAGACATTCTGGGAGACATTCTACAACTTCCTCACAGAGAACCCAGTGATATGGAGCCCAGTCATCTACTTAAATGTCCAGGTAAATTCTGATTCTACCCCTAGAGTAGCTGCTCTGCCCCACTCCACAATCCTCAAACCACCACCACCCACACTGGTTCACCACCTTCCTTTGAAATTCCTGGGATTTATTTAACAAGTATTAGGTAGAGGCAAGTAAGTGATCCCCAGAGATATCCTTGTCCTAATGCCTAGAACTCATTAACATGTTATTCAACATGGCAAGAAGCAATGAAGGGAGCACATGGAATTAAGATGCTCCCCTGGATGATTTCTGTATCTTCAAGTTAGCTAACTAGGCACCATGTTTTCAGAAAGGCAAAGACTACGAGAAACAAAATACAGGTGGGCATAAGAATTGAACATGTACATTCATCTTTGAGATGAATGAGAATTCTAACTCTGAAGAATAAAGGAACCACAAGATGGTGTAAGGGATCTCTGAACAAGTTAGTCAAGGAAACCGTGTCCTCAGAGAAACAACAGGAGCTTAACTCCTGCCATCTTGATTTTATCAAAGTGAACCATTTTGAGTTTCTAGCCAAATATAAAACAAAATGAAAATCTAAGCAGCATCATGACAGAGCTGCCAGGATTTGTGAAATACGGTTGAGTTGCTGCTTTATGATTTCTCAAAGCATTGGAAGAGCCAAGTGTTGATAGGCTGCACACGATGACTAGGAGGGTGTAGATCGCCATTATAGACACTTCACAAATAACTGGTTGTTTTAAATGTTGTATGCAGCCAAGTCCGAACCTCAAGACTTAAGTCTAACTTTGAAGACATTGGATTCAAATAAGTTATCAAATTGACTTTACTTCATCAGAATGACATAAGAAAGAGTATGGGAGAAAAGGCTCTAAAAATCTAGCAAGCCATTCCCTTCTACCCATTTCTTCAGATTCTTCCATGGCTTCAATCTCAGTGGCAATCCCCTGACCACCAGGAGAGCAGCAACTGCATCTCTAGTCACATGCCTTTGATTGTGTAGCTGTCATTTCCAGAAACTGCACAAGGGCAGGCTGCAGCTAATCTAGATCAAGGACACCCTCAGCTGGCCCAGGAGGAAGTTCCACAAAAGGCTTTTATGGCCAACCCATGATAGACACCAACTCAAATTCCCCTGTAAACTAGGGTATCTGTCCAGCATTCCATCTCCACGATGGAATGTCGGCATGTCTCCAAGCAGAGGACACTCCATACCTCTTCCAAATTAATGTCACAGCTAACACATAGTAGTGGAACTCTAATCAGTCTCCACTTATCCACTCATTTCTTAGTAGAAAAAGCTGTGGTAGCAATTTGATTTCAGCATCCTGTTCTCAGAAGCACATGTTATAGTTGGAATGTCACCTTCCTGATTGAAGTTTGAAAAGAATCTTTCCCAGAGTCCTTCTTGCTCTCTGAATTCTCCCATTCTCTTTCTGACTGATGACTGCCAAGTTTATTTCCTGGTTTTGGTGCTATCTTATGAACCAGTTTCAGGAGCATCAATATCAGCTGCATGAATTCTGTTGGAGCCATTATTATAACCATCTGTAATATATCTGTTTATATACAATCATGAAGAAAACATACAGTATGAAAATCTTAAAGAGAAATACAGTAGTTGACAGCTATTAGTCACCGAGGAAGGAAAGCCTGTTTTTTTTCACTCCATCCAGTAAAGCATTGAGATTTGTCCCATGCTGGGACAAGTCCTAATATGTTTGATAAATTATATTGTTTACTGAGAATGACAGCAAGGAAAACTGAGCTGGCCCCCCAAGCTAAAACTGATTAAAGGTGTTCTAAAGTAGTAAACAGTATGTGTGTATCATACACCAGTTAAACTAGTTCTTTAAGCAGGGGATATGTGACCCTCCCCCACTGGCTCCCTCATGGAGAATGCTTGCTAGTTTGTCTTTCATCAGTGGTAAGCAGGCACCAGCTGCCTAATTTTCATTCTCTGGAAAACACAGAACACCGGTTTATTAATAATCACCTATTCAGAGAATAAATAGGTGGGTCAGAGTCTGCTTGAGGCTCTCAGCCCAGAATGCTGTGAGCCCCCTGAGGCTCTCACCTCGGAAGGCTGTTAGTCCTCTGATAGTCCCACTTTCCATTCTATCTTCGTGTCTGCTTAATTCCTTCTGCTCTGCCTGGGTGGGGGTCTATGACCGAACTTGTCTCAGTAGTCCAAGGTTTTGCTTTTTCATTTCCCATTTTCACAGCAAAATAATAAAAATGTGCATTTAAGAAGCCGTCGTCTAAGCACTGAGTTATTTTAGTTAGAAGAAAACATGACACAAAGTTCAGCATCACAGGAAAGAACAAGACAGAACTTTACCTGTCTGGGAAAGCTTAGAAATCTCTCAGATGAGGCTGTTCACCAGTGAACTCTGATCCATCTCATATGTCTTCTGGGTGGAAGATGTCTGAAAACGCTCCACTGGGCACATAAAAATGCAAGCTCTTGGAGAACCAACATGCATAGGCATAGACACCCTTGACCAGGAGTAGGGTGGTTACAGACAATTCCAGGACCTTTTCTGTCCTTCAATGGTAGGAGAGGGCAATGAATATAAGTAGGTCTTTGCTGGAATGGCCTACTCCACTGTACAAGGCATCATGACAATTGAAGACACACCCTTTTTTTTCTAACCATCAAGCCAACGAAGACAAGACTTTTCAGGGTAAGTACAAGATTAACTTCTGGGGCTCCCGTGCAGGTCAGCTATCAATACAGACAATTTCTACCATCAAGCATCCCTATGCACTTTAATAAAAAGGCCATTCCAATAGAAATCCATGGAGGAAAAACCACTACACCCCTGTTCTCCCCTCTTTTGGAAACTCCTAAGTATTCACTTGTCTGCAATGCTGTGGGATTCAGACAACCTCCCTTCAACTTCACTAAGGGATTGCTATTCTTCAAGGAGTTTGGTCACTTTTTGTAACTGCCTTCCACAGAGGAGCCTTTTAACTTCTGATTTACTTCATCTCTCTTTCAAGGTAGAAATGATACTATCACATAAGCTATCTCCGAGTAAGGAAGAATTCCAGAAACATACAGCTCCTTAGGGCCATTAACATTTATCTCCATTCCCTTTAGTAGAGATTAGTAATGAGACAGCTAAGAGGATGGCAGTCATCCTTCCAAAGTTTGACAGAGTGATATCATGGGTAGTGATGAAGATTTGTGGGCCAAACTGCAAGGCCTCTGAGCCTTCTGGGAGGCCTCCCTTTGTACTTCCTTATAAAGTACAACTTTAGTAAACAACCCGCCAAGTCCATTTTGCAAAAAGCTCCCACGCTTGACACCTGATTTTCAACATCTTATGAGGTTCTTTCATCATTCTCCCAGGTGATGTCTGACATTCCCAGCTGATCCTTATATGAATCCTGTCAGTCTGCCAAATCCCCCTTGTAAGTTTCTCTACGTAGTTTTCCATCTGATGACCCCACACTATTTCTTGACTATAAATTTCCACTTGCCCACACTGTAACAGGAGACAAGAAAGCCAAAGTTGTATTTAAAATATGCTTTTTAGAAGTCTGAGTTTAAATTTCAACTTTCAAAGTTTAAGTAATTCATTGTATTAATTTAGAGATGAGATCCACACTTCAACTATTTGAGGGCACTAATCTGCCATGAAATTAAGAACTCTTCCCCTCCATTAATCTTGTACTGCCAAGATAGAAACCAAGTCTGTGTCATTGTCATACTATATGAGATCCTCCAGGACAAGGTAAGGTCATTTTAGAGATCTCAGGAGCTCCACATCTGCAGAACACAGCGAGGAGCAGCTCTGTCTTCTGGTACCTAATAGAAACCAGAAGACATTCAACTATGATGGGAGTTCTTTTGAAAGAACTCAGGCTTCTGTCTGAAATCTGCTATCTTTAAGGGACCTCCAATTTGTTGTGTGTGTCTCCTAATCTTAGGGTTTCACCGTGGCAATTGACAGACTTCGTCCTGGGACAAAAGCATATGTTTGGTGGAAAAATTTTAGGAAACCTGCATAGGAATGTGGGTGAAAGTGTTAAGTGGGGACTAGGAATGATGCGCTCCCTTCTCTCCCATTCTTCTGTGAAAGGACAATTTTTTTTAATTCCTAGTTTTAGACAAGAAACAGGGGCCTTTTTCTGTTAATGCAAGGCAGGCAGTTAAAACCTTACAGTTGAGGTTGACACTAAAACCTCCATGCAAGCAAAACAGTTTCCACTTGAAGATAATCATAACTTTAAGGTGACCCATCACCACAAATAGGATTGACCAACAAGAGATAATGACAAGCATGAAATATCACGAATGAATTCTATGGACATGTTCGCTTCCTTGGGCAAGTCAAGATGTCCCGCCAGGAAAAAAAAAAAAAAAAAATCAAAGAAATCTAAAAGCACCCAATTTCATGTTAAACTGGACACCATTCATTAGAGCTGTCGTATGGCAAGATCTCCTTGTTACAGCCTGTGATTGACCCAGACTGACTGCTTTCTATGAAAGGAGGTTTTTAAAAAGGGGGGGGGTATATAAGGAAGCAATTGTGAGCTCAGAAGTCTATTCCCATGACAGTGACTAGCAACTGAAACTCCCCTTCATCAAAGCTAATGAGACCGAATTGACCATACCCAAGAGTAAAGGTAGACAGGACAGAGCAACCCAGATTCTTACAGGTTCACCCTTGAAGACCAAACAGACTCACCCAAGCCATTGAATTATCACTTGCTTTACTAGGGGACAGTTCATTCTGAACCAAAATTGCCAAGTGCTATTCAGCTTCTGCATGCAACCTCCAATAGTATATGGAGATGGTGATACAACAGAGAAATCAGGACACAGGGACTAACAGCCACCTGAACCACCAGCACAGACAGAAGTACACATGTGCACTGACCTCAGGAGACTCACAAGAGTGCCCTGGGCATAACAGAGGGCTGGGTCCTACTCCACCAAGACCATCATTGGAGATCAGAGCCTGGTCCAGAGCTCTGTGATGGAGGCTCTATGGGGAGTAGTCCTTCCCAGAGGAAGTGATATTGTCAGAAGATGTCCTCTGGGGCACAAACTAAAAATCTTTTGCATAAATGTCAGTATAGAGACAAGGTACTTATCAGGACACCCAGACAGATATGGTTTGGACAAGGAAAGAAAGATCAATAAAGCTCAACATGTCATTGCTGGGAAGAGATGGAAATTAGGTGTGAGCTTGTTAGTCTGGAGATCAGCTACCCACACTAGACATTCTGGGTATGAGTTGAGTGGCTTGGGCAACCAGCCCACTCAGCTTGCACATCAAAGCACTCAAGGTTGACCTCTGTAAGCAGGAGGCAATCCACTTGGTAGCTATCCTCAGCTACATGGACATCCCCACCACAGAAGCACTAGTATATGGCTCAGGAGGTGGACAGCAAAGCAGCTAACATCATAGTTATCCAAATAAAGCCTGTTCTGGTAGACAAATGTGTTAAGTTCCCTGATGTGATATAAAACCTGGTATGCCAATAGCCATGGGCTCATCACTAAGGACTAGATAGGATCACCAGGTCTACTGGTTTAGCGTTACTTTCAAAGTAACTGTCACATAAGTCACAGCTAGACAGTAAGGTTCCTACTTTTCACATAGTTGTCAGTGTGCAGGATAAAGGGTTCTGAATCCATTGGTAGCTCTACTGACAAACAGCTAATTCATCACCAAAAGCCCTAGCAGACACTTCCCAAAAGACATTTATGTGACCAACAAACATGAGAAAAAGTTCATCATATCTGGTCATTAGAAAAATGCAAATCAAAGCCACGATGAGACAACATCTCACACCAGTTAGAATAGCAATCATTAAAAAGGAAACAGATGCTGGAGAGGGCATGGAGAAACAAGAACACTTTTACACAGTTGGTGCGAGTATGAATTAGTTCGCCCATTGTGGAAGACAGCTTGGCAATTCCTCAAGGATGTAGAACCAGAAATTCAATTTGGCCCAGCAATCCCATGACTGGGTATATACCCAAAGGATTATAAATCATTCTACTAGAAATACACATGCACATGTATAATTATTGCAGCACTGTTCACAATAGCCAAGACTTGGAACCAACCCAAATGCCCACCAATGATAGACTAAAGAAAATGCGGCACATACACACCATGGAATACTATGCAGCCATAAAAAGAACGAGTTCATGTCCTTTGCAGGGACATGTCTGAAGCTGGAAACCATCATTCTCAGCAAACTGACACAGGAACAGAAAACCAAATACTGTATGTTCTTACTCCTAAGTGGGAGTTGAACAATAAGAACACATAGACATAGGGAGGGGAACATCACACCTTGGGGCTGGTCAGGGAATGGGGGGCTAGAGGAGGGATAGCATCAAGAGAAATACCTAATGTCTATGACCAGTTGATGGATGCAGCAAGCCACAAGGACACGTGTATACCTATGTAACAAACTCCACATTCAGCACATGAATCCCAGAACTCAAATTCAAGACTTGAGTCATTCTCCAAGAAAATCAAGGGGTGAAAAAACAGGGCTGACAAGAAAGCATGACCATAGCTACATCTTCCACTCAGAGGCTCCATGTTTGAGCCAAAGGGCAATTAATTTGACAGTGACACTGCATAATGTAACGGCTTCAGAATTGTGTTGTCTCTTGTCTGGCCCTGGCTGAACCTAGGAGAAGATGCAATGCTGCTCATGACAAGTGTTCTTTCCACTTGTCTAGGACATTACCATGTCTAGTGGTACTAATGGTATCTACTGAAGACCTATCAGTATCCAGGCGCCAACCCTCTGGTATCTAGGTCTTAGCTCCATGTAGGAAAATTTAGGAGTAGCACCCAAGACTTCACAGCTTTAGGGGACATCCAAGTACAAGATACCATCTCAGATATTAAACTGATAAGTAGGACAATAAAAAGAAAAAAAAAGATACCATGAGCCCACTGAGTACAGGGGGACATGTTACTCAGAAAAACAAAGTATTTATCAGTAGTGTCTCCACCAGTGTTTATGTCCAGGCGGGAGAGCTCCTACACAAAAATCACAGGACAAAGAACACTCACCTACAGGGCCCCATGGCTTTTAGAACAATCTTTGCAATAGAGACTAAGATCAAGAAATTAGAATACATTTCATATCCTCAAAGGCCAAGTGTCAGTAGCCCAAAGAATGAAGTCATGAAAGTTTAAGGCATACCACAGCACTTTAAATATACTACTATGAAATATGGGATAATTTAGATGCTAAGTAGAAAGATACAATTTTTTGATACCCTGAAGCATAAGAAAATAAAAATGCTGCAGTGCAGAAGAATATGAATTTGTGTTTCAGTAGAACTGTTCTCATTTTGTTCCCACAAGTGTAGCATAGAAAAAACAAGCCATTAAGGCATTTAGTTTCTGGATACTACCCCAGGTACAGGCCATGTGGTTCAAATATGGACTCTTCTGTTGGGACTGCTCACCTCTCACCGGTATACATCAACATAAAGAATAGTATCTCTTGATACAGCAGTAGCATAATAGACTCCAGAAAATGTAATAGCAAAAGGTAATAGCACACTTTTCTGTATATTTAGAATTTAATTTCTATCAGATCATCCTTCTTTATCAGAACATCGAGTTTCATCCAGAGTAATTTTCAGTTCTAGACTTCCAAAGAGTTCCCTATTGTGAGGGCTTGAAGAAAGCAGTCTATTTAGTGTTGAATTCCTGATCAAGTCAATCTTGAAGCATGCTAGACAACTCACAGTATTAGGAAATGTTAAAGAGCTTATTTCTAGGCATATCTTTAACCTAGTACCACTGCACAATTAAGACTTTCACATGGAACAACTTCAAATAGAACCTTCTGATGACTTCACAAGGCAGCATGTGGGGAAGACACCCGGAGTTAGGATGATATGCAACAACTGTTACAGTCACCAGCCCTGTGATTGCTGTCAGAAAATTATGCTGCAGAATCAGTCTGTTGCCTTCTGAAGTATCAAGCAGGAAGTCTTTGATTAGACAAATCCCTGAAGTAATCATCAACTAATTCTCCACAGCAGAGAAATTCAGAGGTGTTCCCTAAAAAGGAAACCTGTCGCATCTTCCAGAAAACCATGTTTGAAGCTCAACGTAAGACGTGCAGAGCACAGGGGACATGCTCTCTTTGTCAGATGTGGGTTGTGCCAGTGGATCAGCTCTACACACAGCATGGAGGATGCTGGGCCCTCAAATTTAATCTTCACTATCCAAAGGGAGTCCATGGCAGAAAAGATGTAACACTTCAAATCTGAGAACCATAAATGTGGGAGCCAGGGAAGTGGGAAAGACTGGCGAGTCAGGCCCACAATCCATTAATACTGCCTGTGTAAGCCATGTCCAGTGGAACCGCCCTGGGGTAAAATGGATGATCCCCACAAGAACGATTTGAAATGGTCCAGGTGAAGTGTCCCACCACCTACATCTGGCTTTTAAATGATCCTTATATGCACAAAGTAACAAGAGCCTGGGTTACTTGTGTCCACATATGGGCATCGAAACGACCTAGGTTGTATCCATCAGTGGCTTTTATGGGGATCAAATGACAGAAGGGGGTAAAGCCAAGCCAAATCCAAAAGTGTCTGAGAATGGCTTTCCCCTAGAGGAAGCAATTTGACTTTCTTGAGCTCCCATGATTTGAGGGAGCCTAGCCAAAGTGATTCAGGGGAGAATGGATGCCTTTCACTAAAAACAAGAGTATTAATCCTCCATTCAAAGTGAGATGCACACTACTCTTACCAGCTCAAAGGATAGAGGAAGGGGTTCTTTATACAAGGGGCAGTAGAGTATTTTAGATCCCTACCTCCGTAAACATGTAAGGTATTTGGCAATCAAAAGCAAAAGGTAATAGACATTGCAATATTCACACACATTCACACACATACTGTGTGAATATTATGAATCATTGGATCAGAGAACAAAACTTCCTGACCTTCATGACCCTAAAAGAATTAGTGATAATTATCTCAGTCAACTTAGAATGAATCATGGTATGCAAAGATATGACAAATGAGTCAGGTCTCCTTTTAGAACCACAGACATGCCATCATATTCAGTTTTGTGTGCAAGTAAAAGCTTCAGCTATAGAATAAGTCGACTTCTCTTGTGTTCAGAGAAAAGTTACTGTTTTATGTTATTCACTCCCAATATTGCATTAATATTTATTCCCTGTGCCCCCACAGGCACTGAGTCCATTCTTTTGCAAAAGGAATACTTCGGTGGTCTGCCCTTTGATTAGAATCACTGGGCTCAGATTAAGTTCTTACGCTTTGTTCACTTTTTTCAAACAGAGCCACATTCCAGCAGCACAGAGATAAATGCATCAGAAGAGGAACACTATGATGAGCACGGCAAAGGTGGAGCCAAAGATTCAGACTCTATCCCTAAGCAGAGACATTGAGAGATACATTCCACACCTCCCCAGAGAGACTTAAGGATGCCTGGGCCACTTTTGTGTCTGTGTAACCAGATGACTACTGCCCTTTCAGTGGCTTCTTACCTTTCAGCAGTTCAGGATCCCATTCTGGGCTTCCTAAGGTGATGTCCTAAAAAGACTGTACTTAGGCAAATCAACAATGTTTTGGTCCTAATAGAATCTGAACGTGCCCTGAGACATGCCAGTGGCACACTTAGGGAACATATTGAAATATGGTTGAAACCCAGCTGTATATGTAACTTAGATATCATGCAGGAGGATTGTTATCAAAATAGAGGCAGAGGTTCAGATAAGAGTCCAAGACAGATTTAAATAGACATGTTATTTTGAGAGTCCTGAGTGTGAAAATGAGAAGCCACGAGAAAAGCAATACAAGGGACCCTGAAAGGTAGGTGAGTCACAGAAACACTGTCCTCAGAGCAACAAGATTGGACCCCAACCCTGCCACCAACTTGACCTTATCCAAGGGACAACTGTTTCAAAATTGTAACCCAAGTGTAAGATAAAAGTAAATTTTAAGCCTTAAACTTATTTGATAGGGCTTTCATTTCAAGGAATAAACAATGTATGTGTTCAAGTACCCTAATTCCCTTTCAGGATCTGCTTTTCCAAAAGCCATACCGCATCCACTAACCAGTCTTCATTATTTCAAATGAGAAGCCTCAAGTATGTTTTTTCTATGATGTCTAATCAAAAAATAGCTGTGTATCCTTCCTGCCTTTACCATATGAAGAGGCTAAGATTATGAACGATGTAAAATTATGAAAATTGTGTAAATATGCATCAATGCCATAGAATCACTCTAATGTGTACAAGAAGTCTGAAGTCATGACTTTTTCTATAAAAAATTCAGTATGCCATTAAAAATCTTCCCTAGTGTTCCCTGACCATAGAAAACTTCCTTACTGAAAGCTATGCTACCTACCCATTAAGGGGGCAACAAACATTGTTTTCCAGTTATTCCAGACAACATAGAAACATGGAAAAACTCGGAATGTCCATCTTTCCTGTAGAGCCAACCTTGCTGAACAACAGCACTGGATACATTCCTCACCCCTAGTGGCTAAACTGCTGAGAGGCCTCACAGCACCAAGTAGAACACAACACCCCTGCTTGGCAGGAGCCGAGGTCAGCACAGCTGCCTGAAGAGACAGGACATTTCTTGCCTTCACAGACACACTGCAAAGCCTTTCCACAGGGAGCTCTGACCCCACGACCTTTAGTGGCAGCCATTGTCCAGGTTCTCTGACCACCCCACAAGGAAATGCCTGTAAGTACAAACCTCAGAGGAGTCAAGCACTGCAGAGCAAGACCATTAACTGCTTCCTCATCACAGGAGAGCACTCTAAGCTCACACTTCACACTCCTGAGGAGTCAGGCAGACCTGGCATGCAGACAGTGTGGATTCCAAAATCTTTGTATCACCTTTTTAAAGATTCCTGACCCCTTCTTCCTTCTTAGAGAAGCAGCTCCTGTTGACTATAGAGCAGTAAGTGTCTCTTTTCATTTGACAGCTTTGGTACAAATAACCTTGTTCCAGAACATCTGGGAAGAATACTCATTCTTCTACAATCAGTCCTTACTTCCTCAGGGTGGATTTCCTAAAGCTACACCAACCATTGGCATTTTCAGGGTAGTTTCCAGAGGAAATTTAAGTCTGTGGCCCAATGGATGTATCTGCTCCTTGCAGGTTGGATGCATTCTGTCTTTCTCCCTAGAGTGTTCAGCAGGACATGGGCTCTCCTAGGTCAGAGACCCCTTCACTGCAGTTACTAGGACAAGGCTCAAGTTAGTTTTCCATTCTGGCTAACATGAGCTGAACAAGGCCAAAACAATCTAACTCACCAGAACCCGCATTGCCAACAGGGTGCAACACAGCCAAGGCGCCACAGAGCCGAGCCAGAGAAAACCCCTCTTGGCTCCCCACATGTTCCAGGCAGCGCACAGCAAAAATAAGCCACGCACAAGGAACTGGCAGGACCTATGATGTAACTCTGGTTTCAAGCATGTGTCCCAGCACTGGACCTCTCCCATAAGCTGCATCCCTGATGGCCTGTGCCAGCAGCTCAGGGGTGCAGCTAGGAAACTCAAAGGCATTGAGAGGTACTAACCTGAGCAGAGGTACAAACCCAAAACAGGTATACCTGTACCTGTATCTTCACCCAGTGAAACCCCTGTAAAGCTACAGACCAAGCCATGAGTGTAAGGTTCTCGTAGCTACAGGCTGTATAGCATAAAGGCGAGGTCAAGAGCAGCCATGTGGTCTACTCAGCCATCAATCATGCATTCTGGAATATATTCAAAAATCTTCTTGAACTTCAAGACAGGGGCCGGCCCTGGCTGCCCAGAGGAGAATCTGCCACTTCCGACCGTGATGCACACTGTCCTCAGCCTGTCGGGGCAGTCCCATCTGTGGCGTTTCCAAAGGCAACAAGACAGGGTCGGGGCAGCTGGCTTCCACCTCCTGCCTTCAAGTCTGCACTTTCCAACACAAAGTTCAAGCAACAACATGCAAATCAAGTTTAAGAGACCACACATCTACTGGGGAATGGTAAGGACAATCCACCCAAATGGGTGCCCCTTTGAGGACCAGGATTTGATACATTTCTGGGTGAAGCAATCCTCAGCAAAGTAACAAGAAGAAGAAACCAAATACCACGTATTCTCACTCATAAGTGGAAGTTGAACAATGAGAATACATGGAGACAGGAAGGGGAACATCACACACCAGAACCTAATGGGGGGCAAGAGGAGGGAGAGTATTAGGACAAGTAACTAATGCACATGGGGCTTATAATCTAGAGGCCAGGGTGATGGATGCAACAAACCACCACAGCACATGTATGTCAATGCAACACACCTGTATGTTCAGCACATGTATACCAGAACTTCAATTAAAAAAATTATTCGAGTCGAGAGCTTAAAAGCAGCAAGATAAAGACTCTGCAGGTCAGATATGGCTGTGTCTGCAGTTATGATCACAAAGACACTAAGGTCATGACTTATGATGGCAATGATTGAATAATCCCCTGTAGCCACAAAACCTAGATCTCAGAGCCCAGGTTGTGCGAGCCTTGGGGACAAACCCAGGCTCCTAAGAAACACTGCCCACAGAGTTGATATTCTAAAGACATTTCCAGATATAACTGAAGCCGAAATTTCTTTCAGGGAATCAGGATGGTTAAAAACTGACAATCCTAAGCACACTAGTGAGACTAAGTCTGTTTGGGAATGTAAAGATTAAGAGCATCAGGGAGACAGGGTGGCAGCATTTATCTCATCCGAAGCTGGCAGGATGAGATCACACAAAACCCACCTAAGACTTCTGTGGGCATGGACGATAGCCTCAAAGCCTGTCTCTGTCTGTCAGCGCTGTGTCCAGTCCTGCACCTCTGATTAGCACTGCAGGCAGGTCAGGGCCTCAGACACATCCTGTGCTTCTGTTTCAGGTTGCAGAGGATCCAATGGGCAGGTGGTGTTTCCCTGTCAGGCTTCACTGCCATCCATGTGGCTGAAGGTTTGTAAGGCTGAGGACAGATTAAGCATGTTTTTTGTTGTTGGGCATTGCAGTAAGCACTTTATGTGCGTGTCTCATCTAATTCTTACAACAACCCTAGGAGGTAGGCACTAGATATAACCCCAGTTTGTAGGTAAGAAAGCTGAGAAGGCAAGCAGCTGGCTCAGGGCCACAAGGCAACCAAGGTAACGTGGGCAAGCCACAGAGTCAGCACTTTGGAATTGCTCTCACAGGGTGCCAGTACTCCTGGGAAGAAGGTAGGATTTGAAATCAAAAGACATGCATTCAAATGCTGGCTCCACCTCCAGAGTCATATGACCTCAGGTGAGTTACCTAACCTTACTGACCCTCTGCTTCCTCCTTGGTACAAAGGAGATGATTCCTACCCCACAGAATTTCTGTGGGGATTAAGAAAGCTTAGAGGTGTCAAGGTGTTGGAATGTAGCACTTGCTCAGTAAACATTACGCCCATCCCATCCCCTTCCCACCATCTCCTTTCTTCCATTGGCCTTGATGCCACCTCGATGGTCCTGCAGCTGCAACTGCCCACCCGTCCCACAGATACAGGCCTCCTCTGTCCCTGGACACTGGTCTTCAGGCTGAGGTGTCCCGCCTGGGAGGTAACTGCATGGTGGGTGGGAGAGGAGGGGAGGAGGAACAATGTGGAACATCACACACCGGGGCCAGGGGGGTAGAGCGCTAGGGGATAAATCCAGGGGATGGGGGTATTGGGGAGGGATAGCATTAGAGAGATGCCTAATATACATGTCAGGGTGACAAATGCAGCAAACCACCACCATGGCACATGTGTACCTACAGTAACAAACCTGCAGGATCTGCACATGTACCCCAGAACTTAAAGTACAATTAAAAAAATGTATTACTTTCCAGTAAAAACGTCAAAACAAAGAAAAATGTGTGAAAAGGGAACAAGGAACTCAAGCAACCAGGGAGCCAGAGGTCACTGCATGACAAGGTTTCCACTTGTTTCTTTCCACCAGTTCACTGTGGGGCTTCACACACCTCACTCCAAGTAGGGCAGCAGATCTGTTCTCCCTTCCATGCCAGTAACATCGTTAGGACCAAGTGAACTGCAAGAAAAACCAGATTCTTCCTCCTCCCTCCCCTCCCACCCACCAAGCATATTCTTTACAGGAGTAATGTTTAATCCTCACTTCAGTATGAGAAACAGATGGTTTAGAAATATACAAGTAAACAAGCTTACAAAAATGAAATGGTAGTAAGATAACTTCAAATCATCTTCCCACTAAATACAGGGACAGGCACACTGTTGGAAATGCATTTGCTGACATTAAAATAGTCCCATGAAGGAAAACCAAGACCTCAGCATTCATTCCACTCTGATGTGGGCAGCAGTGATTTCTCTCCGTATTTTTCTATTTCCCAGTTTTTGGGATAGCAAAATGAAATATAAACAAACCTCAAAGGAAGTTTTCCTCAGAGTGGGAAGATCCTGTGGACCTGAGGAGCAACATGACAAAATTCAGTATCCCAGGAAAGAAAACAAACCTCCCCAACCTGCCTAGGAAAAGCCTAGATCTCTCCATCCACCTCGTCCCCAATGTGGCTCTATACTGTCTCACTCTGTGCCATCTTCCATCACACCTGCAAGGCAGGTACCCGACATCCACACCCCCTGGGGCTGGTGAGAATAGGTGACTTCTGAGACCAGCAGACTTATCCATTGACAAATCCTTGAGCAAGTTTCAGATGACTCCCTCTTCAACTTCTGACCATTCTCCCTCCTCAAATGTAGCTCAGAGTTCTAGAATGACAGAGCCACTCATTAGTGACATGCTCTAGATTAATGGCCACCTCTGAGAATGTGTAGACATCAGAAGGCTCAAGGGTCAGTGATACACTTTCTCTGCCATGCCTCTAACAAAAATTCCTCACTCAATAGTAGCCACAATGGAAAGCAGGGCCCAGCTGTATCTTTCTCAAGGTCACGTTCTTGAAGGTCAGCCACCATGTCTGCTTCAACCCCATGGCCAGAACATAGCCCATGACCACAGCTTACTCAACGCAGCAGGAAAGTCATCTCTATCAATATTGTCCCATGAACTAATCACCCTGTCAAAGTTACAGAAATGGCCTCTCCTCCTCTGCTGCTCACTCCTTAAGTCAGTGGCACCCAAATCCTCCCATATGAGGAATCAGAGGCTGGGTGAGTCAGGAGGCTGCTTGAGGAAAGAAATTCAGCACTGTTCAAGACACGACACCCCTACCATTCTTCGTGCAGACATGTCTCAATTTTAAAGTGTCACTCAAAACTACTGACTGCAGGAAATCAAAACAACCCATTTCCACTTCAGTGGAGGATTGTGTCAGAGGGAACAGATCTCTTCACAAAGAGGCTGTTCTCTCCCAACCTTGATCACATTTAGTTTGAATGGGGGTGAGTGGTTTTCATACCACTTCGAGAAATTCTAGAATCAGATTTATGGCCACCAATATGGACCCTATACCTAAGTTTTGCACATCCTCTTTAGGGAAGAAACTCATGAGGCACTGGTATGGGTGTGGAGGTCATTTCAATTGGGCAGAACAGGAAGCCTGTAAGCAGGAATGAAAGAAACCCCATCAGAATAAGCAACACGAGGCTCATCACCAGGGCTAACTTCCACGTGGGTGACTGGTGATGCCACTGTTGAGGTTCTCACTCAAAAACCCAAGATGATGGGAAGAGAGAAACTCAAGTCCCGCTGAGGATGCATGCTTAAAAAAATGATTGTGTATTTTCACAGGTGTAATCATTTTAACCAGACGTAATCTCCACATTGAGGTGATCCAGCCCATGTAAAGTCCAAAGCAATGATGTTCTGTGCCTCTCCCAAAATTGCGTATCAAGTGGGTAGGTTAGTTCATTTTGTTTTGTTCTTTGGACCCCTTTCCCTACAAAAGTGTACCAAAATAATCCACTGGCCAGTAGCAGCACTGGAGTCATGGGTAAGATCCTGAGGGCCAAAGCCACAGGCTCCTACCTCACAGCCCAGTAGAGGCTGAACCTCACTCATGTCCCTACCTACTGACTTAAGTGTGTGTGTATGTAGGCGGTGGGGGGATCCCTGCAAGTGCTGACAAGGGTCTGAAGGCTGAGCCTGTTTCCATATAAATATTGAATTTAAAAAGACTTAGAAATATAAGCACAGTTATTCCTATAATCATATATAAGCATTTAGTTATTCACATATAATCATAAAAATACATATACTCGGTATAACCTCTTAATTTTACTAGTGATCGGGTAATGAAGTATGGAACTAAGGTGACATTGTAAACAAAGTGATCCTAAGGCAAGATGTTCTAAGCCCTTTGTCACGCCTACATAAGGGCTACTGGAGGGTGCCTCGGCTGTGCGGCAGTGCCAGTGCTGGGAAAGCACCTGCTGTTTAGCCAGCTAGGGAAGGAGACGTCCAAAATGGCCAAGACCTCTCCTTCCTCGGGAAGTTAGTAGAAAACTGCTTGTTCAAATTCTCGTGGTAGGCCTGATGGCTGTCAGAGAGACCCACAAACATCTGGGGGCTTGTCTCTATGGGTTCTGTGCTTCAGTGGTCACGTTCCATGTCTACTTTCATGTTCCACTCTGCACCTGGTTCCTCATTTTCTTATTTTTTAGTAATAGTAACCTAAATCTTAATGTCCTTAATATTCTTGACAAGTATGCCAAAAGCACTGATGTGCTAAGTTTTCTTCTCACTTCAGCTACTTGAAAGTCCTGGGCCCCCTATCTCCAAGGCACTTTATTTACTTGACCCCCTCACTGACCACCAATGCTTCGCCCTACCTTCCCAGCCTCCTACTTAGTACTCAAAGTCAGAGCATCCACTCTGCTGTTTGGTTGGCAGTAGACCCCTGGGCCCCAACTCTTTCTTGGTGTCTTATGTCTTATTTCCAGTTTCTCATCTCCATACCTGTAGAGAGGAGCTCACAGGACCCTGTAGGGCTGGACCCTACACCTCAGGGCAGTCAGCTTCCTCAGGTTCAATCATGAGGACTCATCTGCCTTTAGACACAGGAGTGCAGGCTGCTCCCTGCCACCTCCTTCCCCCAGGGCTCACAACCCCGTATCTCCTAGATCAAGCTGCAGAGGAGGTTAACTAAAGGCAGCCAAACAAACCCAAATGCAGAACAAAATATCTACTTGACATCCGATTTTGGGAGAGGCACAAGACATCGTTGCTTTGGACCCCACATTGTATGTGAAATCTTCCACAAGGGCCTACAACAAAGGATCCCAACTATGCTAGTCTATGGTCGCTTGGTGGTAGGAAAGAGGAGAGTGGAATGGAGCATGATACTTGATGTGGCATGTCTGGAGGGCGGCACCGGCAGTGGCCCAGGACATATGGCCACATTTCAGAACAGTTTCCCAAACAGATGCAGGCAAGGCCCGCTGCCTTAATTTTAAAAAATGAAGATTCAAATCCATGTTCTCCTGCAGTGTATGCCAAGAGCATTTAATGAGCAGCATTCACAGCCCTCCATTGGAGCAAAAACCCCTCTTTCACTTCTACATGTGGACAATGAGAAGCTGCAGAGGCCCATTATTGGAAAACTCACAACTATACCCAAAAGTAGAGATTTCTCATTCAACTGCTGTAGGTCTAGCATAGCCCCAGATTTTCACATATTAATTCCCAGAACAGGCAAAGGTGACTGTTTCAGCCTTTTGAGTTTTGGTCAGATCGTCACAATTCTCTTCTGTAACTTTTCTATTTGCATGCCTCATTGATCATTTCTAGTTTGCAGTCAGGTTGTTAGTTGTGGGATTTAGGGTAGGATTGTTGTGCTTATGTAAAGCCATTAGTCTCTTCCCAGATATTCTCTGCAAAGACAGTTATTCTCATATTCATGCAAAATGGAGGAAGGGAAGGGGTCATCATGAGCTGTGTCTACCAAGGAAGAGTACATCAATAGACCACAAGGAGGAAAGGAAAGCGTAATTTTATATCAAATCTCTGCATTTGTTATTTCTCCTAAAGTGTATTTTTTTTTTTTTTACAAGTAATGTCAAGTACAATTTTCTACAGCATACTAACCTTTGTCTCATTTAAAGACAATGTAGCCAAGCAGGTTGATTTCAAAACACAAACTTGTTGCCTCTTCCCCATCTAGTCTCAACACGTTACCTGAAAGCAAGCTACAGAAGCCTTTTCCCTCCATCTTAAAATAGACTCCATGTCTCTCCCTTTCCCACCATATACTACTTTTGGCATTTCACTATATGCTAGTATCTAATCATGTGCTTACTTAGCAGTTCCAGGAGCTAATCTTCGGACAGACAGGCCAAGCCTGGAGAAGTGTTGAGAAACGTTAAGTTATTGAGAAGTGCTCAGTGTATGATAGGATATATTTTCTGCTAGGAAGAACAATGGTAAGGAAAACCTAGCCACCACCCCCGACTTCCCCAAGTGGAAAACTAGTTGGGCATTCTAAAGTGGCAGGGCAATATATAAGTATCATACCAGTTAAAACAATTCCTTAAGCACAGGACATCTGACCCTGCCTCCATGGCTCCCTCGTGGGGAATACTTTTTAGTTTGTCTGATCAGTGATAAGCGGGCACCAGCTGCCTATTTGGCATGTTTTGTGTTATGAGAAAATACCAAATATCTGCTAGTAATAATACCTGTTCAGAGGGAGTAAATGCATGGGTCAGAGTCTGCTTGAGGCCTTCAGCCTGGAACTGTCAGCCTCTCAAGGCTCTCAGCTTGGAAGGCTCCTATCCCCTTGGGTAGTCCCACTTTATTGTTCTATCTGGGTGTCTGCTCAGTTCCTTCAGCATCACCTGGGTGGGGATCTATATGGCCAAGCTGGTCTCAGTAGAGAAGCCCAGCTTTATAATTTTTTTTATCATCTCAAGGTAGCTACTCAATTCTACCATTGTTGAGATGCCAGCCCATGCTCCAGGTGCACTGAGACCCGAGATAGCCACTGGAATGAGACAGACGCTTAACTCAGCACAACTCCTACATGCCCTCTCTATCAAGTTGCCCTTTCATCAGCCCTTGTGTCTCCCCAGAAAGGCCATGTGGCTACTTTGCAATCTGGCCACTTCTCCATGACTAATTTTGGTTAATAAAAAAAAAAAAAAAAAAAAAACACACTCTACCATACCTCACTCTTGCCACTGGAGTCTGCAAATGGCTAGTGGCTGATCTGTGTTTGGTTACAATGGGAGAGTGGTAACTAAAATCCTTCAACCACCAAGAGCAGCTAGGATCAAAGTGGGTGAGAGCAGCTAGGCCAACAAAAGGTAAAATAGGATTTGTCACTGTTGCTTACTTATTGTAGGAATGGTTTGAGCTTCACTGCAGGGTTCCTTGAAAAAAAAAAAAAAATCAAACAGCAATTAGAGAATTACTAAGTCTCACGAGAGGTTCATGCTTTGAAAACAGGTTGTAATTGATATACACCAATCTGGGGGCTCACCTACCTAAGTACCAAGTAACAGCCAAAGGCAAGAGCCATGAAATGGGCAGAGCTTAAACCCTTAGACCCCACCTATGTGTCTATGCAATGATCTTAAAGATGACAGCTCCTTGCTGCTCCCAATGGACCTAGGTGTCCTGATCCCATGAATGCCCAGGTACTGTGTGAGTGGAGGACCTGGAGAGCATCTGCATTATCAACCCTGCCAATTAACATGAGCTGCTCTATTGGCAAGAGTAACTCAATGCTTTTTAATATTTTGGTCAGGACAACATTGCCTTGATACATGGGGAGGAAACTACAAGGAAGAAATCACTCATCTGTTTTGAATAACGGGTTCTGCATGATTTTCTAAGGTTAAGTTTTATGTAGAAAACTAGAAATTTGGCAATCAGTATTTTGGCAGAAAGCTGCCAGGATTTGTAGATCACAGGCAATTTGAGACCATCATAAGACACTAGAAGATGACATAGAAGGCTATGGCCCAGTTCATTTTCAAAGAGATTTCAGAAATTAATGTCTTAGTTTCTACAGAAGATTCAAGTCCAAACATGAAGACATTAGAAACTAAGTACACAATTAAATAAAAAAAACCTCACCACAAAGTATTCTCACGATTTAGATAACTATTGAATGCTACCCACCAGTCAAAGTAGAAACCATCATCCATATTATTCTAGCCAATATAAGTAGAAACATTCTCAAACTGCCCCCACCTTTCCTGTAGAACCAACTAAACTGAGAGACCCCTGGACATTCTCAACATCCTCCGCCCAGAGGCTAAACTGCTCCAACAGGACTCCTGTTTCAGAGTAGACCAGGAGGCTCCTGATTAGGAGCTGTAGTCAGCACTGCTGCTGGCAGAGGCAGGTCACTAACCACCTGCACAGACACACACGTCTTTTCACAAGCAGCTATGAACCTCGTCCACCCTCTTCTATGGGTAGCCACTGTTCTAGAAGTGGTCGGAGCCAAGAGAAGACACTGGCATGTATCAGTCTCAAATGGGCTGAGACCTGGAAAGCCAGACCAGCAGCTGCTGCCACATCACAGGAGTGAGCTCTGTCAGGCTCATGCTTTTGCCCCAGAGCAGCCAGGCAGGCCCAGCACTCAGACACCATCGGGACAGGAATGCTTTCAGAATTGTTCACTTTACATCCTGAGTCCTTCCTGCCTAGATAAGGTGCCATTATTGACCATGGAGCTGGAAGCTTCCTGCTCTTCTCATACCTTTGGAACAAATGAAACAACTCAGAAGCCTAGGATTATTGACCACATATTCTACATTCAGTCCTTTATTTCCTCAGACTGAATTCCAAAGTACTGCCCTCATCACCACACATTTGTAGAAAAGTTACCATAGCAAACCATGACCCAGAAGACATTCCTGCTTCTTATAAAGGTATCCTGTTACTCAGAGGTCATGCTCTCTAACAGTCCAGAGGGAAAAGAACAGAGAGAGCCTTTCACAGATGTTCCAAAGGACATTGCCCTTGTCATTTTCCCACTAAGACAAGATGAACAAAGCCAATAGACATAAATTCACCAGAACCCAGCCCTCCAGGAAGATCACAGCCAGTACACCACACCTCAGAGCCAAGCTGGGAAACTTCATGGTGGGCTCCACAGACCTTCCAGGGAGGTGCAAGAACAAACCATGTGCATCTCTTCACACATGTCTAGTGCAGAGTCTCTCCAAGTACCTCATCCCTCATGTACTGTGCCAGAGTGGGAACACAAAGGTTCTGGGGTTTAATCAGAGGAAAGGCAGGGACCTGAGACAAATCTATATACACAATTTCTTCACCAAGGAGGCCCCCTAGAAAGCAGCAGACCCATATGAGAGTGGAAAAACTTATGTTGGGTTCGTAGGTTTTATGAGAGAGAGACAAGATCTACAGCAGGTATAACATATGTGATCAGTCATGGATGGGGCCCAAGCTCTGTCCCTTGGGTGGGGCACACAGATGAAAGCCCTGGCAACCCTCTGGAGTAAAGATGCTTGAGCTTCCACACAGCAGCATACATGACCTGGATACTTCCCTATAACCCATGCAGTTGGCCTTGTCACCGACTTGAAAATTAGCACACTAGAGAAAAGGGGGCAACTCAAGCTAGATGTGCCATACTCCACTTCTCACCATTTTTTCCAGGGCATAGCTGTGGGAGATCTAAGTATTCTGTATGGCCATACTACTCTCAGTCCCCTACTGGGGCACTGAAGTCCATCCTCACCTATACCTACATCTTCCAGCTCAACCCATCCCTACCTCAATACATGGTGATCTTGACTCAGATCATCCTTAGGTACAGTGAGCCAATTTTCATGCAGGTAATGTTTTCACAGGTGAGTGTAAGCACACTATTAAATCAGACTAAAGGGAACTGGTAGAATTCAAACCTGAGGCCACTACAAGACACTGCCCAGGTACCAATCTAAGTGAGTGCCTCTACCTGAAAAGGAGGTGATGGTCAGTCAAGAGTTCATCTCATCCCTTGGTGACTGTTTGCTCTGATTCCTGGACATCGTGTGTAAGGTCAGTAACCTCAGGACCTTCTTGGAGTATGACCATTTTTATACAGACTTGAAAATGGATGGAATATTGTAAAATGAAATGCTTTCTCCAGAATCAAGGACCGAAGTCATTAGTGGAAAAGTTGCACAAGCAGCGAAGCTAAACAGAACATGCCCACTACAAGATATTGAGTAGGTATAAGAAACACCCTGCAATGTCAAGTTGACCTAACTAACTGCAATGTTAAGAGCTGTGTTTTCATGAAATATTGTCAGTCTACATTAAAACAGCACTGCATAGTGGGGAAAACAAAAGTAGAAACAAAACCCTTTGTATCTGGAAAACTATTTCCATGCATTTCGCAATAGCAATGTCCCCAGAATAAGACTAAGCTGAAAACATCAGACACCCTTTTTTAAAGTGTTGACATGGCACACTGGGCCCATTTCTCTAAAGAAGGTAGACTCTCATAGAACTAGTTTCATGCTCACCAACATTCCAGCCAGAGAAAGTGAGGCTTCAGGGGAGTTCTGACATGCAGCGCTGCCAGTAAGCACCTGCCCCACACTAGGCTGAATGGCGGCAGATCTACCCTGCGAGATAGGCCCCTTTCTGCCACGCACACCAAGTTTGTCTCATACAGAGCTTGAGCAATTTGTTTTCTCTGACATCACTCTGCATTGTGAAACATACTCTCCACAACAGCATGAAGCCTGACCTAGGAAAGAGTTAAGACCAGCAAGGCAGGAAGAACAGTTTCCATCATCCTAACACCCCTGCACTCCTGCCCTTACCTGATAGTCACTGAATCTCTGTAGGGCAACACTGGGAGACTGAAATAGATTCAAAATTCTGCTCTCGTCTCCAGATGGGCCCTGTCTGCCCAGAGAACATGCTGCTATCAGCCATGCTGTCCATGGCTCACCCTGTCTGCAGCTGTCACACCTCTAGGAGGTACCTAAGGTGTCAATAAGGAAAGCTCAGGAGGCAGCTGGCTGCAACCTACCTGCCTTCAGCCTTGTACTTCCTATTTGAAGGTTCAAGCAGCAGTATGCCCAAGTGTAGGAAACCATCCATCTGCTAGGGCACTATGGATGACAGTCAACCCAGGTGGATGCCCCTTCATCCACAACCATGATTTCACACACTCTGGGTGAAGCACCTCCCCCAAAATGTATTCAGACAAACCCTAAACCCTTGAATCAAAACCCACAGATCAAAAAGTGTCTCAAGTCACCACTATCTAAGGATGCTGGTCCAAGGACTCAAAGACAAGGATTGGAAGGTGATCCCTGTAGACTATCATCTGAGAACCCAGGTTGTTCCAACCTTAGGGGAAGATCCAGGCTCACAAGTAACACTGTCCATGGAGTCACCACTCAAAAGATGTTGAGATAAGTTGAAGCTCAGATTTAAAGAAAATCTGGATGGTGGACAACAGTCAATCCCAAATGCTTTCTAGTAGAAATAAGCCCATTTTGGTGAATAAAGAGTAGAAGCATCAGGGAACGAAGACGACCTGTATCCTCACCATCAGAGGCTGGTAGGAAGAGGATCACAAAACCCACGTACACTTCTCCAAGGGTAAAAGCCTGGAAAGCTTTCCCTTGGAGGGTCAGTGCAGTATCCAGTCCAGCCCTGCCCCTGATTAAACTTGTAAGGAATACCTTTTCTAGGTAAAGCGGGGAAAGCAGTGCGGGTTCTTTAGTGTGCTCATAGCCCTGTGTCAGTGTACACTTCTTTGTGTTTTCATCTCCTCATGCATAGTTTCACATAATAAAATATTTTTATAGCAAGGGAAAAAAAAAAGCTCAGTCCCCTCACTGGGTCCCTCTGTTGCAGCCAAAATGATGTGCAGGGTGCCCTCTGCCACGCAGCCGGCCACTGCCGAAACTCAGGACATCGCTTACCAGATGAGGTCCCAGCTTGAAGAAAAATAAAACACAAAGTTCCCCCATGTTTAAGGCTGTGTCATTCAAGAGCCAGGTGGCCACAGGGACAAACTACTTCATCAAGGTGCATGTCAGTGACAAGGACTTTGTCCACTTGTAAGTATTCAAAGCTCTCCCTCACAAAAAACAGCCCTTGACCTTGTCTAACTACCAGACCAACAAAGCCAAGCATGATGAGCTGGTCTATTTCTGATCCTGACTTTGGACAAGGCCCTTCCACCATAAGGCTGATACTGAATTGATTCTCCATCGACCAGAGTGTACACTTGGGATCATAAATTGAGCTTCGTCTCCCGGCTGCGCCCCTCGGATGGAAGGGGACAGTGCAGCAGCTTCTCTTGCATTTCTGTTCCTAAATTTCATTGTGTTGATTCTTCCCCCTCCCAATCAGGGATCTTAATTACTTTCAAAGTATTTGCAAAAAATATTTTTAAAATCCTTAAAATGTTTCAGACACATCCCAAACTTCCTTCCGATTTAATCCATAGGCGATCCACCTGGAAGCCAGTGTTTCCCAGTCAGGCTTCACTACAATCCATGGGCTGAAGACTCGGAATACTGAGGACAGATTAATGATTTTTACAAAATATTCACATCCAGTAAGCCAGTTTTTAGACATTTAGGAGAAAGGTAGCTGCTAAGTTACATTCAGATCCCACTTAGAAGTGCAGCAATGAGCACAATGCTGGAAATCCATCAAGTGACATTACAACAGTCACATGAACAGAAACCTAAGACCTCAGCATTTATTTCACCCTAAGGTGGGCAGAAGATACTTATTCCTCCTGATGTGTTTTGGTATTTCCCATCATTTTTATAATGGGATGAAACAGACAAGCTTGCCTGAAAGCTTTCCTCAGAGTGAGGAGATGCTGTTTAGTGAAAAGCAGTATTCTGACACTTCAGGACCACAAGAGAACAGAGCAGCCCATCCTGTCCCTGTCTGGGGAAAGCCTAGCACTCTCCACCTCTGATGAGGCTCTATGCTGGCTCACTGTGTTGCCTTCTATTCCACCTGTAAGACAAGTGCCTGATGTCCACACTCCTGGGGTTGGTGAGAACGGGTTATCTTTAGCAACCAGAGAACTTGTCATTTGGACAGCAGGTGACAGTGTTTCCTGTCAACTCTGAACCTTGTCTCTCAAGGACAGCTCAGGGCCTATGAATGGGAGAGCAGCTCATTAATGGATGTCCTGGCCTACCAGACACCTCTTAGAATGTACAACACACAGGGGAACACCTTGTGCTTCTCCTCAAATTCCTCTGGAGGGTCACTCTTGGCCTCTGAGTAACAGCCACAAAGGGAGAGGAAGGAAAGGCTGCCCTTCAAAGGTTGTTCCTGAATGTCAGACACTAACATCTGCTTATACCCCATGGCCAGGAAAAACCAAGTAGTCACTCATGATGTAACTAAAAACGTCCACGGCCTTTATTAGCAAAAACTGGCACATTTGAGAGTTGTTCAGGTCCATCTTAGAGGAAGTGACTTCCATTTTCAGGATGAAATGGAGTTCACCACAAGGCCGAGAGCAAACATTAATGATCTGGTCTCCAGATATCAGCAATATGAGGACACCACAGTCAAGGAGGAAGGATAGAGTTGAGGAGTGGGCTGAGGAGCCAGTGGCCTAGGGCCTGTTACTGGGGGAGGGTACAAGTAGCATCAATTCTTTATTCACCTACAGTGTGTTCTAGGATTTCCATGTGTGCATTCACTATTCTTGGCTTGGATATGCCCCTGGATCATGGACAAAGAATGTCCAGCAGATCAGGGTCAGGGAATGACTTAGGCTGTATCCAGCATGGGGGTCCAACAATACCACAGAAGTGGGCAAAGCCAAGCCACACACGTCTGGCAGCAGCTTCCACTCTATGAAGCAATGTGACATCGGCAAGACTCCCTCCTATTACGGGAGCTCAAGGCAGTCACAGAGGGGAAAAGTCCTTTCCATAAAAGCATTAATAGTCCAATTAAAATGAGATACACACCTTTCCTGAGAGCTCAGAGGATGGAGAGAAGCATCCCTCACTCAACTACATGTTCACAAAATATTTCACATCCCATTTCCCCTAATATGTAGTGACATGGGTGCCAATGAAAAGCAGTAAGTGATGAATACTACAATTCTCACATGCATCTTAGAATGGTTCAAGCCTATCTTTGAACAGTTTACCATAGTTTTCAGCTACAAGGCATTCATCCATCGGTACAGAGTAAGGGTATTGGTGAAGAAGTTCGCTGAGGCTGAGAGCAACATGAATGAATAACCTGGTGTCTGAGTACCAATAGTATCAGGATGCCATGTCCAGAGACCAAAACGTTCTAACTTCCATGGCACTTAAGGAATGACAGTTGCGAATATCTTCCATAGTCATCTTAGAACAATCCATAATACAAAGGGGACATCTGGCAAATGATGTAAACCTATTTTAGATACTTAAGTACACAATCTCATGTGTTTTGGAGAAAGCCTGACTTCAAATGAGGAAACCTTCAGTTCGAGTTAGCCTCAGCTGGCTACTGACTTACTCAGTTATTGCATCATTATTCTCAATGCTTCAGGAGGCACTGAGCCCATCCTTCACCTAAAGAGACATCCAAGCAGTATGACATTTGATTGGAATAAATGGGCTGCCCAGGGCCACAACCTCAACCCATCTGGTTCATTGTTTTTCCATGCATAAACATCTCAGCAGAAGGCAATTAGCTCATCAGGAGGAGAAAAATTTCAGTTACCTGGCTTACAGAGGTGGGGTAAATTCTCAGACCCTTGTAGTCAAGAGAGGAATACTTCCACATTCTTCCTGTTCTCAGCTCTACGCTTCTATTGTCACAAACTCACTGCTCAGTATCACAGGTTATTTTACTGGCGTTGGTAATATCTTTTCACATATCCAGTCTTTTAAAGGCATCAGTTCCACATATGTGAATGCTCTTAGGAACCGTGTCTTAACCCATTTATAACAAACTCATACCTACAAGACCAAGGGAAAAAGCCATGAGTCATTAGCAAATATTTAAACAGTCCTCAAGGAAAGGAAATTGAAACCTCTTGAATGTTCCACTCAACATACACAACAGATTGTAGAGATTTGACCCATAGTTTGTTTTCATAGCCTATTGTTTTCATCTGAACAAAGAAAAATGCCTCCCAGGAAACCTTGATCAGAGTGCCAAGATCTTAGTTAAAAGGCAGCAGTAAACCAGCTACAGCATTGCAGGAAAGAACATGACAGCGTTTCTGTCTGGGCAGGCATAGATGCCTCTAGGAAGAAGTTATTTTCCAGCTACCTGAGCCACCTTCCATTTCTTCCACATGGAAGATGTTGGAAGGCTGTACAATTGGGTATGAGGGAA
Organism: Sapajus apella; assembly: GCF_009761245.1. Taxonomy (NCBI): domain Eukaryota; kingdom Metazoa; phylum Chordata; class Mammalia; order Primates; family Cebidae; genus Sapajus; species Sapajus apella. The sequence goes on along the minus strand of NW_022437025.1, from coordinate 9,032,697 downwards.
TGGGTCCTCTGTAGGAACCAACATGCATACCCACTGAACCGTCCCTGACCCATTTACCAAACCCAGCACTACCTTAATGGGCGAGTACTCTGCTGAAAAGTCCTACCCCACCGCTACTCTCATCTTAGACACCTTCAAGGAGGTCCCTAAATTGCATTTCTCCTCCAACGTCCTTTTCCCAGAGAGGGGGGACATTGTCATAAAGACAGTGGAAGAGGAAAGGAGGTTTACCTCCTTAAGGGCATGATCCCAAAGGTCACATGTCACTTTCACTCATAACCTATGGAACAGAATGAAATTGGATAACTACAGCTAAGCAAAATAGATGATAGTTGCTCAGGATTCCACTTGAGTAGACAGAGCTAACAGGACTGACTTCAGGGTAGGTTCAAGGACGGCCTCCTCTGAGACCATCTCTGAAGATCAGCTATCTGGACCAACGTTGTCTGGGTCAGGCATCTCCAGACAGTTTAAAAGGCAGCTCGAGCAGAACTCTGAGGATGGCCACACCCCTCACACCTGCCATCCCCTCCTTGTGGACCTCCCAATATTGAACTCATTACTCAGCCAGGCTGCAGTGCTCCGGGAGTAAAAATCATAACCATAGCTTTAGCCTCACTGAGGGATTTCTGTTCTTATAAGAGGCAGTTGTGTTCACTTCCCAAAACTGCCTTCAGCAAAGAGGCAGTTTACCTTATCAACTTCCCCCTATTCAAAGTCACAAAGGTAGAACCATCATAAGCTGTCTCTGAATAAAGACAAGCTCTAGAATCATACAGCTGCTAATGAGCATCAACCCAAACCTAAGGATATAGTGGAAATATCTGAAGAGACAGTGGTGAAGACAAAATCATCCTTCAAAAATTAAACAGTAGGTAGAGTGATCAAGATTCTTTGCTGGGCCAACTGGAATCAGGCTAAGTCTTAGGCCCATCTGTGTACGTCCTTGTAAAATCCAGTTTTAGCATAGACCCCTAAACTCTGCTTTGCAAACTTCCTCTTCACTTTTGGTATCTCGTCAGGGTCTACTGACACAATACTACCACTTAGCTATTAATTTCCGCTTGCCTGTGCTGTGTTCGGATTTGAGTCCAGTTATTCTCATACTACAAAATCCAGTTGCAGCACTCCCCTTACATATCTCAATGGTCACGTATGAAGTGTTCTTACTGCTTTTCCACAAGCACCACTGAATAATGTAGCCTTTCTAATAAAGAAAGTGGCAGACAGTGGCCAACTAGAGAATATGAAGTCATAAAACAGTTGGAATATTCAGCTTAAGATATAGTACTTGTTAAAATATGAATAGAGCTGTATCATATTAATAGTATCTTACAGACGTTTTAAAGACAAGTTTAAAGGTTATACTAACACTTAATACAGTGTAGTAGTTTCTAATAGTGTGAGATGTGGTGGTAGAGATGACTGCCCCTTTCATGAGAAAACTTTACTCCTGGGACGTATTGATTTCAGAAATGGTTACAGTAGAAATGAACCACATTAATTGTAAATAACCCCTGAAAAAAGGTAGCAGGAAATGTAAATGGTTCAAATTCTGATGTTGTGTATGTTAGCCCTTGGATTCTCCAGGATGAGCTGAGGTCTTCTCACTGCTCCTGAGTCCCAGGTGCTTCACATCTGCAGAAACAGAAAGGACCAGCCCTGCCCTCTCCATGTTTGACTGGAAGAACCTGCTGCTCTGAACACTCCCTTAGTATGACATTGGGACTGTGCTTTGAGGAAAACTCAGGCTTCTGACCTTTTTAGTCTTTAAGGGACACGGTCTGTAGTGTATCACCTAAGCCTGGGTGTTTGTCACAGCAACTGAGAAACTGATTTTGTTTCAGTACAAAAGCAGTGGGTTAATGAAAATTCGAGAGAGCTTGGGATCTCTCTCCCCCGCTCCATGTCCTCCACCTGAGGAGCTCCCACGGATTTTTAATCACACTCTGTTGCCCTGTCATCTGCAGGTTCTGGGAGACACATAGCTAAGTTGCCAGGATATCCTGGAAGCTGAGAAATGACATTGATTATCAGCAAATCAGATGCTGGTACTGAGAAGAGTCAGGAATGATTCCTGCCCTCTGAATCCTTTGATTGGTGAAGTAATTTGTTTTCCAAGGACAAGAAGAACCCATCTCCCAGTAAGGCAGTGCAAGAACCTGTGAAGCAAAATGCATCTGTGGCCCACAGTGGGAAGCAATCGCCTGATTTGATGTTCAAATGGGAGTTGCTCCAGTTACCTGATACTTGAATGAAGAACATGTAAGGTGGTCTGGAGGCTCAAACCGATAAGAACTGTTGACATTCAGGGACATGGCCATAGAATTCTCTCTGGAAATGGAAATACCTGAATCCTGCTCAGCAGGCTTGGTATAGCAACATAATGATAGAGAACTATAAAAATATTCTCCAGGTCTTGCTGTCTCCAGGGTGTCCTGGTTACCTCCTTGGAGGAAAGGAAAGGGCTCTGGAACATGAAGAGTAAGGAGACAACCATAGAGCCAGTTCTGGGATGCATTTGCAGGACGCAGAGGTTTGTTCCGTGGGTGAATGTGTGCCACGGTGGTCTGGTGCACCTATCCACCCATCGTCTAGGTGTTGGGCCCCACATGCATTCATTATTTGTCCTAACACTCTCCTCCTCCCAAACTCCTGATGGTGACGACCCAGGGCCCCAGTCAATAATGTCCGTATGATCTACATCCAATGTCTTCCTTTGGTAAGACTCAACAGCTCCACCAGAAACATCAGGTGGTAAGAATTCTCATCTGGATCATCCCAAACTCTTTATGATCCCCCCATATGGACACACAAACCACACATGTTGGGCAAGCAGGACTCAGGATGACCTTGGTCATATCCAGCAGTGGCCCAATCATGGAAATCATCAAACCATAGAAGCAGGCAAAGTCAAAGCCAAGCAAACCTGGGAGCAGCTTCCATTAGGAAGTAGCCATGGCATGGGTGATGCTGGGGTGGGTGGTGCTATCACAAACTCTTACAATAAAGTTACAGGAACATGTATCTTTTAGGGCCAGCAGCCTGGACTACCTGCATAAAATTCTTAATGTACTAGTTAGGGGAGGATTCTCACAAGACACATGTCGGGTGCCAAGTTCATTTCAGTAGCATAGAACAGGGAGCCCATAAACAGAGACATGGGCAAGCAGCTATATCAAAATGGGAAGGAAAATTTTAGTACTGACTGCTAACTGAGGAGTTTGGGTCAAAGAGGAGGTCCTCCAACAATCTAAGATGATGGAGGGAAAACAAAAATTAGTCCCACGGGGGAATCATGCTTTAAAATATGGTTGTGGTAGAAATTCATGGTTGTCATTCAAACAAGATAACCTCCACATGCTGACATGAACTATAAAGTGTACAGGGTTCCCCACTAAGGAGCATTCACTTTCCAACCTGTCAAAATACCGTGTTTACCAGTCACAGCAGCAGAGTCAAGGTCAAGATCCTGAAAGACCAGATGCCACTCAAGCCTCTACCTCACAACCCAAAGCAGACAGAACTGATGTCCGCACATTACTGACAAGGCAATTGGTTTTCTCAGGTTGAATCATGAGGACTCATCCGTCCCCAAGTTGCAGGAATTCAGGCTCCTCTCTGCCATCCTTCCTCAGCATGGACAACTCCAGTCTTCTCCTGAAGCAGACTGCACTAGGAAGGTTAACTAAAGGCAGCCAGACAAATCCACGTAGAAAAAGTAGATGTGTATCTCATGTTTTAGGTGTATGCACACAATCCTCATTATGTTGCTATGCCCTTGTAGGACATCTTACGTACAACTTGAGGTGCAAAGGAAAAAACTTCACTGGCCTATGGCTGCTGAGTGGCAGGCAAGCAGAGAATGGAGCAGTGCATGCTTTATGCAGGAATTCTGCAAGGTGGCACCCTGCAGTGGTGCAGGCCATTTATTGAAAAGTTTTGTTGGAATTTGCCAAAGAGATGCAGTTAAGACCCATCCCTTCAACGGGCAAATGACGAGACTGCAGCCACTGTCATCATACAGTATATGCAAACAACATTTTGTCAGTACCATCTAAAATCCTTTGTTTGAACAATGCCCCTACTTCCAACATCAACACTAAATGGACAGTGGGAAGCTGCCGAGGCCCTAGGGCTGCAGCTCTAGCTGCTTTGCACCGAGATGACATAGCATGTACATAGGCTCCCGTCCAGGGCTAAGCATGCCTCAGACTGCCAGCTCAGAGCAAGTCTCATTCTGGGAAAATTTACCAATAGACTCAGGAGCAGAGCATTTAACTGTTGGAGGTTAATGGTATCCTCGAAAGATTTTACATAGTAATCCCCAGAACAGGCAGTGGTAAGGATGTAAGCCTCAAGAACTTAGGAGCATCACTCATGCTTGCTACTTTTCTTGTTAGCACTCTCCAGTTGCAAGTTCTCAGCTGTGAGATTCAGGGTGGATTGTTATGCCCATGTGAAGATGATACTGGTCTCATTCCAAATACTGTTCTGCAAAGAGACAGTTATTCTCTCATATTCATAGAACATGGAAAAAGAAAGTGCTCATCATGAGCTGTGTCTGAAGATTCCAGGAACAGAATAGCTAAGTCATAGATCCCTAAGTCTATTTAGTGGAAGACCCCAGTAAGACAGTGGTAACATCACCAAGGCACTTCAGTAACTAAGAACAAGTCATGGAAAAGTGGGTGAGAGCAGCTATATGGACACTGCAAAGAAAAAATGTGATTCATCACTAGTGCTAACTTGTCATTATAGGAGTGGTTTAGGCTCTAAGAAAGTGCTCCTTGAATAATCTGAAACGGCAGTGAGAATTGGAAGTCTCAAGCACAGCTCATGCTTTAAGAGGTATAGTTGGTACACCACTACTTTGGGTGCTCACCTACCTAGTTGCTAAGCGACAGCCAATGGTAAGAGCCAAAAAAAAATTGACAGTTTAAGCTGAGGACTCAATGACGCATTTACAGGATGATCCAAAACAAAGCACTCTCATGAGTCCCCAGATGCCATGTGAGCAGAGCAAACAGTGAGGACCAGTCATGTTCTGAGGCCAGCAGCAATCTGCTCCCACAGCGAACTCCTTGATTGGGATAATAGATGGTGGTTTTGGAAGAGTGACTTAATGCTTTATTCCAGAAAATCACTTCTAGGATAAATTAGTGTATGTGATCAGGACATCTTTGCTTTAGAAAGAGGGAAGAAAACCTTAGTGGAGAAAACATCTATTTAGCAATCTCTAATGAGCTTTGCAAAAGGAGTGCTGTGATTGAAAATGTTTAGGAAGATCAAAGTTTTTTTTGTAGAAAAACGTAGAAATTTGAGGATCAGTATTATAAAAGTTGGAGGACTAAGGGATCACAAGATATTCAAGATTATAGAACAGCAAAGCAAAACACTGGAAGAGTCAGCTGTCAGTGAAACACATAGATGACATGATCTGGCTCCTTTTATTTCAGAAAATGATTTGACTAACCTCCACAGAACTGCCACGTACACATATAAAGTCATTAGGAACTAAGTGTACAACTAAAACTTATCTGCAAGGTATTCTTTGGGCCCAGAAGACTGTTTACTTGATTCTATCCACCAAAAGGTAGAAATACAATCGCATCCAAATTATTCATCTAACAAAGATGGGAGAACTCAATTTTTATCTTCCATGAAGAGCCCGCTACATTGACCCAGGCCACTAGAAGCATTTGCAACATCCTCATTCTATACCACTGATGCTGCTTCACACTTCACAGGGGACCATGAGGTCCCTGCAACTCATGAGCTGTGGTCAGCACAGATGCAAGAGGCAGGACATTTCTCTCAGGCACATGCCCCCACAGTCAAGCCTTTCCACGGACGGCTCTGAACCTCCTCAACCCTGCCACTAGTGGCAACCATTGTTCTGGCTCTGATCACTTCACCAGGAAACATCTGCAAGCACGAATCTGAAAGGCTAAGACCTGGGAAGCAAGGCCAACAGCTACTTCCACGTCACAGCTGTGGTTCACGTGGCTTTTGCCCTGGAGGGACCAGGCAGACCAAACATTCAGACAACATGATGGAAACGATTTCAGAATCATGCCCCTCAGATTGAATACTGAGTAACTTCTGCCAGAGAAGCTGCTATGTTGATCATGAAGCTAGAAGTATCTCTTTTTGGGCACTTATGGTAATAATGCAATATCCTATCATGAAATCTGGTACAATTATTAGTGATTCATTCTGGAAACGTTTCTCTCATCATTAGGGGAAGTTTCTAAGTTATGGCACTATCCATCAAATTTTAAGGAAAGTTCCCAGGGCACATTTAATCTGTTACTATGTGAAAATACCCACCCATTGCAAGGTGTACTAAGACTTTAGTCTATGTTCTGGACAGTTCAAAGGGACAGAAAGATTCATTCACTAGGGTGCCGAGCCGAGCGCCCAAGTTGTTTCCCTACTCTGCGGTTTACCAATTCAATAGTGCCAGAATCATTAAACTCACCTGAACCCATGTACAGACAGGACCTAACAACCCTACACCACATTGCCAGCCAGGCAGGAAAGAATTCACTTTGAGCTCTGAAGACATTCCAGGTAGTGGCCAACATTAGCATACAAGACATTAACAAGGAGTTGAAAGGACAAACCGTGTGCATCAGGCTGCATAGGCTCATTCCTGGGCACCATGCAGACTCAGTTTACAGGTGGCCTTCTCACCAGCTTTACTAGAAGATGGTTCATCCAAGAGGAGATCTCAAAATGTGACTCATTTTCTCTAACCAACCTATTACCCAAATGGAGATTGCCAGTAAAGCTGAGAACCATCAGGACAGAGATGAAGAACCACCTGTAGTCAGGAGAAAGAAGGTACATGCCTGCACTGACCTCATTGACTCCTTGTAGGCTCCAGGCATAAAGCAAGATGGGACCCTCCCAACCTTCACTGTCAAAGACCAGATCTCATGCAATAGCCCCATTCTGAAGCTATGGGCCAAGTGGATCTTCCTGGATGATCTTGTTACACACAATAGCCTCTGGTGTTGAAATTGAAATAACTTGGGCATAGATATGAGCAGAGAAGCAAAGTTACTCAACCAGAACTATTTTTTTTGAGACAGTCTTGCTGTCAGCCAGGCTGGAGTGCAGAGGCACCATCTTGACTCACTGCAATCTCTGCACCTCCCAAGTTCAAGAGATTCTCCTGCCTCAGCCTCCCAAGTAGCTGGGACTACCAGCGCCCGCCACCACGCCTAGCTAATTTTTTGTATTGTTAGTAGAGACAGGGTTTCACTGTGTTAGCCAAGATGGTCTCAATCTCCCGACCTCATGATCTGGCCACCTCAGCCTCCCATACTGCAGGGATTACAGGCATCAGCCACTGTACCCAGCCTCACCAGAACTTTAAACTTGAGATGTCAGATGCTTTGGAAGTGGAAATCATGTCAATAAAGCCCAAAATGTCATCACTGGAAATTGGTAGGAGATAGTCATAAGCCGATGAATGTGCACATCAGATCCCCACACCTTTCTAGTATGACCTAATACAACCAGGCCTTCCTAGTACAACCCAAGTTGTTGTGGGCAATTGGCCTGCTGCCACAGATGTCAGGTGAAGGCATTCATCACGAACTATGTATGTAAGCAGACCACTCACTGGTGGTGGTCCCAGTGACATGTGGATGTGGCTGCCACAAAGGCATTGACCACTTTTCAGGTGGTGGACCCTGACACATGTACCACCACTGTCACATTGACAGCCTCATCTGGTAGACAAAGGTACTGAAGACAAGCTGCTATCGCTATGGTACAAAATTTTTCTATCACCTAAAAGGTGTAAACTACAACAGACTCATTGCTGAGAACAAAGTGGCCCCACAAAGTCTGATGATTGAATCCTCGCCAGCTTTACCCCCAAGAGAAACTAAGATGCCCAAGTCCTCAGACTTCCCAGCTGGCCAATGAGGTCCAATTGTCATGTAGTTTGTAGTAAGTGCAGGATGAAAGCTTTACACCTTCTGGCAACTCTGACCGAAAGTTCATCACAAAACTAGCCCAAAATTTATTCTTATAGCCATGCCCCCCAAGACTTCTTAGCCTTTCCCCCCAGAAAAACAAAGGCTAATGACTGGACAGTATGAATAGCTGCTTGTCCCACCTAGAACACTTCACTGGCTCAAAGTTTGGGCCAAAGCTTGGCTCATCTGACAGTGACACTGCAGACTAATGGTTTTAGAATTGTACCCCATGTCTCCAGCTTCCACCTGTCCACCCACAGAAGGTGCAGTGGTGCCCATGGGAGCACTCTATTTTTAGTGGTTCCTAAGCCGTCCAATGAAGATGTAAAGAGGGTGTCTTGCTGTGGTACAAAATTTTATATCACCTAAAGGTAAAAACTACAATGGACTCATTGCTGAAGATGAAGTAGCCCCACCAAGTCTGATGATTGAATCCTTACCAGCTTTACTCCCAAGAGAAACTAAGATACCCAAATCCTCAGACTTCACAGCTGGTCAGTGAGGTCCAGAGCTCTAGTCTCCTAGTATTTAGGTCTTAGCATCCTCAGGGCAATTTTAAGAGTAGGAGAGATGTCACAGCTTCAGAGGACATCCAGGTTCAGTACACAATGACCTTCAACACAAATGGAGGTCACTTTAGCCAGTTAGAAAAGCCAAGTATTTCTCAATAGGGCCTGTCAGTTTATAAGCTTGGGCAAGAAAGTCACTACAAGAACTCACAGGACCAGGTAGTCACCTAAGGTGCACAATCATTTTTAGAAAACTTATAGAGCAAGAAGGAAATTAAGTTCAAGATAGAGTTGATCACACCTCAAAGACAAAGCAGCAGATGGTGGCCAGACCAAGAACATGAAGTCAAACATCCATGAAAGCATTCAGCTTAAGATATGGAACCCAGTGGCAATGAGTGGCGCCCCCTGCCCACACTGTGGTCTCTAAACACGCTTTCACACCAAAGGGAAGGGACTGGGTTCTTTCAAAAATGCCCTATTCTGGGTCCAGGGCAGAAAATGGTACAGGATGAACTTCAGACACTGTACTGTGGCACAAGTCAAGGAAGTTTTAAAGGCAACTAAAGTTGTGTCAAAAAAGGAGTCAACCCGGGGAAACTTGCCACATGAGATGATCTGGGATACTGGAAATTGGAAGGACAGGTGGATTATAACTGTAAAGGACTGAAACAAATATTTACACCCATGATTCAAACAGTTTTTGAAACTCATTAATTACCTTAACTAGGCACTATGGTTTGAATGTGCTCCCCTCAAGCGTTCCTGTGTTGGAAACTTAATCCTCAATGCAACAGTGTTGAGAGACAGGGCCTTTCGAGGTGCTGTGGTCATAAGGGATTCTGGCTGCCCTCAAGGGTGGCGGCCAGGCTTCTGGTGGAAGGATGAGTTCAGTCCCCCTTCATGCACTCTCCAGGCCCTCCACCCTCCACCCTCACCAGACATGGCCTCAACTGTGCACCTCCGAGCCTCTAGACTGTAAGAAACAAATCTGTTCCTTATGAATTATCCAGTCTCAGATAGTCTGTTATAGTAACACAAAACAGACGCTAGAGAATCAACTCATTAAAGGTTGGTAAAGGAAAAAAAAAAAAAAGAAAGATGGTACTTGTTAAAATGAGATAAATGGATTAAGTATAGCTGAAGACAAGGAAAAAAGTTCCTATACGTAAAAGCAGAGGAGGGAAGGCTAACATGTGGAGGAACAAGGGGCTGATGTGTTAAGTCACTCATTCCTCTCATTTTAGCACTATAAAGAAACAAGACTCTCAGGTATTTTGATTCAGGATCCCACCCCATGGTCATGGACATGTGGTTTACATAGGTTCTCTTCCACTGAAACAGCTCATCTTTCTTGAAAGATAAGCAATGGGACCTGCTGATGACATAGGTCTGACTCCAGAAATCAGTATGGCTTGCAGAAGGCAACGAAACAGTTCCTCTCTGTTAGACTTTTAAAATAATTTCCATTAGTATAATCCATCATCCCTACTAACTGGAATGCAGGCATTGATGCAGAATTCTTTCAAGTTCAGGACTTCCTAATTTCTGAGGACTTACACATACCAGAAATATCCATTGTCGAATTCCTGAGTCAATCTTAAAGTGACTTCAGATGCTCACAAGGACAGGCAGTGTTAAATTTTATTTTCATTTGTAGACAAATCTTTCATCCAGTAGAACTTAGGGATCAAGATGTGAGTAGAGCAATTTCAGATGGAACTCATGGCATTCAACTGCTGGGAGGGGGGCAGCACATGTGGCAACCACCCAAAGTTAGAATGACATGGAATATCTGTCAGTCACCTGTCCTGTGATTGCCAGGAGCTACAAGGCATATGCCATCCTTCTGCAGCACAAAGTCTCGGAGATTTTCTAGTTGGACATATCCCTCAATTCACCAAACTCACCACAGGAAGGAAAAGCAGGGATGTTTGCCAAAGAGGATAAATTTGTGTCAACCTTCTGGAAACTGTGTTTGAGGCTTAACCAATGATTAGGGCAGAAGGGAAATGCTTTTGTCAGATATTGGAACTGCCAGTGGGTCGGATCTATACACAACATTCATGTTGCTGTGTCCTTAACCTCAGGTTTTCACCACTCAAATGGAGCCCACAGAAGACTGAAATCTTGAGATTCAGAACCATGGATGTGGGAGCCAGAGGCAGAGACCATGGTAACCCATGTCCACCATCAATGGTACTCATGCAATCCACATCCATGAAATCTCCCTAGGGGAGAAAATCTCCACCAGAACACGTAGGTGGTGACAAATCCCAGTAGACCATCCTAGTCTCTGGATTTAATATGACTTCCATGTGTGTCCATGATCAACGAGTCTGTCAAAGGTCAACGCATGACCTAGTTTGTTTCAGTAGCCCAGATGGCAGTGATCAAACGGCAGAAGTAGGCAAAGCCCAGGCCAGCGTGAGTGGCAGCTTCCACTAGAGGAAGCAGTGAGACATTGGCTAAGCTCCCTCAAATCATGAGCAAGAAAGTGGTGTCAGGAGAGAATAACATCTTTCATCAACAGGGCGTTAATGGTCCAAGTAAGACAAGGTACACATACTTCTTACCAGCTCCGAGAATGGTGAGAAGCATCCCTTATACAACAACAAAGTATTTCAAGTCCCCTTTCTCCATAAAAAAGAGTGGGTCATGTGGCAATGTAAAGCAAGAGGCAGTGGATATCACTCACAGGTGTCAAGAGCAGAAGCTTCTAGCCTCAGAATAAGAGGGTAGAAATATGAGGTAGGAAGGTTTCTGCACTGCTCTCAAGGTCCAGAAAGTCAGTTGGTTGGGCCTTAGGTCCTGCTCCCTGAGGCATGGTGCTCTAGTACTGAGACACTGGGGCTGCCTCAAGGCCTGTCCTCTGGGCTTGGAACCAAATGTAACTCCTCTAGCTCTCCTACACACTGTGGAGAGAAGGAATGGGGGGAAAGCTGCCCTCAGCAACAGGACACCAGCATAGCCTGGCTCCTTCTTGTATAGTGGTTGTTTAAATGGTATCAATGGAGCTTGAACCAGCAGCAAGGGTTTTGTATTCTAAGCCTTGGAGTTTTACGGCCCTAGCTACATCTCCCTTGAAATAGAGTTCAGCCATTTGTCAGCACCAGGCATCGTATCACAGCCAACTCAGATTCTTCTAAGGAAAGCAACACTGTTTTCTTGCCAAGGAGCAAAAAACAGTGGTCAGTGTGCTAAGTGGAAGGAGCTCATGTGGCTGCCTCAAGGCAAGAGGCTGCAACTGCAGTGCTGTGTTCAGACTTAATGGACATGAGGTTAAAAAGGCATTTATATTGGAACACTGACGCTGCACCTGATGGGGGAAGAGCTTCAGCTAGATTTCTTGAATCATGTTTCCTGTACAACACACAACTTTGCTCAGAAGACACTCCTGAGATTTACCTTCTGTAACATCAGAAAATCCTGCTCAGTGGGTTTTAGCATCATGCTCATGGCTACAAGTTTCATGAGCACTATAGCACCCAAGTACCCACTACACATGTGGGCTGCAGTAATATCAGACCATTCATTTCCAAATTGGCCACTGTGGGGTCTCAGCACTACCTTCTGTGACAATGTATGCATGTGACAGTCTGGTTCCTGGATGTTCCCAACATCGGTGTTCTTTGCCTTATGCTTTTACTTTCAACTCTTTCAGCCCTCTGAAGGTTTCCTCTCCCAAGGAGAGAGGTCAATATCCATGCTTCATGCCTACATGATCAACATCACACCTGTGGACAGGAGGATGATTGAGGATGCAACTCCAAGTCACAGCCAATCTGCCTCACCTTCACAGCCCTACCCAGTAGTTCTAGCCATCTCAGCCCAACGAGCTGGTCACAGCCCAAAACCCCTGTACCGGCACCCAAGGAAAGTCACTGAGATTTGGGACCCGGGAGAAAAATGTGTTAGACCTCATGGACAGATTCATACTATTCCTGGGAGACACAAGCCTACGTAGTGGCACGTTCTGCTTGGATCAGGTCAGGCTCCAACAGAACTGTTTCAGGATAAGTAGCACAGAGATGTTGCATGCAGTCAAGATCTTCCAGATTGTCAACCCAACCCCCAGAGCAGTTCCAGGCCTTCAGAGAGGAGGTGGCTGTCCTGAGCAGTGTAGGGCACGTGAACATTCTGCTCTTGTTGGGGTCCATCACACAGGACAACCCAGCATTGTGACTCAGTGGTATAGAGGCAGCCTCTATAGCTACCTGCATGTCCAGGAGACCAAGTTTCAGACGTTCTATTTAATTGACATTGCCTGGCAAGCAGCTCAGGAAGGGACCAGTTGCACGCAGAGATCATCCAGAGAGACATAAAATTCAACAACATGTTTCTCCATGAAGGCCTAATGGTGCAAACTGGAGACACTTTGGTTTGGCAAAAGTCACACTGGAGTGGTTCTCAGCAGGTTGAGGCAACCCACAGGCAATGGTCCCAGAGATGATCCGAATGCAGGGTAAAAACCCACTCCACTTCCAGGTCCCTGTCAATGCCTATGGCATCTCATTTTATGGGCTGATGGGAGGGGCACTTCCTTCCTTTCTTCCACATAAATAACCCAGATCAGATCATCTTCATGATGGCTGAGGCTATCTCTCCACCCTTCTAGATCTTAGCAAGATACACAAGAACTGCTGGAAAACAATGAGGCTGGTAACTGACCAAAAAAAGCCTCTGAAATACACGAGTTTTCCCTGAAGACAAAATTGCATTGACCAAGACCACTGCAGCATGCATTCTGCATCCTCAGCTCAAAGCCTTGCTGTGCCGACAGGCCCCATGCTTCAGAGGGGACCAAAGACCTGAGCTGAGGTCAGCACAGCTGCAAGCAGAGAAAGAACATTTCTCACCTCACAGACACAGTAAGGTATTTCCACAGCAGTGCCCTTCCCTAGCAGCACCCATTGTTCAAGTTTCCTGACCACCTCCACCAGAAAGCATTTTTAAGTATGTATCTGGAAGAAAGCTAAGCCTTGAAGCAAAAGACCAGCAGCTGCTTCCACATCACAAGAGCACTCTGGCTCATGCTCTTACTCCACAGCAGCCAGAGAGGCCCAGCATGAAGACATACTGATGGGAATGACTTGAGAATTCTGCCTATGGATTGAAGAATGAGTCCTTTCTGCCCAGAGAAAGAGCAATTGTTAACCAAAGAACTGTAAGCTTCTCTTTCAGCATGACTGCTATGAATCAAACATTCTCAAGTCTGGAGACAGTACTGATTATTCATACACTCATTTTCTTGATCTGGATGAATTATGAAGCTGCTGCTCCAAACCACAGAGTTTCCCTGAAGTTTTCACAACAGTCAATACATGGAAACACCTAACTTTACAAAGTATACTGACATTGATGAGACTCAAACTTCTGCTGAATAGTCCAGGAAAAAATAAACAGTTACAGAAAAGAGCCATTCACTGACGTTACTAGGACAGTGCCTAAATTATTTCCCCACTCAGATTAAACAAGGCCAGAACAGTCAGACTCACCAGATCCCACACAGAAACAGGACCTAACAGACAATGCACCACATCTCCAGCTGAGCTACAGGAAAGTCATTGCAACCTCTCTAGATATTCCCGTGTCCAGTATCAGAAGATAAGCTGTAAACACAAAGCAGAAGTTAAACCACATGTTTCTGGCTTCAAGCACAGGTCCAGTGCAGGGCCTCTTCCCTAAGGTACATCATCCTGATGTACTGTTCCAGAAGCACAGGAGTGGGGCTGGGGAAATGCAAATGCATCAAGGTGTATTCAGAGGAGAAGCAGCACCTTCAGAGGTCCACATATGTACTTTTTTACTCAAAGCTGCCGACCCACCTATGGTGCAGAAGAGAGGCCTTTCTACCTATAGATTGATGGATCAAGGCAAGGTCTAGAGCAGGTACAATGTGTCTGGGAAGCCATGGATTAGGGCCAAGCTCAGTCCAGAGATAAACGAATAAGAAGAGCCAAGTCCTCAAACCCGTCTGGAGTACAGTTTTGAGCTTCTACACAGCAGCCTAGATAGCCTCTTCCCTTTTCCATTATTCCCAAGTCCAACCCAGTGATTTGAAGCTCAGCACACTCATGGAAATGTGCAGGACACGTTAAGAAGTCCACATCTGAGAACCCAGTGGGTGTGATCTGTAGCAAGACAACCTGCATGGGCTAAAATAACCATCAGTGTCTGAAGTCAACATCTTGGGGACATTTTCAGAGCAACTTGAAGCAGAAATTTCTTTCAGAGCATCAGGAAGGTGGAAAACGTCACTGGACAATCCGAAATACTTCAACAGGAATGAACTCATTTCAACACAAAGATGACCATCAGACACACAAGCTAAAGGGCAACCTACTACACTTAGGTTCACAGAATGAGAAGCATAAAACCCATGTAGACCTCCTCTGTGGGCATGGGAGACAGACTTGGAAGACTTTGCCTTGGTGGGTCAGTGCAGTGTCCAGTCTAAAGCCACACCTGATTAGACCCTGCAAGGCAACACAGATGATTTCAAATATGTCTCATTTCCTTCTGATTCAGTCCTCAGAGAACCCATGGGGAAGGGGTTCTTATGGTCACTATAATCCATGAGGCTGAAATTGAAATATCGAAGGCAGAATTAAAGTTACCATCTTTTAAACACAAGCTATGATTCTTTCAAATTTGTACAAACCATCAATATCACCTGCACAGGAGAAATTTAGTCTTTTCCCTCAACAGTAAGATAGTGAAGACTATCACTCATTAGTGTCAGTGTATTGATTGATATTAAGAAATTCACAGAAAGAAAACTAAGACCTCAGCATTCATTCCACTCTGATGTTGCTAGAGAGATGGTCGATTTCACCCATACTAAGGGTCAAGGTTCAAATTCTCCAACAATCTAAGATGGAAGAAGATAAATTCCTTTAGAATTATGCTCTGGAAAAATAGCTCTAGAAGAAATTAACATTTCAAAATAGACAATGTCCTCTGCAACTAACATGAGCCAGGAAACATACAAGGTTTCCTACAAGAGAATACTTTGAAGATCAAGAGTGAATTAAATTGAGCAGTCATAAGCAGTACATCAGGAACAAGACCTTAAAGGTCAGCTTCAAGCTTACACCTAATAACAGGAAGGGGAAGCCTCGCCCATTTAAAGGCATGACCCTGAAAAGTCAATTTCTGTGTATTCAAGTAATGTGATCATAGATTCACAATAGCAGACAAATCATATTTCATTGAATTAACCCCCAAGGAACTAATGTGACCCCGTTAGTGGAAGCTTCAGAAATACTGGCATCTTCCCTGTTGCCCACTCCACAGGTCAATGACCCTCTACACCCTTTTTCTCTTATACAAGGCAGTAGAGGCCAGATGAGCAAAGAGGCAGCTTAGGACACCACCCAACCATCATTCTTGCCATCATGGCTGAATTTTAAGGATTCACTTAGACTACTCTGCTTTCAAGAATATACCACATGATATGGTTTGACTGTGTCCCCACCCAAATGTAATCCCCAGGTGTTGAGGCAAAGACCGGGTAGAAGGCGATTGGATTGTGAAGATGGTTTCCCCCATGCTGTTATACTAATGAACCAGGTTCTCACAAAAATCTGATGGTTTTATAAGAGACTCTTCCCCATTCCCTCCTCCTGCTTCTCCTACCATGTGAAGGTGGTTATTGCTTCCCCTTCCACCATGATTCTGTTTCCTGAGGCCTCCCAAGTTCAGCCATGCTGAACTGTAAGTTAAACTTCTCTCCTTTATAAATTATCCATTCTCAGGCATTTCTTTATAGTAGTGTGAAAACAGACTAATACACCATTCATTTTTCACTTTAGGGGGGATTGCTGTATGTGCACATGTGTGAAGATGACAGAACAGTTCTCTTCACAAATACTGTCTTCTAAAAAGACTTCTCTTCCAATCTACATTATTTTTCATTCAGTTTGGAAGGTAAAGTGTGTGGTATCACAAGGTATCTGACAGGAAGTAATTCTAGGAACATCCAGCCATTAGGGCCAGCCACCTGGACTATAAACAAAATCCTCCATGTCCTATTGAGGGGAAGGGATCTTAATGAGACATTGGTAGGATGTCAGGTCTTTTCAATACAGAAGAGAACATCTATAACCAGAGGGGGAGAGCAGCTACATCAAAATGGGAAACAGAGGCTCACCACACTACTAGTTGTGCAACTAGTTGAGGTCAAGATTCAGGTCATTTTTAAAGAAATCTAAGATGGAGTGAGAAAACTAATATCCTATTGGACAGTCACATTTTCAATAATGGTTGGGGGGAAACAAGCCATACCACATATTGTGTTATAAACTAGAGGATGTTCTCTAAACACTAACATGCACCAGAAACTGTATCCTGTTCTCAGCAAAGGAGTACTAGCTTTTCTTCCCAAGTATACCAGGAAATCCCATTGACCAGTCACAGCAGTAGTCAGGGAAAAAGATCCTGAAGTCTGGATGCCACCTTCACCTGGACCTCACAACCCAGTGTATAGAACTTACGTCCCCAGCTTACTGACCATGGGGCAATACACCTTCTCAGGTTGAATGAGGACTGATCTACTCTTATATTACAGGAATGCAGTCTCCTCTCTGCTATTCCTTCTAGAAGAAAGACTGCAGTTGTCAGTCCTGAGAACAGACCGCTCAGGGAGATAAACTAGAAGTGTCCAAAACAAATTCAAGTGTGGGTAAAAGCACATGCCTGTCCTTAAGTTTTGCGGGGGTGGTATATACTTCTTATATTACTTTTGACCACTGGCTTTGTGAAATGTGCCACAAGGATCTGCAAAAAATGACCTGGAAGCTTGTTCACAGCT
Source organism: Sapajus apella (assembly GCF_009761245.1). Lineage (NCBI taxonomy): Eukaryota > Metazoa > Chordata > Mammalia > Primates > Cebidae > Sapajus > Sapajus apella. Next base: position 9,015,376 of record NW_022437025.1, on the reverse strand, counting down.
ATTGGGTAGCAGGTACAGGGGGAATAGAACCATGCGGAGTGTTTTCTACAATGCCTGAAAAGTGGAACCCAAAGTGGCACAGGCTCTGTATGGCCAAAATCCAACAAAACCTTCCCAAAAAGATGCAAGCAAAACCCATCACATCAACAGACAAGGAAGTGATTTCAGTTTATATGCCCCACAGTATATGCCGGGAGTACCTTGTAAGCATTTCCAATCCTCCATTTGAATAGAGCCCTCTTCTCACCTCCTCTGCAGTTTCTAGTTGTCCACTTTGCTGAGGCCAAGGCCCTAGGCCTACAACTATAGCTTCTCTATGTCTATGAGGAACTATGGTAGGTACCCTGGGCTCTTTTCCAAGGCCAAGAGCTCCTCAATTGCCAGCTAAGACAAAGCCCATTTTGGGAAAACTTACAACTATACTCAGGAGTAGAGCATTTCTTATTCAATTGTAGGTGGCCCCCAAAAAGACTTTCATGTCATAACCCCTGGAACAGGCAAAAGGTGAAGAGTTAAGTCTTAAGTATTTATACCAAGTAACATTTTCAACTATCTTCTCTATCTTTCATCTTACTACCACCTTCTAGTTGGCAATCAAGCTTTCAGCTATGAGATTCAGGGTGAAATTGTTGTATGTTAAGATATTGGTCTAGCCCATTCTTCCAAGAAAATTTATCTTCCAGGTTATTATATATATATGAACTCTGGATGAAAGGAAGAGTCATCATGAGCTATGTCTGCCCAGTGCAAATTCCAGAAAATGATCAACAAGTAGTTAGAAGCATAAAAATTTAAGTCTTATTAGTGGAAGACTCCAACAAAAATAGTGATAATGTCACCAAGGTACCTTTAATGACCAAGAGCAGGTGGGTAAGAGAATACCTACATCAGCCTTATAAGGGAGAACATAATTATCATTAATGATTTGTCATTGTAGGAGTGGTTTAGGTCCCCTGAAGGAATACCTGAAATGATTTAAGGTAGTGAATATTACTAAGGCTAAGAAAGTCATGGTTTAAGAGTTGTAGTTGGTATACCACCACTTTGGGTGCTCACCTACCCAATTGCCAAGGCACAGCCAATGACAAGAGCCAGGAAATCAATAGAGTTTAGAATCTGAGGCCGTAGATATGCATCTACAGATGATCAAGGTGACAGCATCTTGCTGCTCTTTAGGCTGAGGCCTACTGATGATCCCATCAGTTTCCAGATGCTGTGTGAGTGGAGGAAGCAGTGAGGAATAGCTGCGTTCTCAGAGATCTGCTCCTACAGTAAAATCCTCCCTGACTGGGATAAGAGACTGTTTTGAGAAACACACAAGATTCCTATGCCTGTCATTTCCCACCCTTGACTAGACACAAACTAAGTGCTTTCCAAGTTAAACTCCTGAGCCAGGTAGTCACATCAGACAATGAGTTTTTCAGGAGACCACTCTTAGGCATGTGGATGTGTAGAGGCCAGGCATGAGCTCTCTAGTCTAATTTTCTACTCAAGAGACACACAGCCTCTGTCCTACCACCAGCTTTTGACAGAGTCAAGACTTCTATCTGCTAATGAGTTTTCAGAGAGCAAGATATGCCATTGAAACCTTATTTTTACTCTCAGACACCTTCACCTTATACCAATGAAGAAATAACTTTCCACCCTCTTATTCAACAATGTGGCCCATCCCAGCAGTAGGATGAACAAACAGGAAACAAATGACAAGTTAGATGAAATGAAGCAAGTCTAAACATGTCTCATTTCTTGAGGCAATTACAAGCTAGCAGACATCATTAGAGACTTACAAGCACTTTGCCTTGGTTTGTCTTCAGTGGTTGGCAATCACGATGGAATTTCAGCATCTTTTCTTTCTATCAATGGAATCCAGCCTGGCTCAGGAAAGCTCATTGCCACCTTTCCAGTAGCAAGGACTTAAACTATGGAAGAGAAGGCAATTTGAAGCTAAAAAATATTTTCAAGGTAATGATTCCCTTAAACTCTTTCCCAGCAAAATTGGCTAGGCTGCCCAGAGGCCCAAAGGGATACACAGTGAGCTCCCTGCCATATTTTATATATATATATATATATATATATATAGTTATTGGGCAAAGCTGCCAGAAGACAAAATATACCCACATGTGCACACTGACAGTTTCTTAGGAAAAGTCCTACCACTGTTTGTCTTCTTATCCTAGCCATCCACCAATGTCCTCAAGCTTCTCTCTAAAGCCATCAAGTTCAAGACAGGAACTCATGCTTAGAGGGCATAACCAACACCTAACTCTTACACAGAAAACGGTCTTTGGATCAGTTTTGGGCTAACAATCATTCTCTGTAGTGTGGCCACCATGGAACGACAATGGTTTAAAAAGTCTTTCCCCCAGATGGACCCTGGCTGCCCAGAGAAGGTACCATATTGTCAAGCATGATCACCATTCTCATCTGACCAGGCCTATCATTCTATTGGTTCCAAATGCATACACAGGAAAACCATAGGGACATCCAGTTAGAACCTTCTAGCATTTCAGTCTTGGTTTCCGCTTAGGTTATTTCAAGATCAGCACCATATATACAACTTTGAAAGACATCCAGCTATTATACAGCGTTCAACCCAGGTGGACATCAACTCAGAACAAGTGTTTAATATCCACTATAGGAACCCGAAGGACAGAGCAATCACCTAAAGAAACCAACTCAAGAGAACTGAACCTATATTTATGGAGACAATCCTAAGATCAAAAAGTTACAATAGAGATGTCCTCCAATATAGAGGAGCAGATATAGTACCGCATGAAAATATATAGCATACAAACGTGAATGAGTATGGCTGAAGATCATATGGTGACTTTCTGATGCCTGCAGAAAACAAGTAGGCTAAAACAGATACAGGGATTGTGTTGCAATCAAACAGCTTCTGTATTGGGCCCCCAAAAGACCTGCAGAACAGAGGTACAGGACTCTCCTGCATTTGGGTTCAGGCCACCCTTCATGACCCAGGGGGTGCAGTTCAAACACCTATGGACACTGATCTACTCAGAAAGTTCATCCATGTTTACAGAAAATACAGGGAACAGTAGAAAGCCAGTTATATCAAGTATTTGGAAGATTTCCATCAGTAGAACACCATCCTCATTGAAGTTGACCCTTTAACATGGGTTTAAAAATCAGATGCACTTAGTTTTCCAGTATATATTTTGGAAAGTTTTTGAAGATGTGAAACCAATTTGACAAATGCAAATTTCATAGAAATAGAAATGTCATAAATGCACAAAGTATAAATACAATTTGTTACCACAAAACATACAAGTTGAAACTTCAACTTAGGCACAAACTATACACGGTTCCATTTGCTGTTGAGGGAAGTGTGAAGATGCAGTATTAAATTTGAACTACATAAAACTATAGTACATCCTCGATTCCTGTAATTTCATAGCCATCTCATTACTGCATTGTAACTCAAATGTTGCAAATATCCTCTTAAAGTGCCATGCAGTGCTAGTTATCTCTACCTGATCTGCTGTCTCCTCTACTCAATTGTATGTTACAATATAAAGTGATCTTTTGGACTTTCATTGTGTTTAGAATACCATGAACCTTGACCACCACCCACCATGGGATCCATACAAAGCACCATTAGTTATGCTGGAAGTGCTCCCAAGAAGCAGGTAAGAGGCATAACCTTATAAGGAAAAGTTGAATTGTGTGATATGTACCACAGATTGAGGTGTGCTGCTGCAGTTCCTCACCATTTCAAGATCAATCAATCTAGCATAAGGACCACAGTCAAAAATCCTCATGAAGCCATCCATTGCAACTATACAATCAGGTGGGAAAATCTTGTGCTTTTTATAAGATCTTTTAATCTCATACTAAATGCAGCCTATGTAGTACAGGATTTCACTAAGAAGCATACCTATAGACTAGTATTTAGAAAAAATAATGTCCTTCCTATGACAACTTATAGCAAAAGGAATGTGAAGGATTTAAAGCTGGAGCATTTGATGGAAGCAAATGGTTAGCCGATTAGCTAGTTTTAGAAGTTCAGCTTGGAAAAGTTTAAAGTTTCTTCTTTAGAAAGGAGGACAAAAAGAAGTTTAAAGCAACATGAGAGGCAGCTTCTGCCAACAAGGAAGTAGCAAACAAATTCTAAGACATCAATTAATCATTGAGGAAAAAGGGTATGGGCCCGAATAGGTTTTTAGTGCAGATAAGAGTACCCTAATGTCCAGAATTTACAAAGAACTAAAACAGATTTACAAGAAAAAAAACAAGCCCATTCAAAAGTGGGTGAAGGATATGAACAGACATTTTACAAAAGACGACATACATAAGGCCAACAAACATTAAAAAATGCTCATCACTGGTCATTAGAGAAATGCAAATCAAAACTACATTGAGATACCATCTCACGCCAGTTAGAATGGCTATCATTAAAAAATCTGGAGACAACAGATGCTGGAGAGGATGTGGAGAAATAGGAACACTTTTACACTGTTGGTGGGAGTGTAAATTAGTTCAACCATCGTGGAAGACAGTGTGGCGATTCCTCAAGGACCCAGAAATAGAAATTCCATTTGACCCTGCAATCCCATTACTGGGTATATATCCAAAGGATTATAAATCGTTCTACTATAAGGACACACGCACACGAATGTTCATTGCAGCACAGTTTACAGTAGCAAAGACCTGGAGCCAACCCAAATGCCCATTGATGATAGACTGGACAGGGAAATGTAGCACATATACACCATGGAATATTATGCAGCCATAATAAAGGATGAGTCTGTCCTTTGTAGGGACATGGATGAACCTGGAAACCATCATTCTCAGCAAACTGACAGAAGAGCAGAAAAGCAAACACCGCATGTTCTCACTCATAGGCGGGTGTTGAACAATGAGAACACATGGACACAGGGACGGGAGCACTACACACTGGGGTTTGTAGGGGGGAAATCGGGGAGGGACAGTGGGGGGTGGGGAGTTGGGGAGAGAGCATGGGGAGAAATGCCAGATATAGGTGAAGGGGAGGAAGGCAGCAAATCACACTGCCACGTGTGTATCTATGCAACAATCTTGTATGTTGTTCACATGTACCCCAAAACCTAAAATGCAATTAAAAAAATAAAAATAAAAGTAAAATAAAAACTCAGGAAGAACAAAAAAAAAAAAAAACAAAAAAAAACAAGGAAACAAAGTAGACCAGTGGTTGCCAGGGGCTGGGGGAATTGAGGAGTGACAGCTAATGGGTACAGGGTTTCATTCTGGGGTGACATAATGTTCTAAAATTATGTTGATGGTTGCACAACTCTGAATATACTAAACATTGTTGAATTATACACTTTAAAATGAGTGAATTGCCAGGCATGGTGGCTCATGCCTATAATCCCAGCACTTTGGGAGGCTGAGGCAGGTGGATTGCCTGAGCTCAGGAGCTCGAGACCAGTCTTCCCAACATGGTGAAACCCCATCTCTACTAAAAATATAAAAATCAGCTGGGCGTGGTGGCACAGGCCTATAATCCCAGCTACTTGGGAGTCTGAGGCAGGAGAATTGCTTGAACCCGGGAGGCAGAGGTTGCAGCAGTGAGCCAAGATTGCACCACTGCATTCCAGCCTGGTAATAGATCGAGACTCCGTCTTAAAAAAAAAAGGATGAATTGTATAATATGCAAATAATATCTTAATAAAAGCTGTTACGGTTTTTTAAAGAAAAAAAAAAAGAGTACCCTAATGTCAATAAATACCACAAAGCAAATTGGTAAGGAAGAGCAGGGTACACCACGAATTAAGACAGGATGAATGAGGATAATGCTATTATACACAAATGCAGTAGGGTGTCTGATGAAGACTGTACATATAAAGCTGGTTGCCCTCCAGCTTTGAAAAGACAGACCAGCTGTCAGTCTTTAGATTGCACAACAAGGCAAAGACAATGAGAACTTTTCTGGATTACCATGATGCTTTGTCTCTGGAATCAGGCAGTACCTTAGCACTAAGGGCCTGCCTTTGAAAGTTCTTTTGATATTGTATGATGCCCCTAGCCAGCTAGAACCCCGTAATCCCAAGCTCCACACCAAAGATGCCAAAGTGGTCTCCTTACCCTCAGACACCATGTATAATTCAGCCCCTAGGTCAGGTGGTCATAAAGAACTTTAAGGCTCATTACACATGATGCTGCTCTGTGCAAAGTATTGACACCACTATGCAAGGCAACCCTAACAGAAATAGTATGGAAGGATTATGCCCTTGAATTGTCCATTATTATAAAGACAGCTATGGAAACCATCAAGCCTGCAACAAAGTTACTTGCTGCTTTGAAATCATGCATGTATAGGAAGTCTTTTTTTCCAAAGATTTACAAGAGAGCCAGTCAAGGAAGTGATGAAAGACTGGATTTGTCAATCAAGTGGGGGTGGAGTTGGGTGGGCAGTGGTGAGATGTGAAGGGTTAACATGAATCCGAGAAATTCAAGAGCTAACCGATACCACACCAGAGGATTTAACAGAAGACAACTTGATGGAGTGAGTGCTTTCAATCCATTACTAGACAATGTGGAAGCAATAGTGCCATAAAAGAAACTGACAGTCTTGCAGGAGGGTTGCAATTATTCAGGACTGCTTTCAACTTATCACATAGTTTCAGTGCCCATACTACCGAAGAGTCTAAGTGGAAGAATAGGTACCGTTTAGAATCATTTTTAGAGAAATTAAATTGTACAGATTACAGTCAGATTAAAATCATGCATTTCTGTAACATTACACTGAGTTTTCCAGTCTCTACCTCCTCAGAGCAAGAGCACCCCCTCCTCTTTCTCCTTCAGTTTATTTACCATGAAGAAAATAAAGACCTATATGATGCACTGAACAGTAAATTTTCTGCCTTATGATTCTTTTCTCTAGCTACTTTGAGAGTACAGTATAGAATACATGTTAATCAGCTATTGATGTTATCAATACAGCTTCCAGTCAATGGTAGACCATAAGTTTGAGGGGTCAAAATCATACAGATTCAACTGCATGGGTGGCCAGACCTCATAACCTGTATCTTGGTCACAAGTCAAATATACTTTGAATATAGAATTTGATTCAGAGCAGTTAAGAATTCAGGACTTCAACATAACTGGATTTCGTGAGGACTAAAACAACCCTGGATACTCCATGTTATGTTCCTGATGCAGTCAATGCTGAATACTATACTACTCACATCAAAAAATGCCAAGATAATCTATTTTCTCTGCAGTCATGTAGTTGAGAAGGAATGAGTTTAAGATGTTCAGATGGAACAGTATCTAGATTAACAATATTGCCAACTTTTACAGAAGGCAGCTCAAGGGATAACAGCCAACCCAAGATAAGGGATTGCAACGTCTATCATAGGCATCTGCCCTGTGACTCTTTAAAAGGCCAAAAGATTCCAGGTCTTGATTCTGCATCTTAAGATGTTTCTCATTGGAGAATTCCTTTCATTGACCTTCAACTAATTTGCCTTAAAGAAAATCATGATTGTTGCCATGAAGAGAACACGTAAGTATAAAGGTCTCTAGATCACATATTTGGAGCTCACATTAAGATGGTCGAGGAAGGCAAAGCTTTCTCTGCCAGAAATGGGATCTACCAGTGTTATGCACATGGGAATTGCTGGACTCCAACCTTCAGCTCTTCAGTACAGTGAAGCACACCCATGGCAGAGACGGACTGAACCTCAGACCTAGGAACCATGGATGTGGGAGCCCAGGGAGCAGGAATCTAACATGACCAGGAGAAGGAGAGTTGGTAAGTGACTAGAATCTTACCCACAGAAAGGGCCCCAAGTACACTCCAGCTCATGACTCTAACATGGTACAACTCACCATCGCTCCATAAATAACGTTTTCCCTGAAAGTACCAAATAAAATAGGCAGAGCAACAGTCGCTTAACTATGTTTGCATCCTACACCTCAGAACCTCCCAACATTTTATGGGACATGGCAAAGGGAAATTAGGGGGACAGATGTAATTAAGGTTGCTGATCACTTGACCTTCAAAGGAAGTTCTGCTGAATTAAGCATGTGGGCCTGATACAGTTAGAAGGGCAAGAAATTCAACTGATGAAGTGCAAGGAGGCAGAAATGGGCAGAATCCAAGATGCATTCAGATTTTGTTGCCTCTTTCATCAGTCCAGGTCTTCCTCAGAGTGCCAAAGGAATACAGGGATGTCTAGAAGGAAGGTAAGTCAAGGAAAAATTGTCCTCTAGAGCAAACAGAGAGTCCCCTGCCTTGAAACACCTTCTGTTCACAGGACTCAGTTCAAACTTCTTATGTATAGAACCATAGGAAATTAAGTGTTTTTGATATAAGCTCCTATTCTCAGTAACCACTGGTTATAGCAGCAACAGGAAATTAATACCCATTTGAAGCTTTCTCAGGTTTTACTTTCAGAAAAATCCAGATTTGGTCATGGAGGTTTGCTTTACATTTCTAATGTTGGGTCTCATAGTCTAATTCTAATCATGGGGAAAAGGCAGCGAATAGTGGTTCCTCTACTCAGCTTTACTAGAGATATTGAGTGTTTCAGATGTGTAGTAAGAAATGCCATGGGATACTCTGATTGCAAGTTAAAAGTTGTGAGTATTCTATACATTCTGCTTAAGTATACAATTAAAAACTTTCCAAGTATTCTGGTTTTACCATTCAGATAAAGATACACCGATCATATGCACAAGCAATGCAATTCACTCAGAACTGGCCATATTCATTACATTTCTACAACTCAGTGGAGCACGGGGGCTGTTGATGAGCTGCAGGTTAACATCATTCCCATGTGGCAGAACGACAGCATGCTCTTCCTGACAAACAGCTCTGAACATTCTCTACCCTCCCAGCTCCTAATGACCTCCTCAAATTAAACAAGTGGGAAAGTGCGAGTGTGAAGGGGCTGAGACCTGGAAATCAAGAGCAGTACCTGCTTCCACCTCACAGAAGAGCCTGGCTCACACCTGTGCCCAGAGATGCCTTGCAGGCTCTGTGCTCCAAACCATAGCAAACACTAGGATTTCAGGATCCTAATCTGCATTGGAGACTGAGCCCTTCTTGCCCAGAGGAGATGATGTGTGGCCATAAGTGCTGTCGCCAGGTCTTCTACAGGGCAAGAATCATCAGTAGTATGTCAAAGCATCAAAATAAAAGCAGAAGCTTCCATGCTTTATTCAGTCCATCACCTCCTCTGGGTGAGTTTTCAAGGAGCTGTACAAACATCTGATCAACTGCCAAAAACAGGTTTAACAGTCATCATGAGGAACTACTAGATCCTTATCAGGTGAAAGGTGATTTAGATGAGTTCAAGATCTAACAATCCAAGGAGAGCTATGAGTCCCATGGGGATATAGGTTATACTTAATATTGAGGAAACATCACTTCTCAATCAACGAGAGGTCTTCTTCATGGTGTCTACTAGGAAGGAAAAAAATTCACATTTCCTCAGTGCTCCTTTAGCCTTCTATACCCACAGTAAGCAGGGGTTACGCAAGGCAGCTCTTCCTGATCTAATCATACAGGAAGGGTTTAGTTTTCAGCTCCCTTCATGCACAAGTACCTCAAGTCTAACAGAACTGAAGGTCAGAGGCTGGGTCAAATATAGGACTCAGTGCAGGTGGCCTGCAAGAACAGGAGTTCAGTTAGCAAGAAATTCAGTCTCCAACATGGTCAGAAGTTAGCCTATGAGAGGAAATGGATCATCCCACTATCTGAAGCAATGTGAAGGGAAGACTCTTCCATGGCCAAAATCTTCAGTACCCAATATTCCTGACTACCAGGGGGCAGAAACCACATCTCCAGCCACATCCCTTTAATCATCCAGTTCTTCATCCTTATAGCTAGCGGCTGCAGAAAGGCAGGCTACAGCTCCTGCAAATGCAATACCGCATCGAGGTGCATAGCCCAGGAGCCAGAGGTGTCTGAGGGACCAGAGACAAACAGTAGAATGAAGTTCCTGGAGGAGCTGATTGCATGGCTGGCCCAGGCTCAACGCCAGCTGAAATACCCTCCATAAGCAGCCATTTTGTCAAGCACCTACCACAACTCCACAGCATGTCCCAGAGAAAAGAGGCTCCACTATTTCCTGGATTAAAGGATCAATCATGCAGCAGACACCTCAATGCTTAGTACTGAGACTTTGTCAGTCTGTGGGTATCCATTCGTCCATGAGGACTTAGTGATAAGCTGTGGTAGCAATTTGATATGACTAAGATTAAGCCCTACCCTCAGAAGCACATGATAGAGGTAATGAGTGATGCCATTTTCCACCATCAGGGCTATTCTCTGAACTCTATTGTGTATCAGAAACCAGTACCTTCTAAGCATCACAGAAGCATCACTTCATGATTTTTGTAGCACCTTTTCACAAATCCAATGCTTAACACCAGTACCATATGAAATATGGAAACCATATTTCGTCTGTATGAAATAAACTTGTTTCTACCCAACAATGCAGAAATTGAGATGATACTCATATACAAGTGGAACATTGAAACCTCTGTGTATATTCCACGACATGTAGCACAGGGACATCATCTTGTCCCACCAATTTGCCTTGATATTTCCCACCATTTATGCTAAGAAAAATAAAATTATGCCTAAGAAGCTTTGCTCAGTGGCTAGATCTTAGTTAAAAGATATCAGAACTTCATCACAGGAAAAATAAAACACCCCTATGTCTCATCTATGCAGGTCTAGAAACCTCCCATGCAGGTGAGGCTGAGTCATCTTACATTCTTTCTGGGTGGTAGACGTCTGAACTGTAATTGAGCACACAGGATGTGTCCTCTAGGTAAACCAACATGCATATCCACTGAGATGGCTTCCATTTAGGGAGTTACCCTTTTTCCAACTCCAGGCCCATTTTCTTCCACCATTGGTGGATCAGGGCAATGAATAGAGGAATATCCCTTTGCTGGATGTGCCACCCCACTGGATGCTGCTTATAAAATGAGCAATCAAGAACCTTAAAGTCATGGTCCTCCGCTTTTGTTCTACCATTCCCAGGCCGAGGGGTAGGGGTGGTCTTTATCCCATCATGACAGAGGGAAGAAAAGTTACCTCCTTTTAAAGAACATGAACCTGGAGATCACATATGAATTCCACTTATAAACTTATGGCGCAGAATGGAATTGTATTACTATAGCCAAGTGAAATAGAGCACAGATGAGTCATCATTTAACTTGAATAAAGACATGACCCTTTGAGATAAGTCCATAAAGTCTTTCTGCAGCCCTCATTGTAAGTCAAGTTTAGATATCAATGCAGACTTTATGCATGAACTTCTATTAAACTGCATAGGGATGACTGATCCCTAAAGCAGGGATGTAAGTGTTTAATATAAGAGGCAGCTCAAATCCAATAGGCTATATTGAATACCTTTCTGAATGCTAGTCTGCAGTGTTCTGGGGGTAAGTGTTATAAACCAGTTCAGCTTCAGTGAGGGACTGCTATTCCTATTTAAAAGGAGATAGTCTCTTCTCCAAACTGCCTTCAGCTAACAGGTAATGTACCTTTCTCCTGATTTTCCACCTTGGGTGGATTGAAGGTGAAGTGGAACCATCAAAACTATCTCTCAATCAGGAGGACTTCTAGGAACACACAGCTGCTTAAGGCACCAAGCTGAATCTAGAGAAAGTTCGTCACATCTCATCTAGTGGAGGTTCTCAAACAGACCTAATAGTCCCATCGAGTTTAAGCCAATATAGGAATTGACCCTTCTTGGTCTTAAAGCTTTAAAGTTACATTTGTTTTATCTGAGTTCCTTCCTCATCAAGGGATCCTCAGGCTTCAAGAAGCATCGAGGAACTGAAAATTATTGGATCACTGCATCCGGACAATCAGATATGCAGGAGCTCTAATTAGCCATTAGTGCTTCCTTACCCTTCCCAAGTTTGTTTTCCCAGTTACATTTCCTCATTGCTGTATAAACCCCTAGTTTTAGTCAGAGAGATAAATCTCAAATTTATCCTGAGCTGTAGCACCTCAATAAAGCTGCCTTCCTTGACAATACTGTCTCAGTGATTGGATTTCTGTGTTGCAAGCAGGACCTAGACCAAACTCCTGGTGTTTTGGTAGCAGTTCTTTATGAGGGATAATAACACCAATATCCTTTCAATAATTTAATAGTGAACTTATGGGTAGTGATCAAGATCCTTGGCTTGACTGAACTAGTCAAGCTTCTAAAACTTTTTAGGCCCATCTGTGTTGTTTATTGTTTTAGCAAAGAACTAAGTTTCTTCAGCAGGAAGTCCCCACACTTGATCATGTTCCTCATCTCCTCCCATCCCCCTCAAATGTTGCCTTATTTTTCTGGCTGATCTTTAGCAATGCTTCTGGATCTGTCTAGTCACAATTTCCTTTACCTCTGAGGATTTGTTGGTAATTTTTCATCCATTGACCCCACACTGCTTCTCAGCTGTAACTTCCCACTGGCACATGCTCTGTTCAAGGTCGAGCCTGATCCCTCCCCGTGAGTCACCTTGCAGTAGTCCTGACATCGTCATGATTGTCCTACTCAAGTCCACTTGTGCTCTGCTGAGTATCGCTGAAGATCGTTTTACAGTGACAAAGTTATATCATAATGGTAACTATTTTAAGGACACTTTCTAGTAGTTTGACAAATATAAAAAGGTTAAGTGTCTCATTGTGGGAGTGGCGAAAGCAGTCCCTCACTGAAACCAGTAAGGCTTCAGAGAGCAACTGTTATGCCTGTTTAAAAGGACTTTGGTCTCTTCTCCAACTCCTTTCATTTTAATATATTATTTCTAATGAAAAGATTGAGGGGGTGAACTCTAATCTTATGACAGATTAATGCTCTAAACTGGCTGTAACTCATGACAGTCTGAATCATCATGTAGCTAGCTACTTCTCCCTTATAAAGACAAGCCTGCATAGCACCCCAGCTACACAGATGAGTTTCCACAGCACTGCCGTAACATCAAGCTAATACACTCAGGGAAAGTGATGCCCAGGCATCAAAACCAGAAATGAAACACACGTCTTTACTTAGGCTTCTCCGAAACCTAGAGCAAGTCAATATAATGAAGACAGCCTTACATTTTTCGTGCCAGGACCCACCACAGGTCAATGAAATCTGAGATGAGTCAAGGTAACAGGCAGCTGTGTAAATAGATGGGAGAGTCTAAGGCGGCTCTCCAGACAAAACCATAAATGAGGTAAGATAGAATCACCTTCAGTACTGTTGTCTTTACTAATTAAAATTTAGGATACAGGCCTTGATGGTACAGAAGCCATCATAGAGACTTTTGGCCTCTGACCTAGTTAAAACAGAATTAATTACCTATGACTTAGGTGATTCAATCCCACATGTAGGCACATAACCCCAACCTATGTAAGCACTGAGAAATTTTTAACACTTAGTTGGTCTGGCGAAGCGATCTCCAACCTTCTCCCTGTATCCAGTTACGGCAATAAATTCCCTTCTTTCCTAGTTTGACCGCTTCTCGTTATTTGGTCTTGAAGACATGCAGCTAGACCCAGCTTGTTCTGGTAACAGTCATACTATGCATTAAACTACCTAGGGAGAAGTACCAGGAAGTGTATCAATTCTGTCACCACACGTCAACCCATGGGATTGTCCAGGACAGGCAGAGGTCACCTCACTGCTCATGGGTCCCGGTGCTCAGTATCTACAGAAAATGGAGCACCAGCCCTGCCCTTAGTGGCAACCTAAAGTCACATAGAGGGGAAAGGCTTCCTCTGTTAGGCACTGGAACTGAAACCGCCTTTGCAAAGTTATGACTGAGACAGTGAAAGATCTAATTAACTGACTCCATCTTGCTTCTAACCTCCAAGCTGTCCCTTGTTCATTTCTGAGAATAGGCTGAACCGAGAGAAATTTGGTTTATAGTTTAAGACGGTAACAGTCCTTTCCCAAAGCAAACCTTCTTGCCTGGGAACTGTATTCCATTTGTAGGACTAATGTTAGCCACAAGATTAGAAATTATGATTTAGGAATCATACAGCTAGAGGCCACACTATTCTGACCTTCCCTAAACTGCTCCTAAAATCAGTGCTTGAGATACTTTGCCGACCCTGCACTTGATGGATTACCTGGCACCACCCAGATCAGTAAACTGTCTCATCTCATCTTGTGGCCCCCACCCAGTAACTGACTCAGTGCAAGGTGACATCTTTAGCTCCCTATGATTTCATCTCTGACCCATCAGCACTTCTGGCTTACTGGCTTCCCCTCATCCACAAAGTTATCCTTAAAACTCTGCTCTCCCTGAATGCTCGGGAAGACTGATTTTAGTCATAGAACTCCAGTCTCCACAGAGCCTGCTGGGTAAATTCTTCTTTCTCTGTTGCAATTCCCCTGGTATTGATGAATCGAGTCTGTCTAGGCAATGGGCAAGGTGAACCCCTTGGGTGGTTCGTTACAGAACTACCAATGGGTCACACCTACCCACAGCATTTATGTAGCTAAGCCCTTAACCTCAGCTATTCAAAGAATTTACATCAGAGGAGACTTGACAGTACTGTGGATATGGGAGCCAGGCCCACCATAAGTATTGTCCATGTAATTCACACCCACTGGAACCCTCCCTCCAGATAAAATGGAGTATCTCTACCAGAACTCATAGTAGGACACTTCACCTGGACCATCCCAAACTCTGGCATGAAAATGAACTCTATATGGACACAAACAAGAATGTCTGACAGATAAGAGTCAAACTCATCTAGGTTGTGGTGGTGAGGGTTAAATACCACAGAAGTTGGCAAAGCTTCCAGTAGAGGAAGTAGCGTGACATTGGCTAGGCTCCCTCAAGTCACAGGAACTCAGGAAAACATCAAAAGGGAGAATGAATGCCCATCACAAAAAGGAGCATTAATAACCTGAAATTAGATACATATCCTTACCAACTCAAAGAAGAGAGAATGGCATCTCTTTCACAAACAGGTGTGAAAATAGTATCTTGGATCCCATTTCTAACACAGTGAGACACGTAGCAATGAAATGTAGAAGAGGATATGGCAGTACGTGTATGTGATGATCCAAACCTCCTAAACTTCTAGTGTACTTAGTACGAGTTGTAATTATCTTCCACAACAGTCACCTTAGAACGACACATGACATGTAAGGAAGATTTGGCAGATCAGGTCAGTCTCATTTTAGATCCTTGGACAATGTAGGGTAAAGGATCAGATTTAAAGTAACAGGTCATCCATCCATGGATAGAGCTATTCTCCGTGTTTGCTATCCATTCCCAACTACATAGGTCATCTCATTGCCTTTGTGGGGATGGAGCTCATGCTTCCATGGAAAGGAGCATCTTGGTGGTTATGTTTTAATTATTAGGCTGCCCTGGGCCACATCCTCATCTTCTTGGTCCCATTTTTACATGCAAAGCCACATCTTAGCAGCCTAAGGGATAGATGCCTTGGAAGTAGGACAAAGCTATAATGATTATGGCAGACAAGTGGAACAAAATGAGACTCTTGTCCCTAGAATCCAACTGATACACATTATGTACCTTCCTGAGACCCCATCACCATCGAGTGTCCATCACTCCCGTCAGTGAACACTGCAGTTCCACCCATTCGGTGGCAGCCATCTCACCTTTGTCACCCGATTCTCCTCCTCTGGGCTTTGAGATCATTTATAACAAAGTACCAGGTGGCAGCAGATGAATAACTTTCCAAAATATGTTTGTTCTAATGTTCAAAATGTGTAAACATGTTATGTGAATGTCTAGGGAGACAAGGAAATATATTGAAATAAAGTGGTGTACTCCTGAATTTAAGATTCCAGGTCTCATCCGGGGGATTCACTGTCAGAACAATTATAGACAAAGAGAAACAGAATAGATGAAAGTGATCTAAAATGTATTATCTGTTTTGACATGAAAAAGAGTCCTGAAGTTGCACATGAGTGAACAAGATACAAGTCAAGCAATGGAAGGGACCTATGAATATAGGTAGGTCACAGAATCCTGTGATCTTCAAAGCAACACAGCCTGCCGTCACTGATCTTACAAGTTTGAAAAGGCTCTTACTTGGGTAACTAAGAAAGTAGATTTGTTAAAACTTGGTGGCCATTTGTTAAAGCAGGAACAAAATTGTACAGGTTGTCTGTTAGTTCTGTCCATCTGTTATCCGAGAAATCCAGTAAGCCACTTTATTTTCGTATAAGAAACCTCAGATATATCCTTTCCCTGGGAAGCATGATCAAGGAACATAGCTGCATATCTTCTTATTCTTACCAAATAAAGATGCTGGTAATATCCAGTGTTCAACTGAAGTTTCCAATGACTACATGAATACAAAGCATGAATTAAGCCTTACTCAAGAAAAAGTATGTCTTAACTACAATTTTCTGTGGAAGAAATTAGGCATATAATCAAAAACCTTCCCATGGTATCCTCAATACCCTGAAAACTCCTTTACTGGATATATACCTATTAAGGAGAAGTAGGCCAATTTTATTTAAATTATCCAGGTAACAGGACTAAGAAATACTCATGTTGACAATGACTTAGTACTGCCACTGTCTCTGACCGTTCTGGGACAAGAACATTCAGTGGGTACCAAATGGATGGAGAGAAAAAGCCTGAAGCTCCTAGCACTCTACATTCAGCATTTAACGCATTCTGCATTCAGTCTTTTACCTCTGCATGAGCTGAAGATGCTGCATTGAACTGAGAATCTGCAAGAGCAGATTTAAATGTCACCACAAGAAGATACCTGCTCCTTCCAAGGTGAGCAGAAGTTCAATAGAATTTGTTCAACAGTCTAGAGAGAGGAAAAACCCCATGTGAGATTAGTTATATAATTAACACTGCAAATGCAGGTCCTAAGCATCAGCAAGGCGTGTCCTCATTCTTGAGGTCTTCGAGCAAAAGAGGAATTTCTCCTTAGTACTTCTTAGCCCTACATAGTCCAATGAGCAGAGGTCATATACAAGATTGGGGCCAGTGTACCAGGTTATGATACTGTGATGGTTAAAACCGAGTGTCAAATTGAAGAATTCTAAGTATTCTTCCTGGGTGCATCTACAATGGTGTTGCCAGATGCTGGAAGGTCATGGCATGACCTGCTTATCTGGCACAGAAAGAAAGCTTATGGAACACCATGCTCCATGCTCAAGGGAGGAATGCCTCTTGGAAGCACAAGAATGCTACCAGACTTGCTGGCTCTTATCTACGACCCCTATAACTTAATCATTAAGTCTAGAATACAATTTGTTCTACAGGCCTCAAAGAAGAAGCCAAATTGCCCTAGCTATATATCACCTGCCTGACATACCATTCCCTTATCTCCCCCCACACTCATACCACATTCTTGCTTTCTGTTGTACACCAATAAATGGTATGGCTCTCCAGAGATCAATGCCTTCACAGCCTCCATACTCTTGTTGCCCTTTATGGCAGTGCTCGCCGAACACCCAGCAAGTGGCAGGGACTGACTCCCAACAAATCAAGCAAAGCACAAAAGCTGACCACCACCACCACGTCTAATGCTATGGCAAATAGTAGCATTCAGCCTATCTTTGGAAGGACCATCTACCACTCTCCCATGTCTCGACTTCCTCCTTCTGGCAGCAAGCCAGTCGCTACTTACACCTGTTCAGGGAAGAAAATGCCCCGTGCCGGCAGGCATGGAGCCAACAAGGAGAACCCGGACCTCAACGGCAGCATCCTGAGTGGGATGTTCAATTAATGCTGTAGCTATCAGCTTCCTCCTGATGAGAATGGCTGTGTGTGTCCGAAGTTGAGATGGCCTGCCCTACTACTGCCAAAGAGGTGACAGGAAGGTGGGAGCTGCTTTGTTAGATTGTGTTCAGTTCTGTTGCACAGTGCAACGCCTTTTGTTGGTGGTATGTATGTATGAACATGTGTACTCGTTGGAACTTTTTCCTCAGCATTTGTCCCTGGCTCCAGTTTATGCACTCACCTTTTCTCATTTCTTTGTCTCTGCCGTCCCTTGCAACCCCCAAGGTCTGTGTCAGGGCTGGTCCCCAACACCAAAAAAATTGTAACCCTTTGAGTTGGTCTGGAGAGATTATCTTTGACCTTTTCCCTGTAGCCAGTTACAGCTATAACTTTTCTTCATTAGTCTGCTTTTTATTGGGCTTCGAGAAAATGCTACTGAACCTGGCTTGGTTCTGGGAAAAAAGCTGCCTTTCCTTCTGGCCCTGAAAGCAGATAGGTACAGAAAACAAGTGAAATCTCTACATAAGACAAGATGAATATAGAATCGGTACCTGTGTAAAGTGCCAGTTTACTGAGCACAGAGTGGATACATCATTGACTATCCCCTACCTGCTCTTTTCCTCTTTCAACGTCTTATCAGTATCTTCCCCCTTCTCCCTCCGGCCTGCTTTTCCCTTTTAAAGAATGGCACACATCAGAGACTGATTCTGTTTCTTCCTCCTGGGCATGTCTTTAACCTTGGAAAAATAAACCAAGTTGACTGAGAATAGCCTCATACATTTTGGTTTTAACTGCAAGAAGTGGAGATTCAGTTGATTCAGTCTCTGGAACTGGGCTGCCAAAAACAGCCTGCTGCGGGTGTTGGAGTTATCCTGCATGTCTCGAGCAATGTGAAGCAATGGCAACATCAAGGATGCCCTGAGCACATACCCTTCACTGAATAGCTGCTCACGGGAAGCTGAGCAGTACTCTACACCAGGAGGCTCTTAGCACCAAGGACTCATCTGGACCTAATGAGATGCTGACATGTTACCACTAGTTTCCAAATGAACAGGTGTTTCAACCTCCACGTTCTTGAAGTAACTTTATATAGAAGGGTATTGCTAATTCTAATTGCCACAAGATGTCCTCTGGTGTTGAAGCTCAGGAAGTGTGCACATGAAGATTACTGCACAAGCAAAGTGAGTCGCTATGACTTTTAGATCAAGATTTCAGATGCTTTGGAAGCAGCAAATCAAAAAGCCCAGAACACCATTGTCATCACTGGGGAAGGGATGATAGGAAGTATCCATTGTTCAAATGAAATGTAGACTGTTCGAGCTCAATTTCTGTAGAAATAAGAACAAATTACAGATTTCAGATCATTTCCCCTTAAGCTGTAGAGAGGTACACAGTAAGACTGTGCAGTTGCCATACATTAAAATATTCACACGCAAATGTGAAGAGTCACTTCCATGCAGAGTGCCAGTGGTAGGCAGATTGTTGACACATGGACACCCTTGTCCTAATCCTTAGAACCTATGAAGATGTAATGGGTCATGTCAAGGGGAATCAAGAGAACCTATGAGAATAGTTTGCTCATCAGCTGACTGGTATTTAGGGATCATCACAGGGGAATTAACAAAGGCAGTGCAAATGCAGGAGACAGATTTAAATCATTCCACATTCAGTTCTGCACTTCTTGCACACCCTTTCCTATATGCCTACCTGAGATAGCACAGTTTAAGAGAGCATCTGGCATCAGCTTCAAATGGTGGATACTTAAGGTGAATGACCCTTTAGCCAGGTTCAAAAACTGGTATATTTAAGGTACATCTTCAAAAAGGCATTTTCTGACCAAGCAACCAGAACCAATGGAATAAAGATCAAAGGAAGGCAATTCCAGAAGTTGCCACCACATTAAGATACTGAGCCCCATGGCTCACTTACAGACCTTCCCATAGGTGAGAATGAAGTTGCTGAGATCCTAGAGCCCTGGTTTGTGAGCCTTGGAAAGAAGACCTTAGTTGTCCAGGCCCACTGTCGAGGGGACATACGCAAGTACAAGTCAGAACACATGTCTCTTCCAGGACATCCATGAGGTGAAACATCGCTAAGCTATCTCATACTTGCAGATGGGAATGCCTCATAAGGGCATTTGAAACATAAGGAACAAGTCTCAGACAAGACAGGATGACTTAGGCTGTCACCATCAAGGGCTGGGAAGGTGAGGATCACATACCTCAGATACTTGTGATCAGACTCAAAGCAAGATAGCCTTAGATACCTTCACCTTGCTTACTGTTGTGTCGGGTCCACCCTGCACTAAGGACTCATCACTGCCAGGACCATAGTTGAAAGGTTTTAGGCACATCCCACACTGCTGCCTTATGACTGGGTAAATCAAATGAGAAGGCAGTGTTTCCAGGCCAGGTTTCACTTGGATTTATAGGTCTACAGATGGAAAGTTAGGATGGAAATAGACATCCCTTGACCAAGGCTTAAGTTGCTCATACACAAGTTAGAATTAGACAGTTCTTAGGAAGACCTCACCCGAATCATCCCAAGTGTTCTTAGAAGGAACACTTAGATAAAAGCAGCAGCGTTATCAGGCAGATCAGGATGAAAGGACGAACTAGGTTATCCAGGAGGGGCTCCGACGGTGGCCACCACTGCTCCCTTTGCTCACATCCTCCTTTGGGAAAAAGTCTAAGCAAACTAGCTTTGGAAGCACTACCCTTGGAAGATCAGGACAGTGTCTACTCTAACACCACACCTGGATAAGGCTCAACCAGGGACTGCAAAGCAAGATAGAGCTTAAGAACACATCATACTCTCCTTTATGATTTAACCCTGGGGGTTTCTGTGGGAAAGCAGCCTATTCCCGGCCACATGTTCCTGCAAGGAATATGAGCCTAAGAATAAGGTGACACTTCAGGAGAACTGTTCCCCCAAAAGAGTGTAGATTGCTAAGAGGGAGGGGTATGCCACTGGTGTGCAGTAACTGACTTGAGTTATATAGATGTGATGGTATCATTGAGGGTTAACTTGATGGAATTGAAGGATGCAAAGTATTGTTTCTGGGTGTGTCTGAGGGTGTTGCCAAGAGATTAACATTTGAGTCAGTGAACTGGGAGAGGCAGGCCTATCCTCAATCTGGGCAGGCACTATCTAATTCAGCTGCCAGCATAAAAGTAGGCATGAAAAGGGCAGACTGGCCGAGTCTTCCAGCCCTCCATCTTGCTCCCATGTTGCATGCTTCCTGCGTCGAACAGACTCCAAGCTCTTCAGTTTTTGAACCCTTGGACCTACACCAGTGGTTTGCCTTCAGCCAAGGCTGAAGACTGCACTGTGGACTTCCCCACTTTTGAAGTTTTGGGACTCAGACTGGCTTCCTTGCTCCTCAGCTTGCAGATGGCCTGTTACGGGATGTGAGTCCATTCTCCTTAAAACTCCCTTTCATATATATATCTATCCTATTAGTCCTGTTCCTCTAGAGAACACCTCAAGTAGGTGAAGAAACTCAAAACTTGAGCAGTCATTTTGTTCCCATGAACAAATGAGGTGGGACTTCTTCCAGCATAGTACTTAAATCTCATGATCTCTAAGGTTATAGATCTTGTTATAGATCTTTAAACATTCATCTTGTGGAGTTTTAAAAATGAGAAAAACAATTCAGTAAAAGTGGAATAGTCTCCCATTATCAGTTTGGGGACACTTGATTCTGGCCAATGTTTCTGGGAAACAGACAAGGCCAAATGGGATATGACATCCAAAAGAGTGTCTTCCCAGAAAAGCCTCCATCACAAGATGGGACCTGGGAACTTGACTGTGCCATCTGGATGGCCTTGCTGTAGTAGGTACAGAGCCCACCTCTTTTGAAAGGAGAACCCAAGAAGTCTGGCATTCTTCTGGAATGACTGATTCTTCTGGAATGATTGGGCAAGGCTGGCAGAGGCTGGGGGCATGTCTTATGCCACATTCTCTGTGCCTCCTTATTTCTGGCATAGCTGGGAAATACTGCACCATGCCAGCTCTCTGCAGCCCACTGCAGGCTCCTTCCTTCAATCTGTTTTTCAGCACTTGTGCTTTCACCAAAGTCTCTCAAGGCTGCTCAGCCTCTGGCAGAAAGCATCTCTCTGAACCAACCTGGATTCCATTGATAGGAGCTGGAGGTGGAGAAAAAAGCCCACCATAAAAGATAATGCACAGCTTATAGCTCTAATCTCTGGAAAAGACTGGGACTCAAACATGAAGCAAGTTCAATTTCTAATCTCATCCTGTAGGACTAATCAGCAACCTCATCACTGAGGAAATCCATCCAGCCTAAACTCATCTGACTTTCTGTGGGGCAATCAGGAGCACAGAGCACCCAGATATACGGTGGTATCATCACTAAGGACTAAGGCGATATCTCGGATCCACTGGTTGCATCCTCAATGACCATAGGTTTGGCTCATGATTCTGCCCTAACTGAAAAGTCAGTTAAGCCTAGCTGTGTGATACTATGGTGGCTGTTTTAGAATTCAGACTTGATTCTGTTCCATGTCTCTCAGATGAGCCCCTCTCTTCCAGGTAGGGCTATCAGTGTTGACTATAACAGGCCTGGTAACCTGTCTGGGACGTCTACCAACAGCATCCGGGAAAAAACGAACTTGCATAAGACATCTGGTTTCCAAGCTTTCTGCATTCAGTCCTTTATTTCCTGTTAATCCTTAGCCCTTGAGAGTCCTCAGATGTTAGGGAACTTTGGTAAGACAACTTGGGTGATCCACTTCAAACTTGAAAATACACACATTGAAATACAGTCTGAAGTACCAGTTAGGGAAGAGCTTCAGAAACCCGAGACGAGAAATATTAGGTATACGAACATATGCATGATAGTTCCAGGAGGAGAGCAAGAAAGAATTTTTGAATGACAAAACTTCCTAAATTTCATGACAAACTTTCATCTGAGAAATTTAATACAAACTTGAATTCCGCTCCACAGCTAGACACATCACAGTGAAACTGTAGAAACAACCTTAAAAGCAGGAAGAGAAAACTCACGCAACTTAGGGCACTTAATAAAATTATAACTTGTATTCTCATCAAAAGCCATGGGGACCAAAAGGCAATGGGATGACGTTCCAAGTGTTGAAAGACTTGCGTGAGTTTTCTATATCCAGTGAAGCTGTCCTTCAAGAACGCAGAAGGTGCCTGCAGATGGAAAGCTAACTAAGGTGATACATGCCCTCTTGTCCCACTCTCCCATCCTTAACTCTCCCCAGCGAGGTACAAAACCTAACTCAAGAGCTCACACCTTTGCTGTAATGATTTCTTGGCCTGATAATTCATCAGGTTACTCAGCCCTGAATGTATGGTTTCCTTGGATCACTAATTTCTTTCACAGAAGAATGCCAGGCAGAGAATGAAAGGAGTGAACATCAGCTCACAGCATCAGACCTGCCCCAGTGACTACTCCTGCAGGGGAGGAGGAACAGCCATCCTCCTCAGTGGAAGGGCAAATTCAACAAATCATGGTAGATAAGGTAGCATGGAAAAGCACTCCTCTAAACACCTCTTCCTTATGATCCCGCCAAGGACAGGGACACACACAAGTAACATTGGCACCTGCAATGACAGACACTACCATGATCAGGACTAAGAGTAATTCCCAGAAAACATTTGTAACTAAAGAGTTGTGTGACTTGTCTCATGGTATGGGCCATCAAGTTACTCCTTGTTCAACATCTGTCTTATACAATTGGACTGTTATTTCCCACAAAGCAGGCAGAAAAACATTAACAGTGAATTCAACAGATTGCCTCCCTGAAGGGAAGTCCTCAGTGGACTTTTGCCCTATATGTACCTGCATCTCAGGAGCACACATGAACCAAGATTCCCCTACCAATCCAAAGGCCTATGACAATAGTTTGTTGTGGGCCGCAGATTTGGTCACTGCTGACTTGAGCTTTTTCCTTGAAAGCATCCTGTCATTCAACACTGCTGCATAGCACCACGGCCCATCCTTAAGCCTTGGCTTCTCCTGGGCAGGACTGGCCTATGGAAAGCTGGAAGAATAGTACCCAACTCAGGTGTGTCCCCAGGCAACATAGCCTGGCACACAAGCCCCCTGGATCTCACCATCAAACACCACAAATTTCTCCTGGAAACCACATAATTCATGTCACCCATGCAAAGAAAAGGGGCAGATACAGCGACCTAAGGAATTTTATGCAGAAATAGGATCTTATAAACATGGCCATTTCAGCTCTTTTTGATAATGTCATCTTCAAATGTTGATTCTGTAAATAAAAGCTGAGGGTTACCACATGATATTCAATATAAAGGGTTTTAGTCTTCATATAATTCTATTGCTTTCTGTTACTTATGGCAATAAAGGACTGGTGGTTTTCCCAACAAGATGTCTAGGCTGGTAAGGTTTCTCTCTACAAAATAGAAGGCTTTTACATGAAAAGGCTACTCTGAGGATCTACTGGATATAGGACAGGTTCCATTAGGCACTTTTGCCCTGTTCTGTGAGAGCAGGAGTGGGAGGACTGCTGTTATGTACATCATTTTGTAGATAAGAAGTATTACATATATGTAAGCAGTAACTCACCCCCTTTTCAGGGTCTCTATGGCCAGGATCAAAGTCAGGGTACCATAGTCCTGGAATACAAGGATGGATGAGAGCATCTTTGTCCCATATGGACCAGGGCAGTGGTAGGCTGGGAAATGTCTTAGACACACCCTTGATGCAAACAGAATGACCAGCCACTCTGTTCTTCCCATAGGAAGCAAAAGGTAAATGGGCTAACAGCCAAACCTCCATCGTTTGTTGGCAGAAGTCTGTAGATTGTAAATGAAGAACTAGCTGAAGAATAAAATCCAAGATAAAAAATAAGCCGTTAGAATTCAGAGTGCCAGAATTCAAAGAGACGAGCAGTTGTAAATGCTCAAATGGGGCAGACATTTTTACTGAAGCCAAACTGAAATTGATGTAAAGCTAATGTTTTTAAGTGTGTGTAAAAGGGACATGTTCAAGTTTTAACTCTATTTTCAGAAAAATTTCACTGTATTAACATGTTCCAGAAAGCGGGCTCAGTCTACGGACATGTACCAGAACAAGAAGTCAGTAGGGTGAATTCTCAGAACCATGACGTTCATTTTCTGACATTGAACATCGAAGCTCCTGGTTCTTGGGTCCTCGTCCTCAGAGTGGTAGTTTCACTTTCAGCTCGGGCTTTAGATTCAGGCTGCATTATGCCACCAGCTTTACAGGTACTCCAGGTTTGCAAATGGCATGTCTTAACTTCTCGCCCCCCGTAATCACGTAGGCCAATATTTGTAACTCATGTATTCTATTGGTTCAGTGTCACTGGAGAACCTTAACTAACGTGGTTTTTCTGACTCAAACACATCTCACCATTCCAACATAAATGCTGACCTATAGATCACCTTGAATTATCATGACCATAACCTATGTTTATGAACATTTATGTTTGAGAGCTCCATGGAGACCAGATGATACTTGGAATAGAACCCAAGCAATGTCATAATGACCTTAAAAAAGGGCTATTTCTGAGTCACATACTCCCAGGGGCCATTTTGACACAGCAGCTGCTGGGTCCTACAGGGTTTTGATCTAAGTGTTTGTGAAGTTTAGATGTCAGAACTTAATCACAAATGGGATAGTATTAAGAGATCCTTTAGGAGGTGGTTCTGCCCTCATGATGGGATTAGTGCCTATTAAGAGGCTTGAGAGAGCCTGTTTCTTCTTCCATGTAAGATACATATGTATATGAAAACCAACACATGAGGACAGGGCAACAAGGCACCATCTTTCAAGAGAGTAAACCCTCAAGCACCAAATCTGCTGGCACCATCTTGGACTTTTTGGTCTCCAAAACTGAAAAATTTCTCTTGAAAGTTACACGGTCTATGGTACTTTTGTAGCAGCAGCCTAACTGAAGTACAAGAGAGTAAATGAACCATAAGATGGTCAGAGGAGTAAGGACAAGAGACTATCCATTTCTCTTGCATCTCAGAAGAGATGTTATGAAACACAGGACCAAGATTTTTCTACCTAGAATGTAAAGTTGGTTCCAAAAGAAAAATTTCACGGCATACTCTCAATGGAGCTGCATTTTCCATTGCCTCCTGGAAACCTGTGCCCCTACATGCTACAAAAGGTCAATATTCTCCTTCGAGAGCATCACCAGCACATTAAGGATGAAAGGCTTTAAAATAACAGCTCAGTACCGTAACCATCTCCTGGATCTCTTCATGTTTCAAATCTTGAGAGATTCAAGCTGACTCAGATCTACCAACTCAGCCATCTAAATTAACATGTCCTGGCAAAACCGATTTACTCAACAGTAACCCATTAGAATTCCAGAACATGGTGCTGGCAGATGCTACCCAGTGGCTGTCAAATGTCAATGAGGTGGTCAGAGCTCAGGCTTGCACTGGGACAATGTCTCTAAATGTTTTAACAGTTTTCAGAATTTGTAAAAATTAACTCAGATTCTTATTACATAGGTTTCCAGATAGTGTTTTTTAAAAGGTAATATAAATAGATCCAGTTCAATGGATACCAAAGCATAGCAAAAAAGTCACCAGGAATCCCAAATCTTGATTATATGCAAGCTTCTAGGAAGAGATTCTATCATTTTGAGATTCAGAAAAATCCTTTATCTGGTGTTCATTGATAACCTCTGTAACAAGAAATTTGAGATCAGCATTCATCTTAGCTCCACAGCTAAGGTTTCTGCTTGATTCTGCTACAGGAAGTCTAAGCTCCATGTAACCACTGCCTGCTCAAAAGCAAGACCAACAAGCAGCTCCCACACTACAGATGCCTGCTCCCTCCTTCTAAGGCAAGAGTGAACCCAACAGTGAGTTCCACGGTTTGTAGTGGGCAATGGTGTTCTGATTCCCTCAGATCCCATTTTACCATAAGGCATGTCAGGAAACCACTGGAAGTCAATGGAACTCTTCAATGAGCATCAAGTTCCAGTTACGCGTAACTTCTAGAGATCTGAACTTTTGACTATATGGTTAATTCCTATTGTGGACTTTGTTGATAGAACAAGTGTTCTTATCACAACTTAAAAAGATCAATGAAGGGAACCTACACATGTTGACCTAATATTGGAGATGACTTCATGTAGTCAGTCTACTACATGTGTACCTAGACATTGTTGTATTCATCCTTGCTAATGCAAGAGAGTTACAGAGACATGTAGATGCCTTGCTGCCTCCTAAATATGGCCAGGGAATGTCAGAGTGAGTAAGTTTCTTAGTTCTTTAAAACAGTACTACCAAATCTTAACCTCAATCACCTGTCTTAGCCTCCATCACAAGATAGGAGCTGAGAACTTGACTGTGCCATCTGGATAGCCTTGCTGTAGTAGGTACAGAGCCCACCTCTCTTGAAAGGAGAACCCAGGAGGTCTGGCATTCTTCTGGAATAAATGGGCAAGCCTGGCAGAGACAGAATAATCTAAGAGACTAGCAAGGGTTAGTTTCAGTGACATTCTTCAATGTAGCTTGACTTGGCATGGCCAACAGCACACCTTCATTAAGTTCACGGTTATACTAGCTGTCCTGTTCCATCACAGTGGAGTCCACAAATGTTATTTGTCTTGATATCCTAGGAGCTTCCACACTGTTCCATAAAATTCAAGGCATTGTTTGGTTACACTTGGACAAAAAGCAGCAAGCACCCTAGGTGACAGCCAAATGTACTGCCATGAAGTTAGTACCAAAATTTAGGCTGTAACTACCCCTCAAAACTGTAGGCCTACCTCAGTGGCCTGGGTACATCAGAACATCTCTCCCATAGTTATTGTATCTTGTACCTACTCACAAGTAGGCAGCCCAATGATTAGTGCATGTTTTAGACTTTGGAGGCAACAGAGATGCTATTTGTGTACTTACTTCCCAGACACACTTGCCAGGTTATATGAGATGCCAAGTTGAAGTGGAGCCCAGAGTAAGAATGTCATTGATCACAGGTACAAGCTGTTCTACCACTAGGGGCTTATGGCCCCATAATATGTTCAGAGATACTAATGGTGTCTATGACATATGGAGCCTTACATAGTCATGAAAATCCTACCTAGCTATCTAGACTGTGGTTAAGCCCATGTCCTATTCTCCTGAAAAAGTCTCTGGCTTGCTGCTGGGCCCTGCTAGAGATCAAAGCAGATTATAGGAAACCACATAACAGATTTGGTGGCTCAAGTAAAACCCAGCTTGATAGCTCAGGTCAATATAAGCAAGTATGATGACAGCACATCATAAAACAAAAAAGACCAATTCTGAACTCCAGGAGGCACAGTATATCTCAGGAGCAGTTGGCTCAGAGTCCCATGGTAAGTTTTGTTGCTTTGCCAGCTCTGTACTGTTGCCTTTAGGGATGATTGATTAACTGAACTGTGCAAACCTGGGTACAGATGGAGCCTGCAGAGTATGCTTGCAATACTATAAAGTTGACAGTTACAGTCACAGCCCCATTTCAACAGTGGGCCTGAAAGGGAATAGGAAGCCCTTCCATGGGCAAGGGTTCAGACAGGACATTTATCTACTTTTCATAAAATACATGAATTACCGCTTCTCAGCCTTTTGGCTAAGATCAGATATACTACAGTTGGTCTTAGCCAAAATGTTTTCTTAAGAAGGCTGTGGGAAAAAAAATACTGTCCTTGGATAGAAGACATATCAGATATTAAACTGATAGCTAGGATAATATGTTAAATTGATTTTTGTAACAGGGAGATGGAATAGGAGCTTGCTCCATCCACTCCACACATCGACCTGGTATTGCAGTACTGCCAGGAACGGGGCACCCCCTCAAAAAATATATATATGAATTATCACATTGATTTATGTATTTTCATGGATGGTCACCAAGCATGCTGTTAGGCAGAGACAAGAGCCCAGACTGAGGACATCAGACCCTGACTCCAAGCACTCTATGCTTGCTCACTGGAGGATCAATTTGGCAGGAATGCAGGCTGCTGCAGGGTAGGTTCCCTAGGACTCAGACTCAGAGGGATATTCTCATGCAGCAGGATTATTAGGCAGTGCTTTCTGGATGACCACACCTGTAGAGCAAGGAAAGGAAGCAAGATTGGGCAGAGGGGAGAGTTGAGCTGAGATGCAGTCTAAGGGCCTCAACTCAACCCGCAGGGCACTCTCAAGTAGTGTGACCTTTAAGGTTGTTCCAAGTTAGGGTGAAAGGACCAGGCTGTCATTTCTACACTCAGTAGGCACTGGCTAATGGGTCATTGCCCATTTTTAGCAGAGGCAAGCACAATAGAGGGTTAGCATCTGAGGTTGTCAGCCAACAGCATTTCCAGAGGTGGAGGCAACAAGCCTTCCTCTGTTGAGATGGGATCTAGGCAGCACATCACTGTGCCCACCACAAAGGCTATTAATGTGGACCTCAACACAGCACATATTTTATCTCCATGCTAAACTGTTGGGATTCATGGTCTCATAATGTTGAATGGGATTGATAATAGTCCCAGTGAGAAGATAAAGACCCAGTCTTGCTCTTTGCCCCCTAGCCTACTCTGGAGTATGACAAATACTATGGGAGAATTCCTGAGACACTTATGTCAGATTTTATGTTTATGAATTCATAACAAACACAGCAGCATTGTGTCCTACTCAGGTCTATACTGCAGGTCTTGGAAATATCCTGATCCTGCACCCTCTGGGACTAGTAAATGGCATTGTTAAAGAGGATTTTAATCCTACTTTGAAACTTATTACACCCTCTTTTAAGCTAAGTTCTTCCTGTAACCTCAAACTCTTCAGCATTGCTAAAGCCAGGTGTCTTATCTGCCTTATTCTTTCTTACTTGACCCCTTCTTTCCTCTGAAACCACTTTCTGGAGTTCACTTCTTGGACATCACACCTCCTTGGCACTTTCCTATCACACTGACAATTGACTTCTTTGTACCATTTGCATTTTTTGCTCAAAATATTTTAGTAGCCATAAACATGGAATTCAGTCTCACTGAACAAAGACAAGTCTACTTGTGATCTGATCCCATGTGAAGAGACAATTCTGGTCTGATATTGAAGAGAAACTCTTGCTCAAACTTTCACATTAGTTGTGTGAGAACACCTGAAGTTGTTAAAATGATCTGTTTCATATGAAAACCCTGTAATGGGATAGCTCAGTATTAAGATCTAAGTTATAGAGTTATGTGAATACATCTTCTAGAAACATTTAGAAGATGGAAAGTATTCTGTTCTCATATATTTGAAGTTTCGCATGGGTAAAAAGTCCTTTTGGAGAACTAGATACGGTATTCTTCATGTCACTTTTTCCACTGTGTTTACCATCTAAAAACCTCTGACCAACCGGTCCTTTAGAACTGCTCTAGTGTTTATCTTTTTCCAAGACATCCATAGAACTCTCGTTTCATTTGCTTAAGATCTTTTCTGTTTTTGACTACTTCAGTTATAAATTCCCATGCACAGATGTTGCAATTGGCCTACTTTCAATGAAGACTAACAAGAAAAGGTAAATGATACAGGCTTATCCAAGTGTTCATCTTCTAAATGTTACCACCTAAACATGTGCTGAAGGGACACTACTAAGCAAGGGATGACATTTACCTCTGCAATTTACTGGCCAAACTAAGCCACCCACCAAAGTAATGGCCAAGTCATTTTAGCTAGGAAATGCTCGGCATCTCAATTACTTGTAAACAGCTCTTTGGAAGGTATTCAGTCCTCAAATACTTTTGAGACTTTTCATGGGTAAAATACTGTCTTTTTCAGCTCCATCAAGTTACCTGTTTTCTTCTCTAAACTGGTTATTCTAGTTGGCAATTCCTCTAACCTTTTTTCAAGGTTCTTAGCTTCCTTGCATTGGAACATGCTCCTTTAGCTCAGAGAAGTTTGTTATTACCCACCTTCTGAAGCCTACTTCTGTCAATTCATCAAACTCATTCTCCATCCCGTTTTGTTCTGTTCCCTTGCTGGTGAAGAGTTGTGTTTCTTTGGAGGAGAAGAGACATTCTGGTTTTTGGAATTTTTGTGAAGCATACACAAATATCAATAGCAGAATCAACCAAGTGGAGTAAAGGATCAGTGACTGAAGATCAACTTAATAAAAAAGTATAAGACAGCATTCAAGAAAAAAATGAAAACAAGGCCTCCAAGAAATATGGGACTATGTGAAAAGACCAAACCTATGTTTGATTGGTGTAACTGAAAGTGACAGGGAGAATGAAATCAAGTTGGAAAACATGCTTCAGGATATTAGCCAAGAGAACTTCCCCAACCTAGCAAGATAGGCCAACATTCAAATTCAGGAAATACAGAGAACTCCACAAAGATACTCCTGGATAAGAGCAACCCTAAGACAATCATCAGATTCACCAAAGTTGATATGAAGGGAAAAATGTCAAGGGCAGCCAGAGAGCAAGGTCAGGCTACCCACAAAGGGAAGCCCACCAGACTAACCAGCAGATCTCTCTACAGAAGCCCTACAAGCCAGAAGAAAGTGAGGGCCAATATTCAACATTCTTGAATTTTCAACCCAGGATTTCATATCCAGCCCGACTAAGCTTCATAAGCTAAGGAGAAATAACATTTTCTTGTCTGTCAAGGATTTTGAGATATTTTGTTACCACCAGGCCTGCCTTACAAGAGCTCCTGAAGGAAGCACTAAACACAAAGGAAAAACTCATACCAGCCACTGCAAAAACATACCAAATTGTAAAGCCATCGACACTATGAAGAAACTATGAATTAATGGGCAAAATAACCAGCTAGCATCATGACAGTATCAAATTCACACATAATATTAACCTTAAATGTAAACTGGCTAAGTGACCCAATCAAAAGACACAGACTAGCAAATTGGATAAAAAGTCAAGACCCACTGGTGTGCTTTATCCAGGAGACCCATCTCATGTGCAGACATACATATGCTCATAAAGGTATGGAGGAATATTTACCAAGAAATCGAAAGCAAAAAAAGCAGGGGTTGCATAATAGTTATCTTTGATAAAACAGACTTTAAACCAACAAAGATAAAGAGACAAAAGACAAAGAAGGATGTTACATAATGGTAAAGGGATCAATACAAGAGCTAACTATCCTAAATATATTTGCACCCAATACAGGAGCACCCAGATTCATAAAGTTCTTAATGACCTACAAAGTGACTTCAACTCCCACACAGTGGTAGAGTTTGACACTCCACTGTCAATATTAGACAAATCAAGACAGAAAATTAAGGACATTTAGGACTTGAATTCAGCTCTGGACGAAGTAAGACCTAATTAACATCTACAAAACTCTCCACCACAAATCAACAGAAAATACATTCTCAGCATCACATCACACCTATTCTAAAATTGACCACATAATCAGAAGTAAAACACTCCTCAGCAAATGCTAAAGGAAAATTTTAAGTCAGACCACAGTCCTATCAAATTAGAACTGAGGATTAAGAAACTCAAAACTGCACAACTACATAGAATCTAAACAACCTGCTTCTGAATGACTACTGGGTAAGTAAAGAAATTAAGGCAGAAATAAGTTTTCTTAAACCAATGAAAACAAAGACAACATGGAATCTGGGACACAGCCAAAGTAGTGTTTAGAGGGAAACTTATGGCACTAAATATGCTTATAAGAGAAAGCAGGGAAGATCTACAATTGACACCCTAACAACACAATTAAAAGAACTAGAGAAGAGCAAACAAATTCAAAACCTAGCAGAAGAGAGAGACATGAAATAACCAATGAATCCAGGAGCTGGTTTTTTGGGAACAAAATAGACTGCTAGCCGGACTAATAAAGAGAAGAATGAAATAGATGCAATAAAAAATGAGGGGATATCACCACTGATCTCACAGAAATATAAACTACCCTCAGAATACTATAAACACATCTATGCAAATATAAAAAAAATCTAGAAGAAATGGATACATTCCTGTACACATACACCCTCCCAAGACTAACCCAGGAAGTAGTCAAATCCCTGAATAGACAAATAGAGCAAGTTCTGAAATTGAGGCAGCAATTAATAGCCTACCAACCAAAAAAAGCAAGGGACTAGATGGATTGACAGCTGAATTCTAACAGAAGTACAAAGAGGAACTGGTACCATTCTTTCAGAAACTATTCCAAATAAAAAAGAGGGACTCCTTCCTAACTCACGAGGCCAGCATCAGCCCAGTACCAAAACCTGGCAGACACACAACATAAAATTTCAGGCCAATATCCCCGATGAACTACAGTGTGAAAATCCTCAGTGAAATACTAGTAAGCCAAATCCAGCAGCACATCAAAAAGCTTATCCACCACAATCAAGTTGGCTTCATCCCTGGGATGCAAGGCTGATTCAACATATGCAAATCAATAAACAATCCATCACAAACAGAACCAATGACAAAAACCACATGATTATCTCAATAGATGCAAGAAAGGCTTTCGATAAAATTCAACAGTGCTTCATGCTAAAAACTCAATAAACTAGGTGGTGATGGAACCTATCTCAAAATAAGAGCTATTTATGACAAACCCACAGCCAATATCACACTGAATGAGCAAAGGCTGGAAGCATTCCCTTTGAAAACTGACAGACAAGGATGCCCTCTCTCACCACTGCTATTAACTTAGTATTCAAAGTCTGGCCAGGGCAAATCAGGCAAGAGAAAAAGATAAAGGTTTTTGGGGGTGTTTTTTTTTTTTTTTGCTGATTACATGATTGTATATTTAGAAAACCCCACTGTCTCAGCCCAAAATCTTCTAAAGCTGATAAGCAAATTCAGATGAGTCTCAGGATGCAAAATCAATGTGCAAAAATCACAAGCATTCCTATACAATAATAGAGCCAAAATCAAGAGTTATTGTTACAAAAAGAATTAAATACCCAGGAATACAACTTACAAGGGATGTGAAGGATGTCTTCAAGGAGAGCTACAAACCACTGCTCAAGGAAGCAAGAGGACACAGATGGAAAAACATTCCACGTTCATGGATAGGAAGAATCATTATCATGAAAATGACAATACTGCCCAAAGAAATTTATATATTCAATGCTACTCCCATCAAGCTACCATTGACTTTATTTTCAGAATTGGAAAAACATACTGTAAATTTTATATGGAACCAAAGAAGAGCCCATATAGCCAAAACAATCCTAAGCAAAAAGAACAAAGCTGGGGGCATCACACTTCCTGACTTCATACAAGTCTACAGCAACCAAGACAGCATGGTACAAGTGTAAAAGTAGATATATAGATCAGTGAAACAGAGCAGAGGCCTCAAATGATGCCACACATCTACAACCATCTGATCTTTGACAAACCTTACAAAAACAAGCAAGGAGGAAAGGATTCCCTATTTAGTAAATGGTGTTGGGCAAACTGGCTAGCCACATGCAGAAAACTGAAACTGGACCCCTTTATTACACTTTGTACAAAAACTCCAGATGTATTGAAGACTTAAACATAAGACCTAACACCATAAAAGCCCTGGAAAAACACCTAGGCAACAGTATTCGAGACAGACATGGACAAAACTTCATGACTAACACCAAAAGCAATGGCAATGAACGCCAAACTTCACAAATGGGACCTAATTAAAGGGCTTCTGCACAGCAAAAGAAACTACCATCAGGGTCAACAGGCAACCTATAGAACCTACACAGAATGGGAGAAACTTTGCAATCTCTTCATCTGACAGAGGACTAATATCCAAGATCTACGAAGAACTTAAATTTGTAAGGAAAAAAACCACCCCGTCAAAAAGTGGGCAAAGGATATCAACAGACACTTCAAAATACATTTATGCAGCCAACCAACATGAAAAGAGATCACTGAAAGACACCTGTTTGCCTCAATTCACATATACTTCCTGTACTGTCATTGTGGTTTGTAGTTACTTTGTTGAGCCATATTTGACAATCTCTAAACTCCAGTACAAAGAAGAATCTAGGACATTCCTCAGTGACCACCTAATCCACCCAGACATTCTGTGCTTAGTCCATGATCCCATTGTCCCGAGATATTACCTAAGGGCTCAAAGGGCCTGTTGCCCAGTTTTCCCATTAAGAAGAAACCATGCCATTCAGCATCATCTATTCTCCTAAACCACAAAATCAATCTCTTAGATGCTAGGACATGAAAGGGCAATCTGTTTATTGTCCATCTCTATTGGGTTTATTTTAGCCACATCCATCCTCAGACCATGAGATATGTTCTGGTATCTGGCAAGACTTGTCCAGCCTACTGGACAAATTTCTCCCTAGCTCCAAGGGGAGTGGGCTTCCATCAGTTTTGCCTGGAACACCTTGTGATCAGCTCAGGTTATTTGAGTTTCCCTAGGCTGTAACTTCTTAGGAGTAGAATTGGGGTTCTGCCCAGCTTCCTACCGCTCCCTGGACCAGATACCATCGGGCCTCCATGAAACAAAGCCTTGAGCTGTTCCCAGTTGAACAGGTACTTTTGAAAGCACTGGAAAAGGCATTCACCAGGTATCACAGCCTGGTGGTGTGAAAGAAGCCATCTGATAAAGGGTGCTGTGGAGCATTCATTGCCCCCCCCCCAAGAAATTGTACGGCAAAACCCCCATCTTCCTGGTAGTGTTAGAAGGTGAGACCTTTGGAAGCTTCTCAGGCCATTAGAGGCAAACTGCCTTGAGATTAGCACCTGTTTAAAAAGGGACATGAGTGAACTAGCTTCTGTCTGAAGTTATAGAAGGATTTAAGAAAGCAGCTCTCTACAAGCTAAGAAGGAGGCCTTAGACATCAGTTCTTCAAGTACACTGATCTTGGACTTCCCAGCCTCCCAGACTAAGAAACAACTTGTTTAAGCCACTCAGCATACAGTATTTTTGTCACAACAGCCTGCATAGGCTAAGGGCTTGACATCCAGGTTATGATGCAAGCCCTCCCTAGTAGGGCCTTATATAGGCCCCATGTTTCATGTTGGGGCACTTCTCATGGGACACAGAGAACAACTTTATTCATCCTGCTGTGCCACGCCAGTGGACCTTGACTTTGTTCACTGCCACTGCAATAGAAGATGTATTGGAATATGGCTAACCTGTGGCTGGTCTGTTATAGCTCTACACTTATGCCAAGGGTACCTAGAACCATGACACTGACCTTGGCCAAGGTAAGGGTCTAGCTAGTTTTTAATTTTTGAGACGCCAGAAACATCCTATGCCAGCTTGTCTATGCTGTATTGAGAATGCATAGATTAGTCCACACCTCATTTACTCAGTCACTCAAGCTGTGGGTCACGTCCACTGTAGGGTATAGAAGACTCCAATTAACTTGTGCTTCACTTTCTTGAGGCCAAGATGTCTTTATACATATTAGTGGCTTGCAATGCAGGAATAAGGTCCATCTATGCCACAAAGGACCTAGGCATCTATACTTGTGTCCCTTTGACTCTCAGAAAGTTAGCATTCATAAGGTCAACTGCAGCTTCTTTCTTACGGGGCAGGATAGGCAGGTGTTACAGTCATACCTAGAGACTCACTCATTTAATCTGTGACTTAGATTTTAACCAACAGCCTACAGAGTAGGTATTAAGAGCTTCTGAAAACATCCACGTCACCCCTCTCTCATGTTCAGGGACTCCAAGTATGAGTGGAACCTGTGCCAAACTGAATAGGAAGCAGCTCTGTATACATATGGGAAAGCCTATGCCATTTCCCACAATGGCCCGCATTCAAAGGCCATCGTACTCAGCTCTTCACTAAGGAGTAAAGAAAAGGGAGCAACCCAAACACTCGTTTAGAGTTATTGGTCAACTGAAGAGGTTATCAATAAGCAGGTCAAAGAACTAGATGTAAGCCCAAACCAGGACTCTACGAGCCTAGAGGCCGCAGAGGCCTCTACGAGCCTAGAGGCCGCAGAGGCCTCTACGAGCCTAGAGGCCGCAGAGGCCGCAGAGGCCGCAGAGGCCGCAGAGGCCGCAGAGGCCGCAGAGGCCGCAGAGGCCGCAGAGGCCGCAGAGGCCGCAGAGGCCGCAGAGGCCACCAGCAACACAGGCACCAGATCTGACAATCCTGGGCTATGGGGCAGTCAGTGGCACCTGGACTGCTTTCACATCTGCCACAGTAGATTCTCAGACATTTGTGGGATCCATCTGGGATACTGAGGCCAGATGTCTCCACCTCTGCACAGTATATCATGCCTGGAAACTCCCTAGTAATTGATTAAACTGGGATGGGGAAGGGGATGGTCTAGAGAACACACTTTAAAGTCAAACCATTACAAAATACAAATTGGCATGAATAACTTGTGACCCCTGCCTCCTCCACCACCAGTTGTTCCTCTCATGCCTGACTTGAATACTATGGCCCACAGGAAAGTATTCAAGTTGACAAAGGCAATAAAAAAGGAATCTTCTTTATTCTTTACAGAGGGTAAAAACTAGCCTTTAGGTCTAATTGATGTTATACATTGTTATTTGAATGATTTTTTCTGATCAAGAGCATATCAAAGAATGAGAAACTCAAGTCCTACCCAATATGCCCAAAGACAACTCAAATTAAAGGGCATTAAAGCCAAACTAAATGGCAAAGTCATGGAAATGAGCATTGAAACACGACTCAGATCATGGGAGCTCCCTGAGGTTGTGCGTGGTAGTGGAGAGGCTGAGATTCAGCTGATAATCCTCCCTGTTCCTGAACAGAGACAAGAGAAATAACCGCCCTGGCCAAAACCAGCCATTCATAAGGACTTTTAGCAAACCAGGAATAAAGAACTTCTGGATAACACATTTAACAGCTAACATCCTCAAATTATGAGTGACTATATGCTTTACCCTAAGATTAGAAACAGAGCAAGTATGTCCCCCTTTCTCACCATTCCTCTTCAACATCACACTGGAAGTCGTAGCAAGTGCAATAAAGAGCAGAAAGCATACCAATTAAGAATTTTTCCACATATGACATGATCATCTATGTAGAAGAATCAAGCAAGCATTGGTGGTTGGAAGAAAGAGTGAGAGACATTTACTGTAGACATGAGATCCTCTCCAACCTGCGTAGCAGTTAAGGGTAGAACAGTCCTTTTCCTCTCTAGGGCTGGATGATGCTGGGAACATGGAAACATTAAATCTTCCATGCAGCACTGCATGCTGCCTTAGTACTTATACTTGGTGGTTTGTGATCATTTGATGTCGTCACTGGAGTATCTGTCTCATTTCTTTAGTAGCATCACCGTCACCGTCACCGTCACCGTCACCCTAACAATCACAGCTGCTGCCCTACCTGAAGCTGAGCTGTGTTATGTTCAGACCATTTGTATAAGCTGGAACTCTACCTCACTTGCCCAGAGAAGAGAAGAGAACTCTCTAAGCTGACACTGGGGCTCCAGTATTTTGGAATGGGACCCTTAATGTTCTTCTCGACAAACCTGTCCATGTACTGGGGATCCTCATTGTAGAAACTGAGTAAACTACCTGGATGACTCACATGCAAGTATCCATGGTGAGGGTCTCTGATTAGACAAGATGGAATTGAACTTCTGATGGAACCCATTTCTGATATTGAGCCTAGACCCAACATGCCACACTAAGATTCCTGCCCAAAGCTGTCAGAGATGGATATATCCCATGGAACACGGATGGCCTCTCTAACACATTCCTCCTGGCAGATAACTTGGGACTTTTGAAGCATTCTCAAGCTTGTATGTTGACTTTGTTATGTATTTGCCAACTCCAACCATGGCCCTTGGAACTGGTCAGTGTCAGACGTTCAACTTTCCAGGCTACTTGCAGTCTGAAAGTGATACCCATTTTGGCAAAAGCTATTCAACGATGACCTGGCAGGCCAACTCCACTTATTTCCTTCTGGTCCACCCTTCATTAGTAAGGTTGTTAAATCAGTAAGTGCAGCTGCCTTCAGAGAAGGGCTACACCTCCTCTTGGGAGCTTCCTGGACAATGATGAGAGGGTTAAGATATTAGAGACCTTTGGAACTAAGAATCAACCTGCTGTGAAAATTCAGGTTTCTGCCCAGCCCAGCCCTGGGAATGGCCAACAGTGAACTTTCTAGCAGCAACCCCAAGGAGCCTGCTTGATTTACCCTCTGGCTGCCACTAGGGTAGACCTAGGGCATTTAAACTTGATGCCAGTTACATTTCATGAAAATGCTTTCGTTCTTTAGATCTGGCTCTTTAGAATACAGGTGTAGGCAGAAGTGGGGGTGACTAAGATGTGAAGCTATCCTACTTAGGGATAGCCCCGATTTTGTGGCAGTGGCTAGAAAGCAAAGCCCCAGGAGTCTGGGGAAGGATGCACCTCAGACCCTGGGAGGTGTGGGGAAGGGCATTCTTCATCTTTCAGCACAGTCTCTGGAGCTTTCTTCCTGCAGAAGTGTGTCCCTAAAGCTCCCCCAAACTGCTGTAAACACTGAATTCATGCAACTGTTGAGTCTGCAATCCACTGCCAGAAAGCTTGGACCATAGGACAGTAGAGAATGGCCCTAGCTACTGAACCCTCCAGATGACACCCCAACTCCATTCTCAGTCCTTCTGGAAGACAGATGAAAAGGACTTGATTCAGTGTCTCAGACTGTGGACCCTGGAGCTGACCAGCTCATGGGAGTCTAAGCTCTTGCTCACCACTGTCTATTCCAAGGGGGAGCCAGCCAGCCAGAGGGGTGGGTGTGCAACTAAATGTTTCCAGGAACCCATGTGAGATTCAGGATTGTACTTACATGACAGTCAGACTTTAGCTTCCTTCATGAAGACAGTGGTTTGCCCGTTCTGGGGGTGGGGGATCGGTGGCAAACATCATTGGCCCTTCCAGAGCCTGTCTCAATAGTCTGAGGGTTAAATAGTATAGCAATATGCTTAATATTCTTTACTTGTTCTTAGCTCTCTGTGCAGCAGATATCCATATGGTCACATCCAGGGCAGCGTAGTTGCATGTGCTGCAAGTTCTTCCTGTTCAGTACCTTATGTTTCCCACCAGAGACCTCAGGAACTAGTTTCCAGGGAAGCTCAGGATTAAAGGAGACTGACTAGGAAAACTTTGGCCAACGAGGTAAGTTTAAGGGATATGTCTGTAGAAGGGTAGGGATCACAGCATGATCTTGGGAACGAACACCGAGAAAGTCAGGGTCTCCTTTACTGCACAATGTTACACTAGCCTTCTATCCAGATTTAGGTATAAGTTTTATCTTGCTTTTGATAAAAAGATGGTACCATATAGTCCCACTAAGATTAAGCCAATTTTCCCCATCCACCCTAAAGTTGGTAAGAAATGAAGATTTCTAGTAATCACTAGGGTGAGAGTTTCTTAGAGGCAGAACAGAATCCCACATGGAGGTACATGGTTAATTTAATGCATGAGGAGGAGACACCTCTTTCTGCAAATGTACACAATCCAAGAGCCTGAATGAGGATCTGGAGTTTCGGATACATCTTCCTTTCTATGGCAAGATACTCAAAGTAGTCAACCTTGAGATAGCCAGAATAGAGGACTAGTCTCTCAAGTTTTAACACATGCCATGAAGCGTCACACCTCTCGGGGTTCCTGCCCAACATGAGTACTGAGCTTGGCACCTGCCATCTTCCTCACATTCCCCAGGTTGCTTGTCAGTGTATAAGGACAACAGCACAGGTCGACTTACACATGGAAAGCTATCAAGAACATATTTAAGTTCAACCGACAGTGAGATTTCTCTGGCTATAATACAGTCCCAGCTCTAAGGCACAACTACCCAGCAAAGCATCTTCTCCTAGACTTCTACGTGGATATAGCTTTGTACTCCTGGGACCTCACTTTGGCTATATATTTTCAAGGATGTATACAGTAGCTGCTATTCCAGCTGGAAACTGCAAAAATATGCTGTTAGTCTTGAAGTATTATGAGCTACAAATGTCTGCACAGGAAGGTGTTTTGATAGCTCACAGAACTGTCAGTCATTATGGGATGACAGGGACAGGGACATAGGCTATCAGGCTCATTCATCACAGGTTGGGGGCTAAGGAATGGTATGACTTATGGGGGACCATCTCAGATCTCAAGTCTGTCCAGAATTCCTGGACAGACTTCAGGCTATGTGTTCCCTAAAGACTGGGTAAAATTCAGCAGCTTTCTTCTAAAACCTGCAGCTCAGGAACGCAGATCTCTCCAAGAAGAGTTGTAACAATGTGCCAGCAGCTGCTGACACAGAATTCCATCCCGGAGTGAGAGAAGAGTAAAGGAAGTCATTTGATATTCAGTACTCAATTTTCCTCACTTCGTGGAAGTCTTTGAGCCAACATCTACCTGTTCTATGCTAAGCACAATATTTACAGTTAGCAACCTATCAAATGAAATGCGTTTCTCACATGGGTGTCACCTACCAGCCCTCCCGAGTGGGAGAATAGGCAGGGCAGAGAAGGAGGAGCCACAGCCACAGAGCCAGAACCTTATACTAACTTTCCTTAGGAGATTCCAGGGATACCTAGGGACTTTATCTTCCTTTTCTGCAGTAAGACAGCCTCATGCTTGGAACAAGAATATACCATCTTAGAAGGAAACAAGAAATCAGTAGGCAAAGGAGAGTCCTCTCTCCATCCCTGATCACACAGCAGGAACCAGACCCAGCTTCTAGTTGTTAGAACTTGGAAGCCAGAGAAAACTTAGGACTGCAAACTATTTACCTATTGGGTAACTGAACAGTAACAAAGGTCAAAATGGAATGGAGCTATTGCTAGTTATAGGGAAAAGCTAACTCACAAAAGTACTATGGTCTGGCTGATGTATGACCAAATAGAAGTTGCTCTATTTAAGGAAGAAAAAGCCTTTAAAAGTCTTAGTCTAGAGGTTAGAACCACAAATTTAAGAATCCTTTTAAGATATCAGAAAGCCAAGTGGGTACTATAGTGTCCTGTCTTGTCATTACCTTTGCCTTCTCAAGCTGTACTGCTCACCCCAGAGTGTTCTTAATGTGGTATCCCCTTGCACTCACTATTGGTACCCCTGGCCCCTTACCCCAAATTGCCTTCCTAATATCCTAATAGAAACATTGCATCAGATGGACAACTTGGCCTTGGGTGATCCTTAGAGCAGCTAACATCTCCCTGCAGATTCAGTTTTTGGCCAAGCCAGCC
Source organism: Sapajus apella (assembly GCF_009761245.1). Classification (NCBI taxonomy): domain Eukaryota; kingdom Metazoa; phylum Chordata; class Mammalia; order Primates; family Cebidae; genus Sapajus; species Sapajus apella. Next base: position 8,973,636 of record NW_022437025.1, on the reverse strand, counting down.
AGACCGTAATGGTTCAGCTCACCTCCTGCTCCTCAGAACCCCTCCTAGTCCTCAAAAAGTTAGCACGAGCAGGTGAAATTAGATTATTAAGGGAAAGGGACTGAGAATGTGAAGGTGACTTGAGACACTAAATATTGAGGAAAGCAACGACAGTTTCAAGTTTCATGGTGGATATACCTAAAGACAGGCAGTTTTATCTCAACCCCTTGTTATGGAAGTTGGAAATTTTACAGACTGCCTTTAACTTCAGGTACATCTAGCCAGGCAAGACACCTTCCCATCTCGCAGGTCTCACGGTTCTACCTTTTCCCTATCAGAGAAGGAGTAACATCTAGGTGCCAAGTTCATTTCAAGCCCCAAATTCTTTCGGAAAGAATAGATCAGGCTCACTCTGGAAAACGCCACTAAGTTTTTTGGAAAAGAGCTCTGTGGAGCGCATCTTGAGTTCCCTAGACCCAACTCAGAGCTGGCAAAACATGCAGAAAGTGAACCTCACATTTCCTAGCATTAAATCTTCTGAGTTTTTTGCACATGAGTAAAAATACCTAAGAAGTCTATTTGAGCTTTGAAAGCAGCTATCAACTCCAGTTCAGTCCACTAAGGCATAGATGAGCATATTCCTCCCACATAGAACAGTCAACAGCAATAAAGCTTGTCTCGCTAATGTCAGAAGTCAGTGTGGTAGTTATAGGGATTTATATGCCTTCACGATTTGGCATCTGACCCGCGTGCAAAGACATCAGGCTCTCAAGGGAGGCCAGAGTTGTCAGAGTCCTAACCTTAAGGTGATACCCCAAGTTGGGACCGTTCAGTGTAGCCTACACAGTGGCCATGATATGAGTACCTTATACTTCACATTAAGGCCAATGTTAGATCACCATACTGATTGACAAGATATGGCAGCAAGAAACACCAGTGATGAGTCTGCATCAATGCTGCAGAACATTAGAACCAACCCACCCTCTAGTGTGACTTTATATTCAGGCCTAAGTCTTGTTGCTCCTATGGAGTATTGATTACCACACCCTAGTGTCTTCATCTTCTGATTAGAGGCAATTTTCTTCCTCCAGTGTCAATGCTGACCTCTGTCCATGAGAAGAGCCAAATGATTTAAGACATTTGAAGAGGTTTATTCTGAGCCAAAAAGGAGTAACCATGGCCTGCGACACAGCCCTCAGGGGGGCCTGAAAACATGTGCCCAAGGTGGTCGGCATGCAGCTTGGTTTTAGGGAGACCAACTTCAAATACATTTAAGAAATATGTTGGTTTGGTCCAGAAAGACAAGACAGCTCTAAGAGACTTTCCAGCTTATAGGTAGATTTAAATTTTCTGGTTGACAATTGGTTCAGTTTCACTAAAGACCTCAATAGGGATCAATAGAAAGGAATGTCCGGGTTAGGATAAAGGATTGTGCAACACCCAAGTTGTTTTATGCAGAGAAGTTTCCAGTACTAGGCTTCTGAGAAAATAGGTTATAAAATGTTAGACAAAGTGTTGATGCTAAAGCCAGAGGTACAGCAAGGCATAGAACTATGTTGTCTTCTTGTCCAATTTTCCCTAATCTTAGAGATTGTCCACACAAAGAATTTAGTAACTCCTTGACCAACTTAACTACTTAACTTTGAGAAACTAAGATTGATCTGCCACCAAGTAGACAGTATTTATCTTTCAGCTTGGTTATACATACCACATGTTATTACAACTATGAGGATTTGTCAGTATGAAAAGTATGCTAAAGGAATCTACCAATTCCCTATCTTGTGAAGATGAATTAAAGCTTTGGAGACATTTGTTAGAAATTAAATACTACAAAGCTGGAGTAACAGCCAAAAATTCCTCAGAGTCAGACTTTAATAGATGGATGTTGAGGACTGCAACCATCCCATGGGAACTTTTTCAATGATCACCTGTAGGTTTCTGTATCAAGTTCTTTCAAAGTAACTGCTTATGCCACAAAGAATGGAAGATACAGAATATCAATGGCAGCCATAAGTAGTTAAGCTGAGGTTCCCAGATGGTAGAGCAGTGAGTTCTAAGCCTTCCGCTGTTAATTCCAATTGATGGATATTTGCAAAGACACTTCACATGCAAGAACTTACCTGTCAGAACCATTGGCAGAGCCAGTTCAGAGAAGACCACCTATTGTTGGTACAACATAGCCCAAGTTCCCTTTCAGAATCCATTGTGAAAACATTGCAGGGAAGCATTCATCTTTTGGTTTTATAATACCTTATTGCCCAAGACAAAATCCTGATTGAGAATCTCAACTTCTGTAAATTATCTAAGGAAGGTCAGAAATCCTAGGATGTCTATCAGCCATACAGTAGTCACAATGATAGACAGCATTAACTCATTCCACCTACAGCAGCATTAACAGAAGACATCTCTCAACTTCTTCCAGACAAGCTAAATAGGACAGGACAGCATCCTATAAGGTGGCAAAGGTCAGATTCAGAACCATGCTGGGCTATGCAATATGAGCATTTCATGAATCTAAACTGTAGGGTGTAATGGGTGAATAGACATTTTCCAAAATGAGAAAGAAAATTCAGAATCCCTAGGAACAAGTTTAGGAAAATAGTCCAGAAATGTAGAGTCTGTTCTTATGGAAGACCACCTCTGGCATCTGACCAAAGCCATCCAAACTCTTCTCACTTTCTGGAATCATTGGAAGCTTTGATTACATCATCTTGCCTACCACCATTGTGCTTTTTAAGAACTGCTTCAAAAAGCCCTCTATTATTCTTAGGGAAGAACTAGCTCAGCTATCACCCACTGGGAATGCTGTTAACCCTTCTTCTCATCAAGAAGCTGTTTTTCAGCATCAGGAGAGCACTTTTGGAAGAGAAAACAATTTGCAGCCTGTGTCCAACAGCAGAAGTAAGACCCTTATGACTGGCATTTTCATGACATACAAGCACATCAAGATAATCCAGTCCAACCTCATTGTTGGAGCTTGTTCTCAGAGGCAAGTCATCTTCCATCTTTGCAAAGTATCCCCAAAGAACTCTTACACATGTATTTGCTGGTTAAGACTATATTCATACAGCAAAAACAACTTGGCATCTTTCTTCCCCTAGGGGCATAGTTTTAAGGATTTTAGAAAGCTAAGGGCTGAGAAGGAACAAGCCCATCATTTGTCACTGAAAGTCAGACATGACCATTGGGTCCAAGACTCAGACCCCAGGTACTCCAACTCTGTGGTCCCATTCAGGTTCCTTTTCTGTGCTAAGCTCTGTTCACCATGCATCATTTGCTCAATTTAGAAGCAGAACTGTCTGATGAGACCCAAAGGAGTAAATTCAAACTCAGCTTCAACAGACCAGTGCACCCATGAAAAGACTGAGATCTTAGTTTCATTTGCAACTGGTAACTTAACTCCTTGCCTTTATAAAGGCTAAAAACACTGGGTCCAGGCATGTCAATAGCAGAAGACATCTCAGCTGTCCCCATGTGGCTGGCATCCTGCAAGTTCTATAGGCAAGCCACATTCACAGATGAAAGTGTCCCAAGTGGAGCTACCCTGGTCAACATAGGCCAGAGTTACAGGAGCATTGCTTGGGGCAAATAAACTACGTAAAACTTGCTGAAAATGTCACAACAATACCTAATGAGGTTCAGACTATTTCATACCCAGCTAAGCTGGCTAGGAGAAGGCATACACAACACACAGCAGGGTAAATAAAGAGCCCATCCTATAGCAGAGTAACCAGAGAGCTCTGTAGGAGGCTACTCCAAGCAAACCTGAACAAACTCCCTCCTTCCACTTATAGATTCCCTTTTATAAGTATCTAATTCTACCTAAAATACCATGAATATCTATAGCAAAGCAAGGCACATGCTGATGGTCAAATATTTATTGACTAGAAGGAAAAAGAACCAACCTTAAAAGGGCACTCATCACAGCCATGTCTTCCTGGAAGACCAGACATTTCTAAACCTTACTGTGTCAAGGACATGTCCTGGTAACTCAAATTTCAGATATATGACCAACTCCCCAGCTGACACCTATAAATAGCCAGACTGGTCACCAGTTCTACCTCTCCCATGAGCAAGAATGGCCAACTCTTAGCCAGGGCTTATGGTAGATGTACACCTGTTACTAGCAGTCTCAGAATAGAGATCCCATAACAAGATTCCTAATTGGTGTGCTTCTATGTCATGAAAATGCCAAGATGAACAAGCCCAATCTCATTGTTGAAGCTTGTTGAGAGGTAAGTCATCTTCCACCTCTGCAAAGTATCCCCAGAGAACTTTCTCACACATGCATTGCTGGTTAAGACTATATTCAACACACAGTGAAGACAACTTGACTTCTGTTTCTTCCACCCCTGGCATAGTTTTAATGATTTTAGAAAGAGCAGGAAGGAACAAGCCCACCATTTTTTCTACTGGCAAGGACAAGCAGCAAGAGGGCTGAGGACATTGTACCTGCAATGAATTACTTAGAGATGAGCCTATGTAGTTCATTCTTACACCTTGAGCCAAGTGAAGGTCACTAAGCTCTGTTCAGAGCATACATGGGTTGTAAGAATTGACTCGGAAGGGCCTGATTTTCCAGTTACATCGGCCATCTTCCAAACCAGACAGAATAAGTATTCTAGGCACTTTCCTTGAAAGACAATTTTAAGGATGAGACAGCATACTAGGCTACTCTAGAACACGAGGCAGGAGAATAAGTTCAGTTCTATGAACGCTAGCTATTGTGGGATAGTCGAGGGAAAAAAGCAATGTCTAGTCTACAGTGGTATGTCCCTGGGATTTGGCTGATCTACTGGTTTACTACCAACTTTTTTTTTATGTAATCACTTAGAATGCAGCAGTAAGGAATTGCATTCACATACTTATGGAGCCCCCAGATGAAGATTAGGGCACAAAAGATTGAGTATCTACAGAAACAGGAGTTCACGAGAGTATCACTCAGGGGAACCCTTCAACACACCACTTCAGTACAACCAGCTCCATTGCTTCCCACTGCTGTCCATCTCAAACATCAGAACCAAGTCTGTGGTCATACAAAGTTGGGCGTTTTTCCAAGCCTGCAGCTCATAACCTGAGCTTCCCTTGGTAGGTCTATGGTACTGAAATCAAGGAATTCAGAGTCTGCTGGGATGCAACAGAAACCTCAGATGACGATGGCAACAGATCCCCAGGGTAAGGTCACAGCCAGGATTTTCCTGTTCGCAGAAAAACAGGCAATGCCTCCTTCAAGAGATGAGTGTCACACTATGCCACTGATGATGCCTGGACTAGAAATTCCAAGACATGCATCCTTCTCTGGGGATGGTTGTATTCCAGTGGAAGCTGTTTCAGCCTATCTCATGCCCCCTTACCTGGGGAAACCACATTCGAAGGCTTTATCAAGAAATAAAAAGGCTAGCCAGCCAGGTCAATTTATAGCAGCTCTAGAGGCCATCCTATCTACAGAGCTGTGGTCTGGTCAAATCTGCTGCTGCAAAAGCCCAACGAGTTCACTTCCCTCTCTTCCCAAGCATGCTTTTTCTTCCTTTTCCACGCAGTTCCCAAGCCCACTCACCTGTAAATCTAATGCCTGTGTCAGTCTGTATCTCTCAAACCCAAACTAAGACACATAGCTTTTCACAAACCCATTGTTTTAACCTGAGTTATAAGTAACACAGGAAATTAAAGATCCTTACTCCTAGAATATGATAACTAGTGTTAAGTCCAGAGTTTACTAGGATGAACTAATGATGCAATTACTGGCAGCTAGAGATGATTCAGCCGATAAATGCTCAATTGAGGAAGTTCCAGGGACTACATATAGCCTTCCCCATTAGATACCCTGTGTCATCTGAGTTTCTGTACATTGAATGATTTGTGTCCTTTAAACCAATGCTGTTAATCTAGGACATGTTACAAAATGGCAGTTCTTATTGTCATCCTGAGTTGTAAGTACTTTTGCTTGAAGGAAGAATGAGAAATTTCCATGTTGGCCTCAAACAGAGGCTTTGTAATATGGTCAGCATAAAGGATTGACCTCAAGCAACAGAGACCTCTTCTTGCCCCTGTGCTGTTTGGGACTTTTCAAGACACTTAACTTACAGCCAAGAACTTAGCTCTGTGGCAGAAATCCAATGACCAGCTGCCCCAATACAATAGGACTGCTTTTTCCCATCCAGCCCAGCCTACCCGGAATCTGTAATTAAGGTTAAATATTAAATAGGCAGAATACTTCTGTATCTTTCCATAAATAGAGGGCAATTCCCAAAACTTACATTAAAAATCCTTACTTTCATCTCCAAATTGTTTTTCCTGCCAGTACAAGAGTCACTTTAACCCAAGTATCAAACAGATCAACCATCATTCTTAGCAAACTGACACAAGAGCAGAAAATCAAACACCGCATGTTCTCTCATAGGCGGGTGTTGAACAATGAGATCACATGGACACAGGGAGGGGAGCACTACACACTGGGGCCTGTTGGGGGGAAATGGGGGAGGGACAGTGGGGGGTGGGGAGTTGGGGATAGCATGGGGAGAAATGCCAGATATAGGTGAAGGGGAGGAAGGCAGCAAATCATACTGCCATGTGTGTACCTATGCAACAATCTTGCATGTTTTTTATATGTACCCCAAAACCTAAAATGCAATAAAAAAAAATCTATTCTTAAAAAAAGTATCAAACCGATCAGGTCAACCAAGGAGATACCAAACTTTAGAAGACAGCATTAGAACAGCAAGTGGCATTGACACCATCCACATTTCCACAATTTCACACATATTAGGATAACAGAATACAAGGACCTAATTAGGTAGTTAAGGAAACCATTCTGTGGCCTGAAACAATTCATACCATGCAGGGGTTGAAGTCAACTGTCTCCTCATGGCAAATAGTTGCCCTTTAAGAAAGCCTCCCCTATATTCCCCCAACTAACCCCAGTGTGTAGTGCTCCCCTCCCTGGGACAGTGCGGGGTGGGGAGCTGGGGAGAGATGGCAAGAGGAGAGATGCCAGAGGTAGGTGATGGGGAGGAAGGCAGCAAATCACACTGCCACGTGTGTACCTATGCAACAATCTTGCATGTTCTTCACATGTACCCCAAAACCTAAAATGCAATAAAATAAATGGGAAAAAACAAAAAAAAAGCCTCACTTGCCTGTCTGCTCTGTAAAGGGCGAGGGCTATTGATAAGAGCATGCCACCTGCATCCTGAACCTCCCAAGCATCATACAGTCCTACAGATAGCAACAGAGATCAAGTTCACAAAAGCCTATCTGCCACAGTCTGAGGAGGGACAGGTATGAATGGAGCATCAATGATTTCTGTGGCAGTCAACTTTGTGATAAGGGACAAATTTAAGTCAGAGTCAAAGACGAGTCTGCCACAGTTTCTGGGCATGAGCGTAAGTGACTTGTTGCATACCAGGGTATAATCAACATACCTACAGATATTTGGCAGTACAAGTATCAGGTAACATTGAAGATCACAGAAGTTAGAAAAACATCCAGTGAATTTTCCCCCTGAAACTCTTTCACACACTATGACAAGATTTGTGTACATTGAATGGAGGTGGCTTACTAAACCTAGGTTCTGGAGTGTTTTCATTCCCAGGCTTTGCCTTTTCCCTCCATCACTGGCTTGACCATTTTAAGTCATTCTAACTATGAAGAACATGCAAATTGCCAGAAGGACCTACTTCTGGCAAGACATTTCTCACAACTGGAGATGGACAGATATGTTCATGAAGCACCAGACCCAACAGAAGTCCAGCTGCCACTGTCAACTCTCCCTGTGGTTGGCTCCCAAGATCTCCCATGCCTGAGGCAATGGTTAAGGAAGAGCTAGTGTCACTTCTTGCCTGTTGTTCTGGACAGCATCCTGAGCTAGGACACTAGTTCTAGAGAAACCTGGATTTCTGAGTATTTTTGAACCAATAAATATATCCCCTGCCCCCAAAGTGTTGGGACAGCTGCTCCAGGGGCTCAAGATAGTCCTACAATGATCCTCCTGAAACACAACTGTTGTTACTTGGAATTGGGATCAGAAAGGATGCCAAGCGCAGAAAGCCTTACCGCGATCACTGGCTCAAGCTGAGTAAATCAATTGGCAGGGATCATCTTTCATTTGTCTGTGCTTGAGTTTTATGTAAGGAAGGGATGTCATTCTGCATTTGACTGGATTTTTGAAATTGGTTAATCTTTTGGATTCCCATGTCAGATGGGAGATGAAGTATGATGGCTTTCATGCAGTATGTGTTATCTTAGTGAATACTATCACTTCTGACATTTAGAACTGTGCTGGAAAATACATTCTCATTCTTCTTCACTGAGGGTCCACTATCAGTTTGCTTTTTCATGGGAAGAAGTACACATTCACAATGACACCCTTAGGATTAACTCTCCTGATCTCTGCCCCCAGTGTCATTGGCAGAGATCTCTATGCTGACAATTCACAGAAGAGCCTGCTGGGTCACTTATTGGTATCACATAAGTCAGACCTGGGCCACAGGAAAGTAGGAAGTACCATGGAGAACACCTGTGTACCAGAGAAAGGGAGAAACCAGTAAGCCCCTGGGTTTCTCCCTTTCTGATATGCAACAAGATCTTCAATGTATCAAGTCACCTTCGCTCATGCCCAGAAGTTGTGGCAGACTCCAAAGCCTCATGCAATCACGTTTTCAGTTATCTAAGGAGTTCAGGGACATTGCTTCCCACTTCCAAATTACGGGAGAAATTCTTGCATTTTTTTCCTCCCACCATTAAGTGTACTTTCAAGATACGTTGCCTTTTATGGATTTTCAGAAAGCATACATCACACACTTGACTACTCCAAACCATTTTTACTAGGCTCAAATGGCTACACGTTCTGAGGAGGACTCCCAGCAAATAAGGGCTCCATAGCCAGTTTTGGTCTAAGCTGCTGCCTTGTCTCTTATGAGGTTACATCCATAGTAGGAGAGAATGTTACAGGTGCTCTCTGGAAGACTCTATAGCAAAGGTATATTGCACACCCCTAATATACTAAGCCCGAGTCTACATCTTCACCAGAAGGCTAATCTGGAAATCTAAGCATGTTGCTGGGCCTTAGAAAATGAGATCCTGGCCATGAAACATCAAGTAACTGTTCATAGCTGCCCAGTGAGAGCTAGGTGCTATGAGACCCATACAGGCAGGAGTTTGTCAGCACAGAAATAATGTTACAAAGAAAAGTATTTGTACATAAAGGCCATGTTTAAGTTAGAAAATCAAATAGTTTAGATTCCTATCATCTTACCTTACATTGGGCCCCCTTGTTCCCTGGGACAGTGTAGGACACTCAATTCACAGCTAATGGCAGGTTTCTATAGGCAGGATTCTAACCACCAGCTGTGCAACACCACTATCCTCTTTCCCACGCAGGCCTTCCTACATTAGCCAAGACTTCTGGGATGAAGACAGGTCTGACCTTAGCATTTCTACTGTACACAATAAGAAAACACCTAGGTTCCGTATAATACAGGGTTGAGAATGCCTATAGAAGCACTGACCAGCGTTGGGAGTTAGCAAAGATGCTCTCGATCAAGCTTCCCTTCTGACTATGGAGAAGTCAAAAGGCAAGGAGTGGAACTCCAGGTAAGATATGGGAAGAACATGGAAATCCCAGATTTAAACAGGTATCAGTAGAAACTGAAGAGGGACAGCAGGCCTCTAACTCCCAAAAACTTCATTACCAGGAACATCAGTGAAGGGACCACATCAGATACATCCTAGGTGACAATGCTCTCTGCCAAGGGAATAGGGTGGAATGCAGTGACAGCCCAAAACCTAGGATACCAATTCCCCCCATTACTCTTAAGACTGCCACCAGTTAACCTGCTTCACCAGGACATTCTGCAGGCCCAGCGCCAATCAGAGCTAAGCGAAGGCCAGAAATTAGATGCATAAGTGCATGCCTGCCTGCCTTCACCTAGCAAAATTAAGATGTATTCCCAGCACAGCTGAGACCAGAATCCAGAAGTCATTACCAAAGTGTCAGGTGGACTAGTGGTAAATGTCTAAGTTGATGAGATAGATCCTCCTGAAGGGACTCTTCTGAGAAGTTGCCTGCCCTGGAAGAGTTCACTGCTCTCCTTGAGGGAGTTCATAGAAATGTAGCGACAACATCCACCCGAGAGGCTCTTCTGGCCTCCCTGCGCCTGAGTTGCAGCCAGAGGCCAGACACCAAGCCCAGTGCAATCTTGACAGGAGGCCTATGGAGTCAAGTGGTGTTGGATCCATGGGAGTACACTTCTTGCAGACACAGTTGGGTTCAACTTCAGTTTCACAGTGGACAAGCCTGGATTCTAGAAAATCAGGAAGCAATATTGAGGGTCCTCTTGCTTCCTGCCTGTGATTTTCTACCTCTACACCTTGAAAGCAACATATATGTCTTCCCACGTGAGTTCACAGGAACAAGATCTTTAAAAGCCTCCAGTGGAAACATCAGGACCAAGGGCACGTGTGAGGTACTCAGTGGCAGAAAGGCTCCATCAATTCTGTGGTGCCGCTGACCACTGAACTCATCTTCACACTTGCTTACAGGCCATGCACACCAGTGGGTTGCATATGTTAGCCTGAAACCCCCAACCAGTGCATGCGTTGTGGGTTGAGATAGACTCATGTTTGAAAGCAGAACCATTTCAGTTACCATGAATACCTGTGAACCCAAGTATCTACTATTTTAAAATAGCAATGACTTCCACAGCTGAGCATTGTGAAGGAGTTGAATGAAGAACCAGTTCACTCCGATGCAAAAATTCTCAAAGCTTACTTTAGGAACAGCTCCCTTCTAACTATAGAATTCAAATGTCACATCTCAAGTCAGAGGCTGCTGCTTCTCCCTCCCCAAAACACGTTCTTAGTCCCTAAGACCTTTATGGTTTGACTAGGATAGAAAACACAGGGTACTTTATTTCCATTTATAACTGTTTTGTGTATTTCTGCTGCTTTAAGTGTTAAAGGTTGCTTCTTACTCAAATATTGCGTTTAGAGTATACATAAGATTATTCATCTAGCTTATTTAGGGAGCCATATTCATTGAAGTGTAAGGATCATTCTCCTTTGCATGATTTGTTTGTTCTTTTAGTTGATGCTACAGATTGGATTTGCTTTTAAAAACTTTAGGTGTGACCCACATGCAGAAAGTTGCACATTAACTGTTGGATACATTCATTTTTTGGTGTACTTCCTATAGTCCTGCAAGTCTTAGAACAAATGTTTCATCCTGTGTCTTAGTTTCCAACATTGTGAGGAGATTTGTTACTGATTTAATTAAGATAAAATAATGTATCAGGAGGATTGGTGGAGTTGAAAGATTTTTAGGACAGTTTTTGGGAAGAATCCTCAAACATGCTAAGAAGTAGGTGATTTTCGTAGTCTGTGTTGCTCACTCCTGGCCATGGATTATGGATTGCCAGAATTTGTCATAGTACACATTCTTCCCCCTAAGATTCTTGTCCACCTGTATTTAAGATGCCAAATCAGTAATCAAGAATTTGTCTATCAGGAGGATATTCAGAAAGCATCCAGGCAGTGAATTTAAGTGTTCACCCTAAACTGTTGTGAGGTTCAGAAGTTTCTTATTCAGTTAAAAGCCTTATTGTAACTTGAGTTAACTGAAAGTATGTTTTGTTTTAATTCCATCAAGGTAAACGTCTACCAACCATAAGCTGTATGGTATGATTAAGCACGTGTCATGAAAAGGACCTTACCATATGCTTTGAAGTCCTAGTGGAAAAAAACTTATGTCAGTGTGGGAGTGGTCCCTGGGGAAGAAGCAAAGTTCATGGTGAGCAGGGGTGTGGTCCTGGGATGTGGCTAATCCAGAGAACTACTGCCCACTTCATTTGATGGAATCACTATGGCAATGCAGGTAGGGGCTCATACAGCTATAGCCTCCTAGCGAAAAGTGAGAAGCCAAGATATCAATGGAAACACATTCCGAAAATAAACATTCAGAGGAACCCCTTAACATACCCCTTCAGGACAACCAACTCTTGGCTTCATCTGCTTACATTGATTTCACAAGGAGGGCGGAACCATCCAGGGTCACCCAGAAGCTTTGTTTTCAACTTTGTAGCTCATGTAAGCTTTCCTTAGCTGGGATCTGTGGTTCTGGAATTGAACACAGTCCCTGCTGGGATGCAAAGGAAACCTCACCAGATGAGAGTGATGACAGACAGGAAGAGTCTCAAAGACTGAATCTGCCTGTTCCCAAGAAGACATGTCACATCTTCCTGAAATGGATGCTACACTATGACACTGACAACACCTAGACTAGAAGCTCAGCTAAGTCGCCCTGTGGGTAGCCTTTGTGCCAACTCAAGTGTTTCATCAAGTTTATGTCCCATGTCTCCAGGGAAGCCACATCCAGAGAATTCTGTGAGTAGAGAAGCCCAGCCAGGCAGGTCCATTCATAGCCCTGGAGATACCCTACTCAGCTTTGTGGGGCTGCTGAACTCTGCTGCTGCAAGGGGCTCACAGTGCAACTTCCCCTGCCCAGTCACACTTTCTTCCCTTCCTTTGCCATGTGATTCCCAGGCCAGTACATCAAATGCCTGTATAGTGTCCATCTCTTGGTCGTTGGGTTCACACAAAAAAACTAAGACTCCACAAAAGCCTGGTTGTAGTTTCAAGTTATAGGTGACATGGAAGATAAGAGATCATTGTTCCTAGAATATGTGAACCACTGTAAATCCCCTAGGTTTACCAGGGAAACTAATCAATTATTGGAAACTAGCATTTTCTCATACTCTAGAGAAAATTCACCTCAACAGCTCAAGGGACCATCTATAGCCTTCCCTATGAGACACTGTCATTTTGTGCATTTCTTTGTACATTGCATGATTCATGTCCTTTAAACTGATATAATAAATCTAAAGCATGTTACCAACTGACAGTTTTCATAGTCATTGCTGGTCTACATCCTAAGTACTTTTGCTTAAGGAAGATGGAGAAATTTCCATGTTGGCCTCAAGTAAAGGCTTTCTAATGCTGTCAGCACAAAAGATTGACTTCAAGGGACAAAGGACCCATAGGCTGAGACTCTTGTAAAGACCTGCCTGGAAGCAGGAGTGGATGGCCAAGTCTCAGTGGCAGGTTTCCTCTATGTTCCCAGACCCAGGATACTCTGGGGGATGGAACAGAAAGTTTTTGGTTTTTTGTTTTTTTTTTGTTTGTTTTTGTTTTTTTAAAGTATGACGTCCTTTTTCTAACCTCAGCAGATGAAGGGAGGAAGGAAAACAGCTATTACTCAAACAACGCTGGTGGAGACAGAACAGTCCACAACTTTGTATACATCTTACAATCTAACCTCGGCAGATGAAGGGAGGAAGGAAAACAGCTATTACTCAAACACTGGTGGAGACAGAACAGTCCACAACTTTGTATACATCTTACAATGGCACTAAGGCCGCTTGCTTGCAATGGTTCCAGCATTACTAAGCCAGTGGGACTGAGGTCTCCATCTCCTGTTCTTTGGTAAGCTTGTGTCATTGTCCAGAATGACATGAAAACCTTACCTTCACCCCAATTGATGCTTGCCATCCAATTAAGAAGTGACTTCACAAGGACCTTCAGGCCAACAATTTCATATGCTCCTTTAACCAAGTTTCTAGAGAATATAAAGGAGGCAGGAACCCCGGCTCAGCAGTCTGCGGGAGAAAGGTCATGCATAATTGCATGACCTGTATGTATGTCTGCTTGAATTCAGTTGGAATATGATGCACCTCTAGCTATGAGGTGGTCTCATCTCTAAGTCTGACATTCCCATCCATTTGGGATTATTTACATCTATGTCTGTCATTTCCTAAAACCTTAAGTTGGATTCCTCATGCTGAAGGTTGCCTTTAAGCCTCTGAAGAAATGGAAAACTTGTGACTTGAAAGCATTCTTGAGTGGAGAAAAAAACTGAATGAGAAGTAATGGAGAAGGCTATCCAAGGCTATTGGTGGTCTCGTAGTAAATTGAGGCAGATGTTGACATGGAACAGAACCATCTGGAGGCCTTACAGGAGAGGACACAAAGCAGGACATGTGCTGTCGCCCTTCCTATCCGAATGCATGCCCCAGCAAACACCCACAGACTCCCATACACCCACTGTCAATCAGAGCTGCCAACACTAGGAACCCCACCACCTGGTGATGGGGTGTCACTTCTAAGTGCACTGCTACCATATTAGACTCCGCAGCGCAGAACACTTGGTTCTAGAACAAGCTCAGTCACTAAGCAGCGGTCAGACATGAGTCTTGGTCCCTAAAGAACTGCCTGTGGTCAGATTATGGAGCCAGTTATTTTTATGAATGGATGTGTACAACTTGTGTGAAAGAACAGGTCATGAAGCATTCTTGAAAAACAAAAACACACTCAATCCAGAAGTATTCTCTGCAAGTGTTGCAGAAGCCCAAAGTATCCAAGGCAATGACACATTCTAACCAAAAGGGTTCATTGCTGCATTACTGCAGTAGCTTGAGCAGTTCAGTCATATTCTTTCCTATATCTGTCCCTGATCTACATTCTTGTTCTTAGGGTAAATAGCTCCTTGGACATCAAGCAGTCATCAGGAGGCCTAAGCCTTTAAGGCACCTAAAAGATGCACTTAGTTTAAAACATGGCCAAAAGGTACCCAAGAGGTAGAGGGAACTGCAGAATAAAGGACTTAGAACCAAGAAAATATCATGATTCCCTTTTGAGGGATCCCTTTCTGTGATCAGAGAAAAGCCTTACTGTGCTGCACCTCGTCTGAACTTTGTTCTGGTCATGAGATTTATTCAATGATTCTTTTGTTACTCAGGGCCTTGTGACTCACTAACCAGTGGCTGTCGATTTTCTAGTTCTAGCAAAAGCCAGTGAAACCTCTAGTCCCACAAGCAGATCTCCTCCCGGCCCCCACCACTACAGATCAGCCAGGAGCCAAACAGAATCCCACACCCACCCTCAATCATACCCACCTCACACTTGCCCCAGTGCTGTTGGCGACACTGCAGGACACTCAGTCAAGTCACAGCCAAAGCAATACCTCTGCTGGCAGAAATTTGATGACCAGCTGTCCTAGACTCCACAGTGCCATCGAGCCCCACCCTATGCAGGATGTTGGGGTTAGATATCCAACAGGAAGACATTCTGTATCTTCCCTTAAGTATGAAGCAACTCACAAGCCTTCCATAGTAAGTTCTCACTTCACCATTTTCCTCGGTCTTTCTGCTAAGGTTAGTATTCCTTTCAAATACCAAAAGTCAGGTGAACTAAGGAGAGAGCAAGTATTGGAGATGGTGTCACACTTGACTCCGTGACATTCACACTATCCACATTGCCACAGATTTGCACTGATGTGAAGAATGATCAGAGATTAGAATATAAGAAAATCAGAGCAGCTCAAAAAAACTCCATAGCCTGGAGCCAGTTATCATGGAGTTCAGTCAACTCTCACTGCCTCCTAAGAGCTGCTCCTCAGAGACCCTTCACTAGCACGTCAGCTCTGTAAAGGATGAGGGCCATTGCTTCATCAAAAACACATGCCTGCATCCTGAACCTCCCAAGCATGATACAGTCTTCCTCCAGAACATTTGTCAACTTGATCTTCATTCTATCTGCCACAGTCTGAGGAGGAACAGAAGTGTGAATGGAGTATTAGATACTTCTATGACATTCACCTTCATGGTCAAGGGACAAGTTTAAACAAGGGTTGAAGACTGGAGTCTGAGCTTCAGGTGACATTAGAGTGATTATACTATGGTGTGCAGCAAACTCTTCATGTCAGTATTATCAATACTCCTGCAGATCATATTGAGGCCATTCCAATCGGGCAACATTTAAGATCAGGTAAACTCAGACATTCATTGAGATTTGTTTCTACCCAAGCCTGAATTTCAAATAATGAAAAAGAGGTTTGGGCACACCAAATAGAGGCAGCTCAGTGAAGGTACATTTGATTTTTTAAATGCTCAGGCTCTACTCATACACTGCCCCCCCACCCCACCCACCTACTGGCTTCAGAGTTTGTAAGTCACCCTACTTACAAAAACATGCAAACTTGCAGAAATTCACAACTTGAGGTGGTAGATGTGGCATGTTCAGGAGGCAGCACAGCCCACAGGCAGCCACCATTTCATCCAGACACCTCAGGGGAGAACTGCCAAGACCCACCTGGTGGGGTTCCTTGAACATCATTTGCTGTTCAACCGAGATTTCTCTTCCTAAGAACAGCATAATATCTAGATATTTGTCAACTCAGGTGGTGCTAATGGCATCTAATACAACAGGTAATCACGATGCTAAACATCTTTCAATGACACAGGTTAGCCACCCACAATGAAGTGTCCAGAAAAAATCCTCAATACAAAGCTAAAAACTGACCTGGTTATCAGCTTCGACACTGGTTATGTATTTGAAGGCTTCGGGAGCTTCTGTGAACACAAGTCAATGCTCAAGTTTAAGATTCCTCTTCTGGATAAAGCATAAAACCTCACTGTGGCTTCTGGAACTCCTTGCCTAGGGCAGAGAAGTGACTCACCTCCCACCTGTTCCATCAGTCTAACACTCTGCCCTTTGCCATACACTGTTGCCTACAAGGGTCTGTATACAGACACGAAGATAACCATGAGTTTGGCGTTAGTTTCCCACTGGTGACATCTTGCTCACTAGTTTGGCTGGATATGAAATTCTGGGTTTAAAGTTCTTTTCTTTAAGGATATTGAATATTGGCCCCCACTCTTCTGTCTTGTAGGGTTTCTGCTGTGAGTCTGATGGGCTTCCCTTTGTGGGTAACCTGATCTTTCTCTCTGGCTGCCTTTAGCATTTTCTCCTTCCTTTCAACCCTGGTGAATCTGGCGATTATGTGCCTTTGGATTATTCTTGAGGATTATCTTTGTGGTGTTCTCTGTATTTCCTGGAGTTGAATATTGGCCTGCCTTGCTAGATTGGGGAAGTTTTCTTCTCTCAATGGTCTCTGGATTTCCACTTGTCTCCTACCTTCTCTAGACTCAAAAGTTGAGCTTGATCAAGAGTCTTCCACCTCAATGTTGGCTCATGTTTCTTTAGGCATTCTCCTTAAATCTCCAGGTGTTGTCCCCGTCCCGCGTGCTTTTCTTATGAACTGAGGTGGAAACCCTGATGTGAGACCTGTATTTTTCTCTGAAGTCTTTGCTCATTCAGGTAGGCTTGCAATGAGCAGGAGGCAAGAATTTCGTTGTCACAATGAGATACCATCTGTCAGGATGAAATCAACACACAAGATGCTAGCAAGGATGCCGAGTAAAGAGCTGTATCCACTGCTAGTGAGAATGTCAATTAGTTCAGCCGTATGGAAACTAGTGTGGCAAGTCCATGAAAATTTGAATTGCCATGCAACCCAGTAATCCTGTTACTGGATATACCAAGGAATACAAGTCATTCTGAGGTAGGAGGCAGGACTCAGTTCCAGAAGCAGGACCCGGACACAGGACCTAAAGGAGGACTAGCTGAAACAGGGACAGGGCAGGAGCCGCTTTCCATTAGACATGCCTGGTGTGTCCTGTCAGTTTACCATTGCCATAGCAACACCCAGCATTTGCCATCCCTTTCCATGACAACAGCCCAGCACTGAGAGGTAAGCCCTACTCCACAAGGAGCTGTACCTCTGCTGCTGCTATGCACGGCCACTTCAGTAATGTTGTCTACCACCACCAGCTCACCTTCGAATTCATTCTTAGAAGCTAGGAGCACTCCTGGGCAGTACCCCAATTTGGGGGCTCAACTGCCCTGCATCATTTCTACCATAAGGATCCATGTGTGTGTATGTTCATAGTGAAAGGAGTTAGCTCACCTTAGGTAGATAGTAAGGGAAGGGTCCCCAGAGAGCTCCCAGCCTATGGTCAGTGCCTCATCCCAACATAAAAAACCAGGGAAAAAATTCAAGCTGCAGGCGCTGATAAGTGTATTATACCTGGAGACACACCCACTGCTGCAAAGACCTCTGGTCCATATTTGGATAAAAACTTGTACAAACCTTCGGATCACTCAGATAAATAAGACCTAGTTTAGAAATGCCTTTGTCCTTTATATAGTAGAGTGGGCTCCATATAGTAGAGTGGGCTCCCAGGAAAGTTTCTTTTGTGGGACTAGGCACAGTGAGCTTTGGTGGGCACTCTCCTTTTTGAATCACTGCAACTCCTGATAGGTCCTGGGCCAAGCCAAGCAGCTTCTATGAATGACCACTTCAGCTCCTGATTCATTCCTGGCCAAGCTTTGAATGGTACTACACCAGGGTCCCAGGCCAAGCTAAGTCACGATTTCAAGACTGCCCATAGACTATGCACATTCCTTCCTTTTCCTAGTCTATAAAAACCCTGGACCCCAGCCTTTTA
This sequence comes from Sapajus apella, assembly GCF_009761245.1. Taxonomy (NCBI): domain Eukaryota; kingdom Metazoa; phylum Chordata; class Mammalia; order Primates; family Cebidae; genus Sapajus; species Sapajus apella. The sequence continues at coordinate 8,955,319 of NW_022437025.1, read as the reverse complement.
GGGGGCACCCTGTTCAGGACCCCCTCCCTGCTGACAGACTTTTCCTTCACTTATGAAACTTTCTCTCCAACCTCATCTTGTATCTGTGCTCCTTAATCTTTATGGAGGTAGGACAAAGACTCCATGCCTTGTTCTCAGACTGTTACACTTTGGTGCATGGCTGAGACTATGGTAACATATGGTATTAACCTACATGCCATCAATGACATAGCATTATTTCCAGGAAAATTCTCACCACATAGTTTAGTCTTAGTGGAGAAAGTGCTATGTCAGCAAGTGAACGATTGTATGTAGTGAGTTTCTTGAAGATATGTTCCAAAGTGGAAAGCAAGCAGCTTGAGATAGCAGCCATGTGTGGGTCACAGAGCAGGTACTCGGCTCTCCAGGGGTTCACCTTCAAGCAGCATTGGCAGAATCTCACCAAGCCTCTGCCCAGACAGGCAACATATGACCCGATAGCATCCTACACAAACACAAGATCAGACTTACGCAGGGCTGTACCACATGAGGACGTGATGACTGGTCCAAGTCCCAGGACATAACGGGAGAAAAAGATGTCCCTCAGTAATAAAAGGCAAGAAAGGCCGTAGTCAGAAGCCCCAGGGGCACAGTTTAGGAAACATGTTCTCATAGGCAGGAAGCCTCTTCTCCCTGCCTCTGATCCAAGCTACCCTGACTCTCCACACCGAGAATTAGAAGCATTGCTTTGGCAGCATCTCCACATCTCCCCTGTGGAGAAGCTCAACAGCCTTCCAGTGCTCCTGGGAGAGATCCACTCAGCTCTCCACCACAGTGGAAATTCTGACCCTCACAACTGAATCCTCATCCCACCTTTTCTTGCAATGCAGAGAAGACACATGAGCAATATTGCCTCCTACCCATCTTGTTGACTGCACTGGCACATGCCTTCCAGCTAGAACACAAGTATCCTCACAAATAATGCTGGAAGCCTTTGGGGGACACGTCATGACATCGAGCATGAAAAAGTTCAACTTTGGCACACACTGACAATTGGTTATGCCACCTGGGTACAGCAACTGCTGTATTAGAGATGAGCCTGCCCAGCTCGCTTTTGCACCTTAAGGCCCAAGGGAAGGTCACCAAGTTCGACTCAAGGCATGCACAGATTATCACTGATTTGGGGGTGGGGTCAAACTGATTTTAGTTACAGCAATAGCCTTCCCAATCACCTGAACTTTTGAATAAGTGACGGTAGCCAACTCTTCTAGAAACTTTTTGAAGGCGATTTTAAGGACCAGATGGGAGTTCCGGGCCTTTCTGCCAGAATCCATCAGATAGTGAACTTTCCTGGGATGTGTCGACCCCACAGAATCACTGCCTAGTTCATTTTATGTAATCATGTGGGAAGTGAATGGCAATAAGGGCTCATACAGATATCACAAGTCCCCAAATAAGGAGTGGAACAACAAAGATTAGGGTATCTAAAAAACAGGTTAGAGGTCTCAGTCAATTCAGGGTAGCCTCTCAACATATCCCTCCCCCTTCAGTACTCACTAGCTTCTTCACAGCCGATGCTTCTGTCAATCTCAAAGATGGCAGAACCAAGGCCAGGGTCAACCAGGAGCATCTTAGACTCTGTAGCTCATCACCTGAACTTCCTTTATGTGGGTCAAGATGGCCAGGGGCAGACCTATGTTATTTCTTGTTACATAATTATAAGCTTGCTTTGCTTATTGTACACTGAAGTTTATACCCTGAACTAAGCTATATCAAATATTGGTGCAGTAAAATAGAAATCAAGCAGCAAGAGGAGGCCTAAGGTAAAGACCATCTGAGAGCACTGTAAAACCATAGACGACGAAGGGTTGTTTGCAGAGCAGGAGATAATACTGCTTTGGTCCCACAAATGCCTTCTCAACATGGAGGCTACATGAGGATCTCATAAAGAGGACTTGTGCAAGATCTGAGAAGTGAGATGATCTCTGCTCACAAGATCCAGGAAGGTCATTGCAGGTGGGAGCCTGCAAGAAAGAGCAGCCTTGCACAGGGCAGAGATACCAGAACACCACAGGCTCTGCCTAGGTTCTCAGAATAGAGTGTAATTTTGATTGCCCTGTGTCCTCAGTGCTCGGGAGATAAAAGACCCTTGATGCATCGGGTGTAGTCAGACCTGGTGGCGCCTTATCTACTATGATTCTGTTGCAAATGTACCTTGATAGGAACCAGAATTCAGTGTTCTAGGTTTGCAGTAAGAATCACATCTGCTACTCAATACTGCAGACCACACCTTCCCCCGCCCCCCCCATCTTGCCCACATTAGTTTCAAGACTTCTCCCACTAGTTTCAAGTCCTCCCCTGAGCATCCCTCCACTGCTACCCCCACCTCTCAATTAACATGTGCATGCATCTAATAAAAGCCTGAGGAAATCAGATCTCAGGGCCAACATGGCCCCCACTCTTGCATTGGTCCTCTGGACCCATGCTGTAAAATTCTACTTGTGTCTTTGTATTTCCTTTTCTCAATCCCTCTTTCACCGCCAGGACCAAGGGCACCCAGAAACAGGGCTGGGGCTGGTACCCAACATCAAAGAAATCGATCTGTGGTCCTGGGATTAAGGAACTCAGGGCCCTGCTGGGATGCACAGAAAACCTCACATAACAGAACTTCAGGAAGAGATCTTCAGCCCAGATCTACCTAGGATGGGTGACACCTTTTTCCTGAGATTAATGCTGCACAGTAGCACTAATGTCTGGAATATGAACTCTGAGACCCTCATTCTTCTCTGGGAGTAGCTTTTGTCCCAACATAAGCTGTTTCAGAGCCAAGGTTATATCGTGTCTCTGGAGAAACCACATCCAGAAAGGATTACTGAGGAGTACAAGAGCCCAGCCAGGTAGGTCAACTCATAGCCCAGGAGGCCGCCCTACCCTAGCTGCAGAGCTCTCTGTGCGGTTGGGTTAAATCTTCAGCTGTAAAAGGCCCACAATTGACCTTCCCCTGCCCAAGCACCATGTTTTTCTGCCTTCCCAGTGTGGTTCCTGAGCCCACTCACTAGTAAATTCTAATGCCTGAAAGTGTGCCTCTTGCAGTTTGCTTCTCTTCAACTTAAACTGGGATGCTGGACTTCATAAACCTGTTTTAACCCCAAATCTTAGGTGGCATAGGAAATAGAAAATTCTTAATCCTAGAGGAGTATAAGAACTAGTGTAAACCCCCTTGGTTTACCAGGACTAACATAAAATTATTGGCAAATCAACACTCTTTGGCTTATTACACTAAACTGAGCAAGTGCCAGGGACCACCACCAACCACCTCTCCTAGGTAACACCCTGTGTCACCCTGTACATGTCTTTGTACATTACATATGTCCTTTAAACCAATGCAGTAAATCTAAAGCCTGTTACCTAATTTAGCAGTTCTTTTATATTATCAGCCTAGGTCATACATACTTTTGCTTAAAAGAGGACAGAAATTTCAATACTGGCCTCAAGAAGCAACTTTGTAATGCCATCAGTGCAAACACCTGACCTCAATTGGTAGAGACCCCGTAGGCTGGGGCTGTTTCCTGAAGACATGTCTGGAACCAAGAGTAGAATTACTGAGCCTTAGTGGCCAGTTCCTTCACATTCCAGGACCCAGAATACTGGGGGTTGGAGGATAAAGTTTTCTATAGGTATGGCATCCTTTCTCCAACCCTGGAAGGTCAATAATGAAAGAGGACAGAAAACAGTCATCCCTGAGATATATTGGGACAAAATGATGGAGGACAATCTACAAATTTCTTTGTTCATTTGATGAAGACTAAAGGTTGCTTACAATGTTTTCAACCACAGTAAGCTTGTGGTACTGTCTCCATTTCCTTTTGGTAAGCTAATATCATAATGACATGAAGCCCTCACTTTTATGCCAATGCATGCTTACCATCCAACTTGGAATTAACCTCGAGGACCAAAGGCCATCGATTTGGTATGTTCCTGTACCAAGTTAAATAGACAACTTGAAGGAGACAAAAGCCCTGGAGCCAGAAGCACCCCCTTTCTCAGCCCTACAGGAAAAAGTCAATATCCTTTGATTTGGTATCTCATTGATGCCCTCTGCAATGACCCCACAAGTCACCGCATGAAGCACCGTGTTCCATTTTGAGAGTTAATGTGTCCATAGGCATGAGTTGGCATCAAGTCGTGGACATAAGGGATGCCAGCATTTGCAGACTTTCCCTCCACTTACTACACCAGGAGCTCTGCACCATTGCTCTTCTCAGGGAAGCAGCCCTAGTTCCGTGGTTGAGTCCAGAGAGAAACTATGCTGCATAGTTGAGGCCAGACTGCAGTTGTTAGGCTGCCTTCCGATACCTATGTAGGACTGAAAACAGACCTTTGTACGTGGAGATTTCAAGTTAATGAAAAGCAGATCCTTACTATTTAGAAATAAAGCCTTCTTCCACTATACCAAGTTAGAGTCAGTGGCAGGCATCCATGGGTCCCCTAAGATCAGCTCGCCGAGAATTGTTGGACTATGATAAAGATGTCAGATTACACCAGAGACTTCAGGAAATTGGCCATCTGTCATGACAGATTGTACCTCCCATTGACCCATGTGTTATAATACCAAAATATTCCTATGTAATATGCTTAAAAGTGACCAGATTCATTTGCTCTAAACTCTATCACTGAGAAAAGTGCTTGAAATACATCCAAAACTTACATTATACCAGGTCCTTTGAGCAACTCACCAATTGCTCTTGACATAGGAGTAGGAAAGTTGGTGCCGATTTTGGGTTGTGTAGAGCTTAAAGGCTAGAAAAAAAATAGGGTCCTTAGTGATTGCTAGAGAAACTGTCTACACAAATGGGCAGACCCCAGTGATACCAGAAGATCTTTCCAGGTGCTTTGTGGAAGAAGTATGGGTGATTTTTGGCATTATGTCCAGGTGACCAATCTCTTCCACTTCAAATTTCAGTTCAGATGCCACCCTAACAGCAGCATATTTCATCTCAGTCATGAGTAAGGGAGGAGGCACCATCTAAAGTTACCCTGCAAACAAGCCAGCATGAGATACTCAGCCACTGGAAAAGCACCCAGACCTTTCCTGGCAGTGAGTGTCCATGCAAATTAAGGAAATATTGGAGTCATGTTTCAGGAAACAGAAGGTCAAGTGACAAGTCTTTCTCCATGTGAGCACAGAAGATACAGTCTGTTTCCCTCATTCTCCAGGCCATCAGCTCCCACAGCACAAGTCTTGTAGTAATTACCCTATCATGTGCCTCTCAATTTCTGTGGTATTATGGAGGATGTAGGCTTGAATTCAGTTAGAATGAGATGCACCTTCTAGCTACAGAATGATCTCACCCCCTAAGTTTTAGACACTCCCATCTAGCCGAGATTTAGTTGTCATGATTCCCCCTAGAACTCCGATTCCTCAAGCTAATGATTGCCTTTAAACTTCAGCTTAAAAACTTGTGAATAGTTTGAAAATCGTCGAGTGAAAGCATCAAGAACTGAATTTTCTTAAGAGGTGGACTATCCAAGGTCATGGTAGTCCTAGGAAGAAGGGAGGACATTGACAGGTAACAGTCATCTAGAAACCCCACAAGAATGGGAAGACAGGTGAGCTCAAAGGCTGGTATTCTCGCTGCCCCAGTGCCTGCCCAAGACACTGTTGCCTAGAGGCCCTGTCATACACACTTCTACCATCAGAAGAAGCTGAAGTTCGGAATTCTGTTTATCATTCTTTGACCAGAAAAAAAGTCCTATCAGTGTTACACTTAATACTTAAGCTTTATTGGGAAAAACAAAGCTTCTGGCGTTAATTTTGGTCATAGACCACACATCCTATATTAGTCACTTAGCCTTGCCCATTGACAGATTGACCAAGGGCTGTTCCCTTTCCCTTCCCTGGTTCTACCAAAAGCCTGTGAAGCCACCAATTCTGGGAGTAGACCTTACACCCAGCCCCCAACAGTCCAGATCAGCCAGGACCCAGGTAGGATCACTCACCAACCCACGCTCACCTCACAGTGGCCCAGTGCTGTCTGGGACTTCACAGGACACGTTACCAACTCACGGCCAAGAGCATCTCTCTAATAGCAGCAAACCAATGACCAGCTGCCCCAAACAGCACAGGTCTCCTTTTCCCCCACCCTCATCTGGCCAAGCCGGGATCTGTCATTAGGGTTCAATATTAAACAGGGCAGATTTTTTAAAATTCACAAACACCTTTCATTAAAAAATCCTCACACTTCATTTTCTGTATTGGGGTCCTCTTTATTCACATCAGGCCACAAAGATCAGGTAAACTAAGAACATGGCCAGTAAGTTCTGAAGACAGTATCCCATCTCAAGCAACACTGATACTATCCAGGTTTCCAAGTTCACACAGGCTAGAGAAAAATAGGTTAAGGCAACACAAGGCCCTAGGAGAAGTCCAGGAAAGCATTCGATCTCCTGGAACAGTTCATACCATGCAGGGATTAAACCAGTTCTGACTACAGCCTCATGGAAAGTTGAGTGGCACTTTGGAGAGCTTCACTAGCATGTTAGCTCTAAAAAGTAAGGGCTGCTTGATCAGGAGGACATGCTGCCCATGACCTGAGCCTCCCAAACATCATACAGTCCTCCAGGTAACCTTTTAGACCTGATCTCTATCATATCTGCCACAGTGAGGCACAGATGAGGCACAGATCTGTGAACGCAGCAATAGTCCATTATTTCAGTGGCTCTCAACTTTAGTCATAAGACAAAATTAAAGTTGAAGACTGACATCTGACATGTCTTCTGCACATGTGAGGAGGTGACTATTGATACCTTTAAGATCTTTTTGGACACTCAAGTATAGTCAACATACCTGAAGTGTCAGGCAATATAAAGATCACAGAAGTTGAGACAACATCCAGCTAGTTTTGTCACCAGAAGCTGAAAATACTACAAACATCAAGACAACTTGGGTACCTTGAGATGGCTCACAGAACACAGGCTCTGGGGTACTTTTACTCCCAGGCTCCAACCCTTTTCCCCTCATTGTTTTCCAGTCTTGTAAGTCATTGTAGCTGTAGAGAACATGCAAACATGCAGAAGGACCTACTTCTAGGAAGACAATTCTCACAACTGAGGGTGGTGGATGGATGTGGCTTGTTCATGAAGCAACAAGTCCAATGAGAGCCCAGTGCCATTACTGACCATCCCTGTGGTTGCTGCTGGGAACTCCCATGCCTGAGCAATAGTTAAGCTAATGCCTTAGCCATGCATGAGCAATGGTTAAGCCTGAGCAAAGGACAAAGCTAATGGGTCACTCCTCGCCTGTCTACCTAGCCAGCATCCTGGGCTAGGACTCCAGTTCTCCTAGAGCAAGTGGGATTTATCAGTAACATGTGTGCCAATAAAAATAACCTGCCCCCAGAATATTGGAACTGCTGCTCTAAAGGCTTGTTTTTAGCAAGTGAGAATGATCCTAGTTTGATTCCTGAAGCCCAAATGTTGTCAACTTAACAGGAGGCCAGGAAGGCTTCCCAGCACAGAAAACTTCACTTTGGTCACCAGCTCAAGGTAACTACTTCAAAAGGGACCTTTTAGCACCTGATCACCTGTCTGCCAACTATGGAAGGGATGTCATTCTGCATTTGACTACATTCTCATAGTTTCAATTTACCTTTTGGAGTGCCAGGCCACATAATGAACTACTACATTTGATTTAGCATACCTGTCATGCAACATATGTATCTTTGCTTATAACCGCTACCATTCTGACCTTAAGTACAGAGTCACCATTTTGGAAAATCTGTTTTCAAATCCTAAGGGTCCAAAATCAGTCTGCTTATCCATGGGAAGGTGTCCAGAAGCACACATTGTCCTGTCCTCAGGTGATTCTCTCTCCTGGTCTGTCCCAATACCATAGGGTGAAATCTTAATTATGTTGACATTTCAGAGATCTTGCTGAGCCACCGTGTTACTGGCATCACACAAGGTAGACCCATCGGCAGGAAGCAGACAGTGCCCTGGAACATACCTATGTGCCAGAGGGAGGGAGAAACCTACTAAGATTTGGGGCCTATCCACATCCATGGTGCTTAAGTATCTATGGAATGCAGAGACATCTCATGGACAGCTTCTTGCATTGTTACCTCCTACCATAAATGAAGTGTACTTTCAAAATAGGTAGGCTGTTTTAGACAGCATATGTCACATTTTACTACTGCAAGCTATTTTTAGTTGGTTCCAACAAGTACAAGTTTTGAAGAGGCCTCATCAGATGAGGGCCCTGCAGCTGGTTTTGACCTAAGATGCTACCTTGCCACTCATGCTGTTAGATCCATGGTAGCAGGGTGCTGCAGAAGATCTCTGGAGGACTCTAGCAAAGGTGTTCTACAGACCCTTAAGATTCTAGCCTAAGTCTGCACCTTCACCAGAAGGCTAACTTACGTCAGCTCCAATCATATCACTTTACTGGGCCTTAGAGAATAAGTTTCTAGGCCATGAAACATCTAGTAACAGTTTACGGCTGCATAATACATATTAGGTGCTGTGAGAACCATAAAGATAAGCTCCTGTGGGCACAAAAATGATGAAGGAAGCAGGAGCATACAGCCACATTTAAGTTATAAAACCAGGTAGTTCAGACTCCCATCTTCCCCAAGCTCTGTAGTACCTACAAGTCAGCTCATACCAATGGTTTCATGGAGAGGTCCCTATGACCAGTTGGCCCAAAGCGGAAAATTAAAATCCTAGTTTACAGATGGATTGACAATACATGAGAACTATCTGAATGTGGACTCCATGAAACTATGTAGTGTGGGGGATTGCTCAGAGTGGTAGGAAAACCTCTAGGGAAAGAACGCACCCTTTCTGAAAGGTCAGAAGGTTTTGCAGAGCCCTGCGGGAGAATAGCTGAAGGCAGCTGTTCTGTAACAGAGGCAGACAGCAAGGAATAGGTAGGTATAAGGGAGTATAGGGGAATTTAACAGGCTTGTTTATTTATGTTGACCAGAGACTGACCTTTGATCATCTGTGCATGTGACATTCCCTGAAAAGGGAACAATAAGTGTTAATTACTTATAGGTTGTGTTTGCTCCAGGTTTTCAGCATTGTGCCTGCACTGGATAAAAGCAAGCAGCTCCAGCTTTTCAGGACTGCTCTCTGGCCACTAGAGCCAGGCAGTCACTTAGCTGCTCTTATACTGCATACCTGTGTCTGAGTACTCGTATCTGTTGACCAGGGTCTGCAGGACAGACCCAGCATTATAGCTCCTTTGAGAGCACCCTTAGGAGTCATTGAGGAAAAATGTCCCTGCCACTGAGCAGAAGTTCAATCCCACTTGGTCATCTTTTACAGGATAAGGCATCTAAGGGTCTGTCACATGCCTTAGCAAGTGGACTGGCTGGCTGGCCAGACCCTGGGAGGTGGTAAGATCAGAGAAGAGATCTGGAACGCCAGCATGTAGAGGAACCTGTAAGTATAGTCATTCAAATACTTGCAGTATAATGTCCCAAGTTATGGACAGTGAAGACAAGGATGTGGAGCTGCAAGTGGCATCACAATACTCAGTAGTAAACAATTCTTCAATGTGAGAAGAGCACAGGCAAATCCCAGGCCCTAGGAGCTACCTTGAGGAAGTTGAGAGTTCACCTCTGTGGAGGCATTGTTCTGGCCTCCCCAAAATAGTTTGTCCTCCCACTTGAACATTATGGAGAAAATACACAGGCATCCAGCACTCCACCCGGAGGGAACCGTAAGTGCCCCAAGACACACTTGGGACATTTTTGAGGAACCTACTTTGAGTTTTCAAATGGTACATTTTTCTCCTCAGGGCAGATGTCTAGACATTTATCACAACTCGGGGGGTGCTACAGGCATCTAGTGAAACAGGTAATGCTGCTAAACATCCTGTGGTGCACAGGACAGGCCTCTTATAATGAGGCATCCAGGAAGTGTCAATACAAAGCTGAAACTTCATGACCAAGCTGGCAGCTTCGACAACTGTCCTGTATGTCATTTGAAACTTGGAGAATTCTCGGAACACAGGTAAATGCTCAAGTTTCAGATTCTGCAGGCTGCAGCACTGAAAGCCTTACCATGGCTGCTGAAATGCCTTGCTCAGAGTTGAGAAGTCAGCCACCTTCCAACTGTCCTGTTTCCCAAAACCCGGCCCTTTGTCATATACTTCTGCCTGCAAGGTCTGTATAATAGACATACCAAGGTAACATTGAGTTTGGTGTTACTGTTTCTCACTAGGGACATTGATACAGTGGCCACATGGTGACATCTTACCAACTGGTTTATGAGAGCAGCCTGCCCACTCTTTCTACCTGGGGCCAGACCTGATGTGCTGGGCACTGGACTCAAGCATAGAATCCAAAGAGATGATCTGGGTGAGGAATGTTTCCCACATTTAAGGGCAGTCCAGGTACCTCTCCAAAGAATGCACTTCATCTTAGTTGTGGGTGGGGGGAGCACTCTTTAAGTCTGCCCTGCACACAAGCCAATATAAACCACACAGCCACTGCCAGAAGTACCAAGCCCTTTTCCAATACTGATTGTCCACACAAATGATGGAAGTGACATCATAATGATATACTTCTGAAAGCAACATAAACTGTCAAAGCCCACTCTGAAGGCAAGGTAGTGTAGGGTGGTGTGATGTGGTGTGGTGTGGCGGGGCGGGGTGCAGCCATCTCACATTAAACAGGGCAGTCAGTGAAAATCACACAAATACACAGTATCACATGTGACTCAACCGGAGTCCTCAAGGAAAGGAAGAATGAATTTAGTTTGCAATGAAATGGACCTCTGGCTTTTTTACGTTACCAGTGCTCACCATCCCAGTCAGATTTAAGGTCCCTACCATGATTTACACTGTTATGCCATTATCCTCTCTAAACTTGTATCATTCCTCATGCTAACAATTGTCATCAAGTCTTAAAATGGCTGGGAAACATATGAATCATTTGAAACCATTCTTTAGTCAGAGTGAAGAACTCGAGTTTTTACTTAACAGGTGGATGAAAACGTGGACAATCCAAGGTCAGTTTTAGTTGAGAAAACTGACACAGAATGACAACTGTCTAGAAGCCTCACAGGAGCATATGACAGGGCAGTTCAGGCACGACTGTCCTGGCTTTCCCAGTTTTCTCCAGCAGACACCCTGGAGCCCCAAATCTCTCATCATACATACTTCCACTTAGCCATAGATGAGGACGCTGGACTCAGCCACCTAATGATGGGATATCTTCACCTACCAAAAGGTGAAAGAATGTTCCCAGCACAGTGGAGGCCAGAATCTGCAGGTCATTACAGAAGCCTAAGGTGGATGAGGTGGAAATGTCCTTGCAAAATTCAAAGAGGGATTCTCCTTAAGTGGCTCTTCAAGGTGGTATTGTCAGTCCTGGACCAGTCTGCCGCTCTCCTTGAGGGAGTTCATACAGTTTCCACAACAACTTCTGCCCTAGAGGATTTGCTGGCCTTCTGGGATACAATCAGCCAGGACCTGGACACCAGGACCAGTGGAATCTCCACAGGAGGCCTATGGTGTCAGAGGGTATGTGGTACACAGAAGTCTATGGACACAGGTGGTTGGTTCACCTCCAGTTTTATGCTGGACAAGCCTGGGTTCCAGGAAACAGGAAGCAAACCGTGTACTCTTGCTTCCTATTTTCCACCTGCATACCTTAAAGACAGTATTTTGTGCCCTGAATGTTCACAGGAATGAGGTCTTAGTAGACGGCCTCCGGCAGGAGCAGAGCCCCAGGAAAAAAAGCCCATGTGAAGTACTTAATGGCTGAAAGGCTCAGTCAATTCTGCGGTGCCACTGACCACACGGACCTGCTGACAAGGCCCTGCAACAGGAGCTGCTGAAGGTCTTAGACTGACATCTCCAAGCTACCAGTGTGCTTTATGGGTTGAGATACAGACTGGTGCTTGAAAATGGAAACGCTTTAAGTTCCCATTAATTGCAGTTAAGTAGGAAAAGTCATTCATACCATCAATTATGTCCCCTTCTAAAGTAGAAATTACTTCAACGCACTTAAGGGGGATCTTCCTCAGCTGAGCATTGTGAAGGAGTGGAGCAGTAGCAGTTTGCCCCTGTGTTGAATAACCCTGGGCAGAATACCAACTGTGGGAATGCTCCATTCCAATTTCAAGTTGTGATGTATTTTAAGGCATAAGCCATTAGGTCTTTCCCTCCTAAAAACACATGATTTGATACTCAAAACACTTCAAGGAAAGCTTGTGAGCACCCCAAGAAGAGACCCAGAGCTGTGGTGCCTAGAGTTACTACCTGGTTCTCCAAGACATCTTAGCACACTGCAAAGTCCACATCTGATTTACCAGAATGAGCCTCCAAACCACCCCACACAGACTCCTGGAGCTGGCAGCGCCTGGGTTTTCTAACAAGATAGAATGGTCCTAAGTTTGGTCCCTGAAGTATAAGTGTTGTGAATTGTACATGAGGCCAGGAAGGTTTCCCAGCACAGAAAACCTCACTTTGGCCACTGGTTCAAGGTGACTCAACAGGGAACCTTTTCAGTCTGTCAAGTGTGGAAGGGATGTCATTCTGCATTTGACTAGATTCTTGTAGTTTTCATCTTTGGAGTTCTTGTCACATGACAGTCAACTACCGTATATTTGATTTAGTATAGCCATCGTGCAACATATGGTATCTTTGCTAGTAACTACCACCACTTCTGTCATTGAGTGCAGAGTTACCATTCTGGAAAATCCATTCTTTCAAGTCCTTCTAAGGGTCCAGTTAAGTTTGCTTATTCATGGGAAGGCAGCAGTACACATTGTCTTGTCCTCAGGCAATACTAGCTCTCTCCCAGTGTATCCTAGTATCATAGGCTGAAGTCTTGGTTTTGCTGGCATCTCACAGATCTTGCTGGGCCACTTTATTCCTGGCATCACACAAGTCAGACCCATCAGCAGGAAGAAGCCAGTGCTCTGAAACCTATCTGTGCGCCAGAGGGAGGGAGAAGTCTACCAAGACTCAGGGGCCTATCCATATCCACGATGCTTCTTAAATATCTAAAGAATCACTAAGCTAATTAGAAGCATCCACAATGCTTCCTAAGTATCAGGGACATCGCTTCCAACTTCCAAATTCAAGGATAGCTTCTTGAATTATCTCCTACCATAAAGTATGCTTTCAAAATAGGGTTTTATGGATTTGAGACAGCATATCACTTGACTACATTGCAAGTTATTTTTAGTGGGCTCCAACAGGTGCAGGTTTCTTAAAGCCTTCATCAGATGAGGGCCCTGCAGCTAGGCTTAGCCTTCTCAGCTGCTGCCTTGTCTCTCTCATTAGATCCATGGGAGGTGTCTGGGGGACCCCACGGTAAAGATGTATTACAGACCACTAAGATTGTAGCCTAAGTCTGCACCTTCACCAGAAGGCTAATTAACCATGAAGTCAGCTCCAACCATGTTACTGGGCCTTGGAGACCGAGTTCCTGGCCATGAAACATCTAGTAACGGTTTAGAACTGCCTAGCCTGATCTGGGTGCTGTGAGACCCATAGAAACCAAAGGACCATGGGTACAAAAATGACCTTAGGGAAATTAGCATACAGCTACATTTAAATCACAAAACCAGGTGGCTCAGAGTCCCATGTCCTCAAGGCTCTGTAGTACCTACATCTATCAGCTCATACCTGTCGTCTCACCTACAGTCTCATGGGGAGATCATTATGACCAATTGGCAAAGGGCAAAAGTTCTGGTTTACAGATGATTGACTCAATACGATAGCTGAGTATGAACTGCTGCGACACTAAAGCTTCTTTGAGGCCACCTTAAGTAGTCACTGGGGGAAAAAATCCTCCCATTGGGCAGAAGTTCTATCAATAGATTTGGTCATCTCTTACGGGATAAGGGATTTGAGGATGATTGGTCCCATGTATTGGCAAGTGGACTGGCTGGCTGGTCAGTCCCTGGGAGATGCTTAGATGGAAAAGAGCTGGAAAATACATGTGGAAGGGCCTATGGTAATGGTCCAATTCAGACTCCTGAGCAGTAAGTCCATATCAAGACACATACAGTGAAGACACAAGGACGTGGAGCTGCCGATTGCATCCCAAGACTCGGCAGTGAAGAGGATTCTTCAATATGGAAAGGAGAACAAGTAAATCCCAGGCCCTAAGAGCTACCTTGAGGGTTTTTTTTTTTTTTTTTTTTTTTGGAGGCGGGGAGAGTTCACTTTTGTGGAGGCATTACTCAGAACTCAAGATAGTCTGTTCGCCCATCTTTCAAAGATCATGGGGAAAATGCAGGCATCCAGCACTCCACACATGAAGGTGCCATGGGATAACTGCCCCAAGACAGCTGATGGTTCCCTGAAAAACCTAGTTTGGTACTCAAGTAGTCAATTTCGCTTTTCCTCTCCAGGGAGGAGTATCTCGATGTCCATCACAGCCTTGAGTTGCAGGGGAATTGCTACGGGCACCTAGCAAGATGGGTAAGTGATGCTGCTAAAAGTACTACAACGCACAGGACAGCCTCCCATGAAAAATTGTGCAGGCGTATCGAAAGTTTCTGATCTAGTTGACAGGTGACATCAGATATACATGTAATTTGAGGCCTTTGGAGAATTCTAGGAGCATAAGTAGATGTGTTAAATATTTCAGATTCAGATTGAAGCACACGGATAAAGCCTCACTATGACCACCAAAACTTGTCTAGAGCTGAGAATTGGGCCACTTCCTACCTGTTCCCCCTCTTTCCTAACATGGTCCTTTTGTGATGCACTTGCCATTTAAATCACATAACCAGGTGGCTCAGAGTCCTGTGTCTGTATCTAGACACTAAGGTAACGTGAGTTTGGTGTTAGTTTCCCACTGTGGATACTGGTACAGTGATCACATAGGGACATCTTGCAAGGTGTGATAGGACCAACCTTCCCATCATTTTCCACTGGGGTCAGACCTAAAGTGTTGGGTCCTGGATGACTCAGATCCAGGATCCAAAGTAGTATGACTTGGGTGAGGAATGCTTCCCACATCCAATGGAAGTCCAGGTGCCTCCTCCGAGAATGCACTTCATTTTCATCAGGGGAGCAGGCTTCCTCTGTCTTAAGTCTACCTTGCATACAAGGCAATATGAACCATGCAGCCACTGCATAAAGTTCAGAGGCCTTTTCTAGCAGTGCGAGTGTGCACATGGTGTAAGAACTAAACATGAGCCATAGGTTTCATGAAGCAGGGTAAACAACCAATGATCTGAGTTCAGAGACTGGGGTCCAGCCACATCCCAGCAGAAAATGATCACATGTGCATCATTCAAGTGCAGTGGTTTACAGAAAAGACATTTCAGTCTGGTATGGGATGAGATGGACCTCTGGGCTACATTATAGACCAAGCTTTAAGGGCCAAGAATTCAAATTTAAAGGCTCTATTCTGATGGTTGTCATTTCCCAACCCCCTACCAGATTCTTCATCCTGATGATTGAGGCATAACAGCTGAAAAGTTTTGAACCATTTCAAAATATTGAACAGAAGAACTCAAAGTTTTACTTAACAGATAGCCAAGTGGGCAATCCAAAGTTATAGTTGTCTAAAGAGGTCAGGAAGACATAAACATGGTTCAGAGTTGTCTAGAATCCTCAGCCGAGGAAGGTACAAAGGGAAGCTCAGGCACTGTTGAACTGCCTGCCCCAATGCTTGTCCCAGAAAACACCCTAGAGCCCAGAGGTTCCCATCACACTTTCAGCAGAAGACACCAGGGACCCAGCCACCTGGTGATGGGGCATCACCTTCAAGTCTATCATTGTATGATTGGCTCTTTAGCTCAGCATGGCTGGGATCTATGAGTTCAGTCACCTGAGCTGAGGTCAGGCCTAAGTTTTAGTCCCCCCAAAGGGCCTCAGGTGTGGAGGTTATGGCACCAGTTTATTTTTAAATACAGGAAAAACTGTACAAATTCTTCCATTAAGGGGCATGACACAAAGGAATAAGGGAACCAAAGCAGCCAGTAACATACCAATTCCAAGTGTTTCACAAGCATAGATGTGCCTCTGGGCGCAGTAACTGATTCTAATCAGCTGTGGCTATGGCAACTCAGCCATAGGTCTCATACCGCATTACCCATCTCACACTGGGTTCATGGGGCCATGTGTTTCCAGTCTAGGTCTTGTCTAGATTGTTCTTTGGGGCTAAGTAGCTACCTGGACACCACTAAGTGAGAATCCCAGGACTTCTCCCCACAAAACCATGTAACTTGAGCACGCTTTAGTTTAAGTCATAGGCAAAGATGGGTAATACGTAGGAAGAGTTGAAGGATTTAGATAAGTCACGATTCCCTATAAACCATTTTATGGCCAAGAAAAAAAGCCTTCTCCTGGGCTGTGAATAACATTGTTTATTATGACAAGCACTCCATGAAGCTAAGATCTAAACTGATCATAGGACATTGGATTCATCTGTTATAGCCTGACCCATCATTGAGACCATATATCAGTTGAGGGCCCTCTCTCATCTTGAGTCTGCAAAAAAGCCTGCCAAGAATCTACTCCCATGAATAGCGCTCTCAAGCCCATCTAGCAACATCCCACATCTTCCAGCACGCACCCTGGGCAAGACTTCTCACCCAGCCATACCAATCTCATGCTGGCTCCTGTGCTGTCTGGGACACTGCAGGACTCGATCAACCCACAGCCAGTGGCAGGTCTCTGCTGACTGGACGTCATCCAGGTGCTTAACACTACCATCTTTTCCATGCAGGCCTTCCCACACCAGCAGTGATGTCAGGGATACATCCGAGTCTGGCCTTCATGTTTCTACTCACATGCCTTAACACGTAGGTGGTGAACAATAGCTGGGGGCTTGAGGACAATGCCTATAGGAACGCCAACCAACATTGGGTGGTAGCAAAGACTTGATCGACCTCCACTTGAGTATGGAGAAGCCAGGAAGCAAGGAGTGGAACTTTAGAGAAATCGAGGAAGATAATCCCAGGGTTGAGCAAACATCAGTAGAAACTGAAGAGGGACAGCAGGCTTCTAATTCACCAGGCACAACTGCTGTACCAGGAATGCTAGAAAAGATGACCAAATGAAATGTCTGTCACAGGTGACAGCACTCCATCTGAAGAGGTCAGATCACAGTGACTGAAGCCTCAGTTTATGAGCTCACCCATTACCATCAAAACTGCCACCAGTTAACCTACTTCACCAGGACATTCTATAGGCCCAGTGTCAACTATTAGAGCTGAGTAAAGGCCAAAAGTTAGATGCCTAATGTCTACACCTTTGCCTACCCAAATTAAAAGTTTCCCAGCAAAGCTGAGGCCAGAATCCAGACAAAAATGTCTGAAGTAAACAAGGAAAATATCCCTTTGAAGTTCAGACCAGACAGATCTTCCCAAGGTGGGTCTTCTGCAGAGGAATTGCCTGCCCTATAAGAGCCTGCTGATCTTGACGGATTCATACAATCATAGCGACAACTTTCACCTCAGAGGCTTTTCTGGCCTTGTGTGGACAGAATCACAGCCAAGGCTAGGACACTAGAGGCAGTGGAATCTCTACAGGAAGCCTGTGGAGTTGGGTGGCTTGGGGTCCATGGGAGACATGTCTCTGCAGGAACTAGATGGTTGGGTTCACCTGTCTCATGCTGGGCACATCTGGGTTCCAGGAAAGCCAAAAACAGTATTTTTTGCTTTCTGCCTCCAATTTCACCCCCATACCTTGAAGGTGCAGTGTTGTGCCTCTAATATATTCACTGTGGTATTGATGAAAAGCCTCCAGTAGGTATACAACATCAGCAGGAAAGGCACCATCTATGGCACTTAATGACAGTCAATTCTATGGTGCTGCTGACCTCTTAAGTCTGGTGTTCCTATCTTACAAGCCATGCACACAAGTGGGTGGCAGATGTTAACCTAAGCCCCCCAGCAGTGCCATGCTGCTTAGTGGGTTGAGATACAGGAGCCTGTTTGAAGAGGGAAACATTTCACAAGTGGCCATTAATTCTAGTAATTAAGTAAAGCAAGCCATTCATATTCCCAGATGTCTACTCTTCTAGACATGCCTTCAGCTCTCAGCTGGAAACTTCCTCAGCTGACCACTGTAAAACAGGTAAGAAACAGCCATTTGCTCCTGTACTGAATTTCTCAGCATACTACTGCAGGAACTGCTCCACTCCAGCTGTAGATTTCAAGTGTCAGTGTTAAGTCAGAAGCCTTTAATTCTCCTTCCCAGGACTTGATAGATCACTCTAACCTTCATTCAGTATGTCAGTTGACAGATTCCAAAGCAACTGCACGAAGGAATCAAGACTACAGGGAATCCATCCAGGCTCTTGGAGGATGTTTCAAGAAGTACTTGTTCCTGCTTTTTCATTGGCTACATCTGAAGAACGAACTAGGGTGGAAGCACTTTGAGTCCAACACTGAAGCTTTCATGAATGGGATGAAAAGTAGACAAGATTACCAGTCATGAAAGCTATGATGTGCTAGACGATATTAAAGAAGTGAGATCAGTTGGCTAGAAAACTGGATGCTGTGCATGTTGAAAATTTTAGTTGAAAGCAAACTCAAAGTGCTCAACAACTTGAGAATTTGATAACAAGCATCTCAGTTATGCCTTTTCAACCCATGCAAAGTATTCCATATATTGGCAAGATACACCCCACTTGGCTTACTAATGCTTATAGATCTACCAGCTGTTACTGTGGTTTCAGTTTCTTCTGCTTCTATTTCTGATCCTAACAAGGAATGGAGTGACCAATACTGTAACACAAGTATTAATGTGTCCGGCAAGTACTAAGTTGCACAAAACCTACCCTCACTGGTCCATTCCCTTGCACTGACAATCTTAAATGGAAAGCTCATTTAGCTCACCACTGCCAACTGCTGACCAGTTTAATGCAGTACTGGGACAATGGTTTACCAATGAAAAGCTCCCTTTGCCTTCCAGAGCATTTACAGTTTCTCATCTAAGCTCAAGGACAACTTAGAGACCAACATGTTTACATGTTATGAATTTCAGAGTCCTGATGAGTTTGACTGGGAGCACCACCACTATACCAACTTGCAACAGGCACAGAGCTCAGCCACAGTACACAGAACGTGGAACTTGACAGCATCAATCCCCTTACTTAAAATTCTCTCCTTCCCAAGGCACATTTTTCAGGACATTTGAGTTCAATAACCCGAGACCTTTATGGTTTGTTCTCCAGGATAAAAACACAGGCACTTTGTTATTTACACTTAGTTGTGTTTTTTCTGCTTCTTAAATCACTTAAGGTTGTTGGTTCCCCACTCAAATTGAGCTTTAAATGTAAGTTATCTGGTGAATTTAAGGAACCATATTATGTACAAGCATTTTGGCACGATTTTAGTTGGATTGCATCATTTGAGTTTAGATGCGATTGACAAAGCTGTACATATTTAATGTATACAGCTAAGTTTAGTATACTTCCTAGACTTCTAGCCTTGCAATGGATCTTCTTCACTTGTCCTTGATGTCGAGTTTCCCACTTTATTTTTAGTAGGGAATTTTTGCCCTTTTTCTGAGGACAAACTGCAAGGAGGGGTGGAATAGGGAAGGTTTCTAACCATCATGATATAGACACTAGTTTTTGAAAAGAATTCTCAAAGACATTTATAAGTGAGAAAGCTTGAGAAGCAGAGGATTTCATGGACTGTTGCTCACCCCTGCCCCCAACTGGCTGTGGTCAGAATTTCATAATGCCCATTTTTCCTCAGACATGTTCTTGTCCAATTCTTTTCCCAAGACACCAACCAAGAATTGAGAGTTTAATAATCCAGAGGATGTTCAGAAGTCATCCAAGAAATCAAGTATTTGTCCAACTATGACGTGTGTAAGTTTCTTGCCACTGAATTGGAGGCCTTATTGCAAACTTCGAGTTGAATGTGTGTGCCAGTTAGGTATTAATGCAAATGTTGAAAAGTTGACTAAGAATTGTTTGAAGATGTGTTCAGTCAAGGTAAACTGCCAACTATAAGTCATGAGGTATAATTGTTTTTCTTAAAGGGGTCTTAAGACATAGTTTAAAGTTTTAGTGGAGAAAGTTATATCCACAGGTGAAACTGAAGTATGTAGTAGAATTCCTAAAGGTAACGACAGAAAGTAGAAAGCCCCCTGGGATGACAGCCAAGCATGCATGGGTCACAGCAAGCAAGCAGTAAACTCAGCCCTCCAAGGACTCACCCGCAAGCATTATCAGAATAGCTTCTCTGAGCTTCTGCCCAGGCGGGCTACATGTGACCTGATAGCATCTTACATGAAGGCACGGAGGTCATTCAGACCCACACTGGGCTGTACCCCAGACATGACCTAGTCCCAGTCCGCAATGGGAAAAGGATGTCCCAATCTGAGAAAGGGAAGAAAGTCAGGCAATATCCGTAAGCACTAGGAGCTCAGTTTAAGAAATGTGTTGAGAGGCAGGAAGTCTGTTCTCCAGGGAATGCACCTGGCCTCTGACCCAAGCTATCCTGACTCTCCACACTTGGAGAATTGGAAGCAGTCATTTGGCAGCAGCCATATATCATCTCCCCTGTGGAGAAACTCAACGGCCCTCCTGTGTTCCTAGGAGAGATCCACTCAGCTGTCCTCCCAGGGGCCGGGGTGGGGGGCGGGATGTTGACCCTCAAAAACCCATCCCTGCCCAGCTCTTTCTTGCAACGCAGGGAGACATTTACACTGTATTGCCTCCTCTATCTTTTTCCTGTTGGCTGCACTGGAAGGTACAGGCCTCCCAGCCAGAATACAGAATGCACAAGATATGTCCTACAAGCAATGCTAGAGGGCTTGGAGGACACCAAGCCTATGAGTTCCTAACCTAAGCACAGAAACAGGTTATGCCATATGCCTCAAGGGACTGCTGGCTTAGAGGTGGGCTACCTGGCTTGTTCTTATGCCTTGAAGACCAAGAGAAGGCCACTGAGCTCTTTGGGGACATGCACAGATCAGCAAGATTGAAGGTGAGGTTTTGCTCATGTTTTCCAGTTCTATTTCCCAAATCACCTGGACTCAGACTAAATGAAGGTAGATTTTAGCAACTGCTTAACAGGATTGAGTTTGAGGCATTCTTCTGAAACACATCAGGTAGAGATCATCTTTCCCAAAATGAAGGGGGGATCACCAGCTACTGTGGCATAGTCCCCAGGAAAGAAGTCAAGTTTATGATGAGCAAGGGTGGCCCAGGAATGTGGCGCATCTACAATACCACTGCCCGTTCATCTGATGCAATCACTTAGGATGTGGCAATACAGGTGGGGGCTCACAGCTACAGAGTCCTCAAGAATGGGACACTAGCAAGATTAAGGGCATCTAAAACATGATAAAGGTCCCAATAAGTCACTCAGGGGAGCTCCTTGACCACCCCCTTCAGAACAACCAGCTCCATCACCAGCTGCTTGTGTCAATCTCACAATGATTGTGAAGCCAAGTCCAGGGTCACCTAGGAGCCTTTCCAACCCTGAAGCTCATCACCTGAGCTTATCTTGGTAGGGGATCTATGGTCCTAGGATTAAGGTATACAAAGCTCTGCTAGAATGCATGGGAAACCTCAGCAGTTGAAGACAGGTCCCCAGAGAAAGGTCTCAGCCAGCATCTGCCTGTGTCCAGCAGACAGGCAGTGCACCTCTTTCCTGAGCTGGGTGCTGTACTACACACACCCCTGATGGCTGGACAAGTTCCAACACTTTCTGTGGACAACCACCTCATACTAATTCAAGCTGCTTGAGCCAATGTTATGCCACATCCCTGAACATGGCCACCTCCAATGGCTAGAGTGTGAGGAGCACACAAAGGCCAAGCCAGGTAATATTCAAGGCTAGCTCTGGAAGCTGCTCTGGCTCCAGAGATTATGGCCTCATTTAAGCTTCCCTTCCAAATCAAACAGTTCAAATCCTCCCTCTGTTCCATTTTGCCTTCAGGTGTGAAAAGCTCACTTCACCAGTAAACCAAATGCATAAAAAACTTCGGTCTATGAGTCTGCCTCTAGGGAACACAAACTTACTTCACATACCTGTTATTTCTCAAATTTTTCACTGTGGAAAGTGAAACCACCCCTTGGTTCCTCGAGAATGAAAGTAGGCAGAAGCCCTCTAGGTTGGCTAGTACAGATTGGTGTGTTAGAGACTGGTTTGTTACAAACTTAATTGCGAGAAGTTCAAGGCCCACCCAGTCTTCCCAAGGGGACATATGTCACCAGGTACCTTTTGCATTGCACAATTGGTGCGCCCTTTAAGCCTATGCTGTAAACCTAGGACACATTACAGAATTCAACCATTCATATTGTGTGTCCATCTAAGCTTAAAGACTGAGAAATTTAAGTGTAGATCTCAAGGAGATACTTTGTAATGAGGTCAGCACAAACCGTCTGAGAGGGCCCACTGGCTGGAGTACAGGAACACATTTTGTGTGCTCTGGAGGCTCTCCACCAGGTTCAGCAAGGCTTTGGCAGGCTGGCATCCCAGTCTGAGTTCTGTCCAACCCTGCCCACTTTCCCTTTTCATGGGTTTATATCCGAGAAACATTTTATACAGTCTTGGCTTAAAAGCCTCCTTCACAGAGTGCTCAACTACACTACCACAAACCACCCATGGAAGTAGACTCAGCCTGGTTCAAGGGAGAAACAGGCTTGTGGTGGTCTCTTCCCTAGACTGCCGTTCCAAACAGTTTGACAGTTTGCTGCCGAGAAACTCAACCTGTGACAAGTATAATGTACTCCAGTTGCAGTACCTACTTTAAGCCAACAGCTATTTTGTAATGCTTATTCCCCACAAATCACCTAGACTGGGGTTCGAAGGTATACACTTCCCAAACGCAGGTATAAGCAGACCTAGACAGTAGCTCCAGATGCTTCCAGAGGGATCAAAACCATGCTGCCAAGTCATGTTTGGCTCCTTTTTACCAGAAGGTAAGCAAGAATTGCTGCTACATGAAAAAGGTAAGGGTGATATACTGGGACATTTCTTGGTGTCCCCACGCCCAGTGTCAGGAATAGCTAGGCAGTTACAGCAAACATTGCCTGATCAAACAGGTCACCATGGCCTCAGACATAGACAGTCGTTTGGTCACCCATGAAACAAGCAACTTAGACCAGTGAAGTATCGATCAAGTGCGAGGGGCTCTAAGGACTGACAGTAGGAAAACAGGCAATCTTACAGGACTTCCAGACCAGCTGCAGCCGCAGTTTAGGATTTGAGATAGCTGCCCATCACTGACAGCCATGGCAACCTGTCAGAACTGTCTCATGGGACTTGCTGTCCAGCTGTGGAGTGTGGTCGACAAGGGCTCCAGCTCTCAGCTCATGTTCTTGGGATTGAGCCATTCCTACCCAATGTGGAATTCCTGAATCCATCTGCTTTAGTGCTCCCTCCTGGACTGACAGGACTGACTGATTCTTATGATCTAGACAGCTTCCCTCTGCTTCGTTCTACGTCTCTTGCTTTTCTACTCCTCTCAGCATCCCCTTTCCTGGACAACGGCAAACCCACCATTAATCAGTAGCAGTGGACACATGGTGCAAGGACGGGGGACAAAGTCCGATTTGTGACAGCCACCTCTTTAGCCCACCTGGGAGAAATTCTGATCTCCTAGTAAGAGGTAACCACTGACCCAAGGATGAGGAAGACATAGTAACAGAATGCAGCCTCACTTTCTTGTGCTGAGCACAGGTCCTGTGCACACCTGTCCATCCATTTGTCCACGACAGTATGCTTCTTTTTCCAAGTTCGAGGCTCAATGTGTCTGGTTTCCCAACGACAGTATGCTTCTTTTTCCAAGTTCGAGGCTCAATGTGTCTGGTTTCCCAAGGAGTTTTAAGAGCAAGAGACAAAGTGAAACTCATCTTCACGTCAGAGAAGCAGCTCAGAATTAAACAGGTAGGATAACTTTGCTGTGTACTTGTCACCATGCCACATACATGAGCATGTGGTGACTTGCAGTCAAGCCCTACCTACCCTGTGGCCTGTCAGCCTCAGTTAGGATTTTAACGCAGGATCTCCAATTGACCACAGCATAAGTTTACAGAGGATAAACTGAGAATCTCATTTGAAGAGAATCCTTACCTGGATTTTACAAACAAGAAAAACAATGGCCAGCCAAGTGTCTTGTCCTGTAAATGTCCTTAGTAACTGGCATCAAAATAAGAGCCACAGAACCACCTGGAGACACAGAATGTGTGCTGTCAGGAAACCATTATCCCTCTGTCCAAGGTCACCCGTTTTTAAGAATTGAGGAAAACCAAGTGGAATCTCCTATTGGTGACACCGAGCAGAACTCTTGTGCCCAGGAAATTCTACTGAGTGGAGCTGGCCACTTTTCTGTAGCAACACAGGGGAATCCCGTAACTGTAGCCCCATGGATTTAAAGGATACCAAAGCTGTGATCTGGGATCTCCAGGTGACACAAAATGGCCTTTCTAGATACAGTATCAGTAATCTCTCCTTATCCTTCTCCATCTCTTCAGTATTCTGAAAGGGACAAGCCTGAGATGGAAGGAAGCTAGCATGCAACACCCTTCCTTTTGCACTGTGTTCATGGTGTGCAGGTAAAGAGGCAGGAGGAACAAGAGGGCTTTTTCCTCACCATCTCAAGGACAGAATGGTCGAGTGTCATCTTGAGCAGCCTCAGTTACTAGGAGAAGCTAGTCTTTCAGAATCAGGTTCCAATGTGTGAGTCACAAGGATTGAGGAAAGCAGGTGCCTTCCCCTTCAGTCCCAGCATCATGGCCAGCGTTTTCCAAGTAACAGAGTCCTTATGCTCTCAGTTGTGGCATATACATTTGCAAATAGTGATTGATCTCAACTCCACAAGTGCCCCTTGGGCAAGATATGTAACAAGCTGCAGAGCAACCCAGGTTCCAGCAGCTTTGGGGTGCGAAGTCTGCAGGCACTGCTGGGACCAGGAATGTGATTCTAGGAAATAGTGCTAGGCTTCGGGGAACCCCATCCATGGGTCATCCCACAACCATACACAAAGCCAGAGAAAAAGGACTCTGCAGAGCTTGCATGATCCTGGCCTCAGAAAGGCTCTGTGTGCCACTGGGTTCTTCTCGCAGGGCAGTGATGGCCTCAGAAGGCCAAGTATGGAGCACAAAACAAGCACCAATGCAGCAAGACAACCCCTAAGTGACAGCAGTTGCCAAATCCAAAGCAATCTGCTTCAGAAGACAGAGGCTCTTGCACAGTCCCTGCCTCAGACATTGCCTCCTCAGAAAGATATCCAAAACTAGTACAAGAACATGAAGGACCCACTGTGCAGCCTTTGTATGAAGGGGTCTAAGGGCAGCTGCTGCAAAGCCATCTCCATGGACCAGGACATCTCTAGACAAGCACATGGCCTGCCAGGACGGCAGCCACATATCCTTTCACAGACAGCCCCACCGGAGCCTTGACTGATAGGCACCTCAAAATCAGCCTGGCCTGCATGCACTTAGGGCACAGAATTACCTCAGGTTTCTCCATTGAAGATAGGAGATTCCCAAGGAGATGCAGCCCCAGCTGTGCCTCTGCTGGAACAGGTGTGCAGCCCCTGCCATCTTTGCTGAGAGCTGCTGCCTGGATGCAGTGTTTTGACCAAGTCACCTGTGGACATGGGCCCACAAGATCTGAGGTTACCCAGATGAGCAGCTGAATGGCATGTGCTGACCTGAGTTTTTGAAAAAAGCCCCCATTTTGAGACAATCTTCATGATTTTGACCTTTGGATAGAGAATCGTTTCTCCAAGTATCCTGGAAAGTTCTGTTTAAAGTAGATCCTGCCAGCACTGCCATATGCAGCTCTTGAGGCTGCCCTGCACACTAGGAAACACCACTTGTACAACAGTGCCAGGCTTTCAGGTGAGCCACCCTTCCTAGGGTAGGGCTGCCTAAAGGTGCTTTTGTGTAAAAGCATGTCCACCATGGTTCTTTCCACTTTAATAGCTACCAAATGACGTATAATTTAGGCAATAGAGTTACCACATAAAAGCTTGGTCTTTTATTCTTGCACTCTGAGCTCTGAAGACTATAAACTCATTGTATAAATTAAGTTGTAAGTAGTTTAATGTTTTTTCATTTTTATATTCTAACCAGTGTCATGTGATACTAATCTACAGAGCAAAGGCTTTGTGCATATCCAAGGCAAAAAAAAAAAAAAAAATAGTTCATAAGCCAAGATACTGATTGTGTTGTTTTCAGTAAAGATTTCTTGCAAATATGGTGCCTGGGATATGTATCATGGGACAGTTGCCTAACACCGAAAAAATTTCCCTGCTTAGCATGGTGCTGAGTGGGTGGGAGTCAGGCGGGCAGAGCAGCCTCTAAGCACCGAGCTTGGATCCTTGCCAGGCACAAGATCCCAGGCTCTTCTGCTCACTGGTGACTGCTTCCCCAGACAGGAATCATCCACATTTCAGGAGGGAATCAAGTTTGTTCAGGGTGATGGCACTAGTTCATACAGGATACAGACGGCTCTAGAGGAAATGATAGAAGTAACACAGAAACTAACAACTCCCCAGTGTATTCCTCAAATCCATCCAGAAGTTCCCAGAGCCAGCAGATTGTTTCCATTCTGCCCCTTGGCTGAGGGTCCTTTAGCACCACCTGGTGGCCATGAGGCATCACAATGGACAAGAAAATCAAGTTCTTAGGAGCTTAGCACTCTGCCATCACCCCACCCAATGAAGGTCCTGTGCCCTGGCAATAATGGAAATTTAGAAGTCAACTCCTCTCCCAGGAAAGAATAAAGACATCACCGTGTTCGAAGTAAATGAACTGAACTTGAGTTTAGGAGATGGCGGCCACACGCAGCAGGCTGACTTGTAAGGGACAGTGACGGCCCCAGGCCACTGAGGGCAGAGCCTCCACGATCCATCACTGGAAATGACTCCACCTGGGAAGAGTCACTTCACCTTCAGGAGTGTAGCCTCCCCCCGTGCCTCTAGGCTCACAGTATACAGAATTACCTGCTTTGAGGCAATGCCACTTAGCAAGTGTCAACTTAAAATTCATGTTATACCAGTGTCTGGGAATGAAATACTGCCAAGTGAGGAAGAGGCCAGAGCAGACAAGCTCTGTTCACATCGTATACTGAAAGATCCCTCCGAGTCACTGTCTAGGATGGCTCCTTCGGCCCTAGTCCAAGGTAAAGTATTCCCATCTGATACCTTTGTCCCCAAGGCCACCTCCAGGAACCCAGGCTGGTTCCTTTGTCTACAAGGGTGATCACAGTCCCAGAGAACAGCACAATGCTGCCAGTGACCAGATACTCAACAAACCTGAACCTGTCTTCCTGTCATTGATTTTGCTTCCCCATCTCCCCCATCAACTTTCATCTAATGCACCTGCTGCTGGGCCAGTCCTCCTGGGGCCACACCTAGCTCCTAAGGATTAAGCATTTCCAACTGGGAGTTGACCATGTGAAGTCTAAAACAGTTTTCCTAATCAGGCTCCTCTTGTCATGCAAAAACAGGATACAGTCAAGTAGTTTCTGTAATTCAGTCCCTTCCTTAAGGGATCAGAAATAAACAAGATGGGAAATGAGGCAGAACAGCATCTACTTTCCATTCCAAGGAATCTTGACCAGCAGAGATGGTCTTGTTGGAAAGCTCATAAGCTTCTCAAAAGCTGACAGCTTTCTGAGAATGGCTTCGTTGTATTTAAGACACTAAAACATACCCTTAACAGCATATTCAAGTAACAAGCAAGTTCAGGCGATGACTCAAATCCACTTCCACCTGGCACAGAGAAGTTTGTCTAATAGAAACCACCACAGCTTCTAGTCTTCATTATACATTTAAGTCAAAGGATTTTGTACAAGTTCAGTCTTTCCTCACAATTCACAATGTAAGTTCAGAAAAGTAGGACTGATGTACCACAGTAAGATTAGGAAAACCCTGGCTGGCCTGCAAGTTGCTTTTGTAGCCCCGCCCAGCCAACCATCCCTATAAGAGGGGAAGAACACAGCCCAGCCTCAGCACTGCTGATCCTCAACTGCAGAATTCTAGGGATCAGGCTGGAGCCCACTTGAGGAGAGTTGGAGTCCTAGCACCGCCCCCCCATGACTGCTTCTCCCTCTGGGAGGGCAAGGGGCAGAGTCCCTTCTTCCATCCACCTGCCAACAGATTCAGCTTCCCTAGGGCACCACAACACAAAGGCTGGCAGCCCACCCTCTCCAGTCCAAAGGCCACTCTTGAGGGGTTGTTCTAATTAGAGCAGATTCCCTCTCGGAAGGGATTTCATCTTAGGGAATGCACTAGATGTTAAATCCTTGGAGATGCTCTGGTCTCCAGGAAGGTATGTGCCCAGGAGTGGATGAGGGCACCCCATAGTCCTAGGGAGGAAGGGATATGTCAGCAGGCCATAGGAATCTTCCCTCTTCTGCATGGCCATTTCCTGTGGGCCCACTCTGCCTTCAGATGACCACACGGAGCTTCTATATTCCCAAGGTGGCCCCAGGGGAAGCGAGCCTGTTTTTAGGAGTCTTCCATGTTCAGGACATCCTGCCTGTCAGCTGCCTGGAATGATTCTATCAGGTTATCTTGGCCAGAGATACTTCAATGGCTTCCACAGCCCTTTCTTATTGGGGAAGATAAAGGAATCCAGCTTAGGACCACTACCCAGAACCCCCCCGGGATCCCCCAAAACATTGCCACCCAGGAAAGTTAGGATGTCAACAGCAGGGTTTCATCTACCAATATTTTGGAACACGCCCCTTTCCTGTTAAGGAAAGTATGCCTTTAGCAGCTAGTCCCTCCTTTCACCTCCTGAAAAGTGGGAGGAAAGCACTCAAGCCTAACTTCTGAAAGGTGGGATGAGAGAGTCCTGTTCTGTTGGTTCTGAACTGTCAGATCCTAACAAGGAACTCTGGATAAGGAGGAAGAAGCAGGGGTGGAGTGCTCAGACCTCAGCAGCCCACTTTCATGTTCCAGGCCCCAGGACATTATGGGAAAGAGGGGAAAGCTCTTGACGTTAAGTCCTCTTTCAACTCTAGCAGATGAAGGAGCAAAGGAGGTGGAGGAAGAGCGCCACTCAATTATGCCGGTGAGGGACAGAACAATCTGACGTTCTTCAGTCATTTGAGAAGACGCTAAAACAGCTTGCCACGTACCCAAAGATCCAAGTCTAAATTCTAGAACAGGCTGTTGGACTGAGGTCTCCATCTCCAGTTCAGTGAGCTTGCTCTCGCAGTGCCTACGAAACCCTCACTCTCCTCCACCACTGCATGTGCGTTGTCTGACTCAATTGATCCCAAGACCCTTCAGGCTATTGAAGGGTATTTGGTATCTCCCTTCCAATCACTCCCATGGAGAACAGAGTAGCCCAAGGGTCATGAAGCAGCAACCTCTGCTCAGAAGCCTGCAGGGGAAAGCTCACTGCTACACAATTGAGATCTCACCAGTACTTCCTCATGCTGAGCCACAGGTTGAGCCAACAATGTCATGCCACATTGTTTTGTCTGCAGGAGAAAACCTGGATGCTTCTGTTCATAGGAATGACTTGCTCCTTAGGTGACAAGTCATGCCACTAAATACAATGGAATTTTCTTGCTCTTTGAAGAAAGCCTCCTTAAGTTCTTCTAGGTGACCAGTTGACAACATTCTAGACACCTAAATTCAAGCAGTTGTCAGGACACTCTTATGACACGCTTGATCAGGAGCCAGAATGGAACAGCTGGAGCACCCAGGCATTCTCAACTTAAAGGCCCATTCAGTTTAAGAGGAATTTTTGTATTGCATTAAGGCACAGTTTCTGGAACCATCCATGTCCCACAAAATCAACTTCAGTTAGACTGTGACAAGATGTCAAATCCAGGATTTAAAGAAACTGGAGGTGTCCACTGTAGCAGCTGCACTGACACCTACTGACCTTTATCTTCTGATGACAAACACGTGGGACATGCTTGGAAGAGGCCGAGTATACAAAGCCATCTGCTGAGCCCAGTGACTTTGGCTTGGATGTATGCTAAACACAGGTGCATTCCTCTTTCATTATGAGGTCATTTGGGCAACACCCACTCCAATTCTGTTCTAACAGGAGTGGAGGTCCTCAAGGAGACATGTGGGTCATCTAGAGCTAAGACTAAACATGGAGCACTTAGTGACCACTAGAGAGGCTTTCTGCGCAAATGAACGTCCATCCTAACATGAAGGTCCTCTCAAAGCTTTGATATAAGAACACATGACCTGTGTTTGGCAGTAAGACCAGGGTGAAGAATGTTTCCCAAGTTAGCGGGTAGAGTCCAGAGACCTCCCTAAGGGATGTACTGCATCTTAGTCAGGGGAAGGGGAGACAAGCCTTCCTCCACCTTAAGCCTACCCTGTACATGAGCTAGTGAACCTCTCACAATTCCCTGGAATAAGGTCAGAGGTGTTCTGGCAATCGCAGTTCGCCCAGAAGGCGTTTCATAAGACGTATGACTCAAAGATCAACAAAGGTACATCTGTGAAAGGTCCACTCAGAGGGAATCCAGTCATCTACCATGCATTCACCAGGTCCCATTGTCAGCTTTCACAAGGCTAATCCCACGGAGAGTTTGCAGCACCATAACTCGGAACCATTGTTATATAAAGGTTTTCGTTTGGTTTGGAATTAGATGAACTTGACAGTTCACATGGAAAGCTCCTCAGGCTAAAAGTTGTTCCCTCTAAGTCAAGCATTCAGAAGTGAGCTCCACACCTAGGGTTACTTAGGGCTATGTTGTTACCTCTAAAACCTCACTTAGGGAGACCTTCTTTAAGCCTTAAGACAGTGGAAAATTTATAAAATATGATTTGAAATGTTCAAGTTAAAAAGTGGAGTAAGCTAGAATGTGTACATGGGAAAATCCATCATAGTGGGGTTTAGCAAGAGGCGGCTGACATGAAATGGTGTTGTCTGGAGACCTCAAAGGAATGGAGGAAGACACAAAGCGTAGGTCAGACACTAGTGTCCTGCTTGACCTAGCAGGTACTCAGAAGTGGCTATCATACTTACATTGTCAGCAAAAGGTGGCACCTGAGGCCCCAGTCTTTGTCCGGGAAGAACTTTACATGAGGTTGTGAAGCCAATTCTTTTTAGTCAAGAAATTTGTACAACTCTTCTGTGTCAAGGAACAGGTCATGAAGAAATAGACATTGAAGCACAAAGTAACAATTCTCTGCAAGTACTGCACAAGCCCAGAATATTCTGAGCTCCCCAGAACTCATGGTAACCACCTGTAGCAATGTCAATTTCCATGATTCATCAACAGTCCCTTCAGGGAAAGCTGAAGGCTTACCCAGTTCTACATCCTTATGTGCATTCTTGCAGACACCTAGACACCAACAATGATGGGCTAGGCCTTCCTGGAAAAGGCACCTAAACATGAGGATTCATGCCTAATGAAACCCAAGAGGTACCGAGGAATTGAAGACTAAAAGGATTTAGAGAAAGCCATTTAGAACATCCCATGACCATGAACAACGCCCATCACTGACCTGTGCGTATTTCACAGGAACAATTGTACCATGAAGATGCCACCATTCTGGTCATAGGACCTTAATCCAGTAATTCCTGTTACTCACAATATAGCTGTTTGGAGGCCAGCCATGAGCTCTTTGCTCTGGCTCTCCAAAAGACTGTGAGGCCCACCCCCATGAGTGGTCTCTCACATGCAGCTCCTCTCACCTTAGATCAGCCAGTACCCAGTTAGGACCTCTTGTTCAGCCAAGGTCATCTTCCACTGGCCCTTGTGCATCATCTGGGACACTGTACAACCCTCGATCCCCCAATAGCATCACATCACAATCTTCAACCAGCTGCCGCCCACCAACACTACAATCCTCTTCCAGTTCAGGCTTTCCTACATGAGCAAGGATTTCAGAAATCAATAGGAATTGGGCGTTAAGAGTTTCTAACCTGTGCTGTATGAAGTACACGTGGTTGATGTACCATACCCTGGAGGATTAAAGGAATGGCTGCCAACTGATCAGTGTTGGAAGTTGAAAAAACTTATGTGACTGTCCTTT
The DNA here is from genome assembly GCF_009761245.1 of Sapajus apella. Taxonomy (NCBI): domain Eukaryota; kingdom Metazoa; phylum Chordata; class Mammalia; order Primates; family Cebidae; genus Sapajus; species Sapajus apella. The sequence continues at coordinate 8,923,437 of NW_022437025.1, read as the reverse complement.
CCAGAGCAGATGCCAACGAAAATGCTTAAGTTTCCTGAAGATGGACAGGAGTCATCTATGGCTATTGGCAGCACAGCGACTGAGGGAGCAGGTATTCCTGCCTCTTTTTCTGTGCAGCATCCACAGTGCAGGTTTGGGTTTTACTATGCAGTTGCCCTGACAAACTAGGTGTGATCAGATGTCATCCTAGATTACAGGCCCCTGCTTGGTGACCAATTATATTGAGCTACAAGGTGTAGGATGTAACCCCACAGGTAAGATTCCCATAAAGGAGAAATTCAGATGGTTGCCAGAAGCCCTAGAAGCTAAGAAAAACTCAACCAAGGAGGTAGAGAGCCTGTTCTCTTGGAGAACTCCCTTGAGCATCTTACTAATCCCTATGACCCCCCTAATTCTTACTTTTTGGAGTCAATGAAGACTTTCATTCCATCATCCAGCCACCTGCCATTATCTGTCCTGTGGAAGAACTGCTGCAAGAAGCCTTCCACTTATGCCCAAGAACTAGCTCAGTCTTCCTGCACTGGGCCATTAGCTCCCCCTAAACTGCTAACTCGCTATCCAGTAAGGATCCAGGAGTGCTGTTGGAAATCTTAGAAAGCAGGGCACAGCCCACACAAAAACAGGAAGCCAAAGAGGTCTGTAGCACTGAGATTGAGAAAAGTCACAAGCGGATTTAGGAAAGATCTGAACTTGCAGCACTGCAGTCTGTCCAACAGCACAGCCAAGACCTTTAGTATTTTACAATATTCATGAATGAAAGAGGCACACAGATGATCAAGCTCAACCTCAACTGTCAGAGCTTGTCTTCCACAGCAGAGGGCACTAAGACATCTTCTACCTGGCTCTTGTTTCCTTGAAGAGCCTACCACTGCCATGAATTGTTGCCTTCAAGTGTGTGTAGATACTGAAAATTGACTTTTCCCTTATTTCTCCAAGGACAGATAACTTCACTTTTGAGAAATCTAACTCAAGGGCCAACTGTCCATCCACTGGATGCCAGTCCTGACGGTTGGGTGCAGGACTCAAATCTCAGGACCCAGAGCTCTGCACCCCACCCAGGTGCTCTGTGCTGAGCCCCGTCCACTCTGCATTCAAGTTAGAAGCAGATAAGCACTGAAACCCCTCTCCAAGGTGCTAATTCAAACTGAGCTTGAGTAGATCAGGGCACCCATGAAGTTACTCATACTCTAGCCTCCCCTGTAATTAACAAGCTAATCCTTTTCTTTCATGCAGAGTAGCTTTAGGAAAGCCCTACATCCTGACCTTCGTGGCAGGAGCCACCTGTGCTGCCTTCACATGGCTGGTGTCTTGTAAGTTCTATAGGCAAGCCACCTTCCACAACTGAGTTTCCTGAGTGGAACCTTCTTGGTCATGTGGACCTGGACCAACGTTGCCGAGCTGTTGTTGGGGGTGCAAATGAACCACCTGCATGAACTCAAGGGTGAAAATACGCCCTCCATGTCTGGTAAGGTTCAGACTAATGGTATGCCGATGCCTCCAGCTGCTGTATTTTGTCTCCTTCCTGTGCCCCCAAGCCAAGTCACAACCCTGCTCTCCTAACCACTGCCAAAAGGTACCATAGAGCTGTGTCAGCAGACACCAGAGACCCTGAGCACTCATCAGAAGACAGGTTGCTAATTAACTGAAAGCCCCTGACCTTCCTGGAGAACCTTGGGCCCCATGAGCCCCCAGAATTAGAGGAAAGCCTGCTAAAGGTTTCCAGGCTGTCTGCTCCCCTCAGCCCTCACTTGCTGACCTTCATTTTCCCAGCCTTTTTATAGTCCCATTTGTCATCAGTTCAACTGCAGCTGCCCTCGGCAGCATTGAGAGCTGCTGGTGTGAACCAGCGGACCTACCAAGGGGAGCACATTGTGATCTTGAAGGAACAGCCACGTAGAATCCACACCAGACACTCTTGGCCTGGGAGGGGCAACAGGCAGCTTGACAATGCACATGGCAGTGGATATATTCCATGTCTCAGGTGAGACTCACTCACAGAGAGCTGGGCTAAGAATGGGGCCTGTCACTGGCCCTGTGTCTGCAACCAAGGCCACATTCAGTGAGGAAACATGGTAACTGACACTTCCTAGTCTGCTATGACCTAGCTCAGGAGCAGATGGACCTGACAAACAGCTGATTTGAGTAGGCTCCTAAAAGCACTTGTTCTCAGTCCATTCCTAATTCAAGCCTGAGTGTATGCTGAGGCCATTAAACCTCAGGAGGCATTCAGCAAACATCATGACCCAATGTGCAACAGTACTCATCCGGGTGAGGGGACCCCAGGAAGCCCAAGGCCACCAGACTGGCAGGTCACAGATCCTGTGGTACGCCTTCCTGATACTCCATCCAGGAGGCAGAAGGAAACCTTTGTTCTGAATTTGAAAGAGCACCTATGGCTGAGCCCAGCATGTGGAGACACATTTATTGACTGGCAGATGAGGACATGGAAAAGTGGCTCCTCCTTTTGAGAAAGGCACCCCCCCCACTCCGGCCATGCTCTCCCGGAGCTTTACAGAAGGATGTATCCTGATTAGTTGATTCTAGTATGTCTAGGGCCAATACCTCCAGGCTGCCTGTCTACTTCTCACAGCCACCACAGCAGCCTACTCCTGGCCACAGCCTGGAATGGAAATATTTATCCTGCAAGCAAACTCTAGGACAGTCTAGGACAGCAAATACAGAAAGCTCAGCTCCCAGGAGAGTGCCGAGGACCAAGTCTGAAGCCTTCTGTCTATACACAAGGAGTGCTTGATTAGAGGCAGTCCCACCTGGATCATACACTGATACTCAACTAGAGACCATGGAGCCTGCTATAAGGTAACCCCAGCCACAGATATCACCATCTTGAGGGCAGAAATCTCTACTCACCAGCTGCTCAAGTATTTCTAATCCCTTCCCAGCACCAGTATTGCATAGCCAGGTATGAAGTAGGCAACCCTCGTAAGCATTCCCTGCAGGAGAAGGAACATTACGCAGCTTGTACTTCCCGATGGACTGTCCAGAGTTCCAGCTTGGCTGGCCAGGCCCCCGTCACAGAGGCAGCTCCTCATAGGTCTCCTGTCTCTAGTGAAAGCCCAAATCCTGCAGAAGTTATGCTACCTCCCCTAACGGTGGACAGAAGTCATCTTCAGCATTATTGGCTCAAGGAAGCCAGTTCAGGGCCAGTTCTGTCACTGACTCAGGTCACAGCAGTAGCAACAGGGCACACTAGCATCTCACTTAGCATCTTCCCAAACTGGGTATGAACTAGAGTCCTGAAAAAGGACATGGAGGCACAGATCCACCCCTTGAGCCCCAGAGTCCACTCATGTGCAGTGAGGACATGACCTTGAGCTTCAAGTTTCATGGAGACTCAGGAATCCTCACCATTGAGGAAGGCCAAAGTGCAGCAAGTCACAGGTCCTAGGACCTGGACTGAGGAACATTTCCAAGAAGTGAGCTTCTATGGAGTGGCTTTCGAAGATCTTCCACTCTCCCAGCCTAAGATGGGTAAAATACAGGCATCTAGCACTCCACCCAAGAAGGTCCCATCACAGAACAGCCCCAAGGCACCCTCAAGGTATTGAGAGCCACTGAGCCAAGTTTCTCGCCTAGAGGAGACAGTGCTGCACCACGGCACTACAGCAGTGTCTGGAGACATTTGTCATGAATGGGAAATGCTGCTAACATCTAGGAAGATTAGCCCACAGGCGCTAACAAACATCTTACAGTACACAGGACAGCTCCCTGGCCCCAGTGAAGAATCATCCAGCCCAAAATGTCAATGCTAACAAGATTGAAGAGTCCTGACCTAGCTGGCAGCTTTGACACCAAAAGGCCAAATGATCAGCCTTTGGAAGCTACATAGGAGGAGAGGCAATGCCTTTCAGTGTTACGTTATTCATTACATGGATGATATTCTTTATGCCACCCCCACTCAGGAAGTATTACTCCAATGTTATTGATCACTTGCAAAATTCAATTTCTCCTGCTGGTTTAATTATAGCCCCTGACGAAATTCAGACTATCCCCCCTTACGCCTACTTGGGGACCTTAGTAAATGACACTACCATTGTGTCACAAAAAGTAACCATATGTAGGTATTAAAACATTAAATGACTTTCAAAAATTACTAGGGGACATTAATTGGCTACAACCTGCCCTAGGCATTCCTACCTATGCCATGAGTCATCTCTTTTCTATCCTTTTCCTTAGAGGAGATCAAAGTCTCTAGTCCTTGGCAATGAACCAAGGAGGCTGAGGCAGTGTTACATACAGCTGATTGAGAAGCAAGTGCATAAGGCTCAAATAAAATAGATCCAGAAAAAACTCGACTTCATTTTTGACTCAGCATTCACCTACTGGTGGTGTACAAGAGGCAAAACTTGGTGGAATAGCTTTTTCTTCCTCAAATTCATGGATTCCTTATTTGGATCAAATTGCTACTCTGATAGGAAACGGGAGAACTTGAATTATTAAATTGCATGGATATGACCCTGTAAAATTTTTCCCTTACAAAGGCACAAATACAACAGGCCTTTATAGTCTTACTTGGCAAACCCATTTAGCTGACGTCGTGGGTGTTCTTGATAATCACTTTCTGAAAATAAAGTTTCAATTTTTGAAATTGGATTCTCCCTAGAATAACAAATCCAAACAAATTGAAAGTGCTGAAAATGTTCAGATCGATCTAGCAATGACAAAGCTTATTCCGGGTCAAAAAGGTTTTTCCAGACACCGTATATTTCAGGCCAAAAAGCAGAGCTTGTAGATGTAATTTGAAGACTTCGCTGCTTTAGAGATGCCCGTTAATGTAATTTTTCCACATGTGGTTCATTCCACACAATTTAAAGTGCTCAGCTTCAATTTAATACGGATGAACTGATGACTATTTACCTAGTTACAAACCAGTTATAGAATGCACCCCTTTTTACATCACTCATTAGGGCTCATATACCTCTTCCAGGACTTTTAACTGCAGGTAATCACATGGCTGATCACTTGTTTGCTACCGCATTGTTAAATGCTAAACACTTTCACACTTTGACTCATGTAAATCTTTTGGATCTTGAAGATATTGCTTGGAAAGAGGCTGAAGCCATTATTCAACAATGCCAAACTCAACAAATGCTTTTTTTCCTCCATCCTTTACCAGGGGTATTAACCCCCCAGGATTGAAACCAAACCGTCTTTGGTGAATGGATGTTACCCATGTTCTTTTGAATTAGCTTATGTACACGTATGTGTAAGTACATTTTCTCATTTTGGGGCCACACACTAAACTGGAGAATCTTCCACCTATATTAAACGGCATCTGTTGCAGCACTTTGCAGTCAAGGGCATTCCAGCGTCAGTTAAAACAGACAATGCCCCAGGGTATACTAGTCAAGCTTTAGCTACATTTCTCAGTGGAATATTAAACATATCACTGGCATCCCATACAATTCACAAGGACAAGCTGTTGTAAAACGGACGAATCTCTCCCTCAAATGACAATTGCAAAAACAAGTGAGTAGACAGTGACTACAGGACTCCACATATGCAGTTGAATCTACTATAATTGACTTTAAATTTGAGCCTGCCTGAAGGCCAGATACTATCAGCAGCTTAACAGCATCTACAGAAACCAGCCACAAAGAACTGGTTGGTGAAGATTCAGTAACAAAAGGTTATGAAACAGGTAAAATAGAGGCTATACTTTTCTCTAGGGCAAAGCCAGCAGCTGATCTGGGTACCATCAAGGCACCCTAAATCTTATGAGCCAGGTGCTGAGGTTGAGATTTTGGGAAGAACCCGAGGACCCGCGGTTGCAGCTATGGCAAAACTGATGCTGAGGAAGACCCCAGGACAGACGAGAAACATTCATCAGATGCAGCTACCTACCTGAAGCCAAGATCAAATTGTCAAAGACGGCTGAAGACAATCTGAGAAGGGTTGGACAGCCAAAGAGTAATTTAATGGTTGCTACGATGGTGGCTATGCTCACCATTGCCTCTGCAGATGCAGAATCGCAGATCCCGAATCCTGCGAGAAGTAGCCCACCATGACAAAGCTTCCTTTGCCTTTATCACTTTGCAAAAAAAGACATGCTGGGAACAGGCCCTAAGCCTATCATAAACAGGCCTTAAAGAAACTGGCCATAAAGGTATCTATAGCACTGAGACATACTCGTGATGGCAGTGACGCACCTTGCTGAAGGTTAGTTTACTGGAGCGAGGGCAAGGAATACCTGGCCTGCCCAAGGCAGAAGACGCTCAAGCTGCTCCTGAACTGCAAATAGTGTGAGCAATCCATGCCTTGATGACATGTTCCAGCTGCAGTAAATGCACCACAACCTGTTTCTTACCACTAGTAAAGAATGCTTTGTTCCCTGTGAAGAATGCTTTTCATCTATAAACTACAGAAGTGATTACCACTCTTGCTGTCAAATATGTGTATCAAACTGTTCAAGGATATCAGCTGGGAATGCCGTCGGCCCACTGATCCCACTCTGCACTGTGTTACAGTAATCCCTTCAGCACCACCTGGGTTGAGGTCTCCACGACCTAGTTGGTCTCAGCAAGCATGCAGCTACAGACCTGGAGAACATCCTTTCAATGCTCAAGCAAGGCCAGTATCTATAGTCTTGTTGTCCTCAGGTTAACCTAACCCCCTGATCTCTGCCCCATACTATCCACAGGAATCTGGATTGGCATTTCACAGGAGATCTCGTAAGGGCTACTATTGTTGGCACAAGTCATACTTGGCGATTAGGAATTAGCAAGTGCTCTGGGTAGGCACTTCTATGCAAGAAAGAAGCCCATAGAGACCCTGGGGCCTACCATGTTAATGACACTTTCAGGCATCTGATTACCACACCACCTTCTGTTGTACCTACACCCCTTTTCAGCTCATAGCTATGACCTCCTTGGGAGCTCTGAAGTTAGCAAGAAAGGAAAAATTGGAGTCGGGGTTTATAGATGGATTTGGCTCATTATGAGAGCTAATACGGACCACTCCAACGCTATGTAAAGGGTACCATAAGAAACTGACCAAGTCGACCCAAAGTCTTCAAGCCTGGAGTTACCGCTTTGTTCATGAGGTCTGAGCACTCTGCCAACAGTCCAGATCTGAGGTCTTCCTTGCAGATTCATCAGGATGAGCATCCAGGCCACACCCAGACTCCTGGAGCTGGCAGGGCAGAGCCTGCTGAGACCAGGCCTTGGCCATCTCTGCCATGGAGGAGCTGCCCAAGGAGCTATTCCCCACTCTTCATAGAGGCATGGTCAGCAGGAGACACTTCGAGTGACCTCCCTCTGGGATGGCTGATGAAGAGGCTTCATCTGGAGACCTTAAAAGCACTGGAGGGGCTTCCTATGTTGCTTACACAGAAGGTTCGCCCCAGGAGGTGCAAACTTCAAGTGCTGGATTTATGAGATTTTAAGAATTTCTGGACCATAATATAATCTGGATCCAGGGTCCTGTCCTGCTCCCCAGAGGCCATGAGTATGAGGCAGACAGCAGAGGACTGTCCAACGATGGGAGAGCACCAGCCCTTAAAGGCTGTCATAGACCTATGCCTCAAGGAAATACCCCAGGATGAATGCCTCAGATTCCTCTTCTGGTGGGTTTATCAAAGAGGTTTAGTAGACCTGTGCTGTACTAATTTGGTAAATTCTAACGCCGACTAAACATTTCAGGAAGTCATTGAAAAATATGCCTGAATAGTATTCAGGAGCAGGAAATTTGGAACACGCCCCGGCCATGTCTGATAAGAAAGCTTTGTTGTTACCTGAAGGAGGTGTATCTTTGAAAACCCGTTTTCTACCAGTGTCATGATTACATGTTAAAGAATGATGTCTAAGAATCGTCACCAAATACAGCCTCTTTTCTCAGCCTGGAACACCTCCAGATGCTTAAAATAATGGTCACCTTCAGCGGACACCTGGAACAGCTCAAGTGCCTCCAGAGGCCCTTAGAGAACTTGGAACTTGTGGCTCCCTATTGGAAGAGGATTTAAAGTCTCACAGTACCCAAGCCTCCGTTACCTGAAGCATCTGAATCTCAGTGACATGCATCTGTTTTGTGTCACTCTTGAGCCCCTCGAAGCTCTGCTTCAGAAGGTTGCTGCCACTCTCTAGACACTCATCTTGGAGGGCTGTCTGATCCACTGCTCCCAACTCAGTGCCATACTGCCTGCCCTGAGCCACTGCTCCCAGCTTACCACCACCTACTTTGGTAGAAATTGGATGACTATGGACATGAAGGACCTGCTGTGCCCCACAAGCAGGCTGAGAAAATTAAGCCTGGAAACATATCCTGCCCCTCAGGAGAGTTTTAATTTCTAGGTTCATGTCAATTGGGAGATCTTCACCCCACTTCAGGCTGAGCCGATGTGGACACTGAGGGAAGTGAGGCAGCCAAGAGGATCTTCCTTGGTCCCATCCCCTGCCCTTACTGTGGCTCATCACCATCTGAGGAACTGGAGCTCCATTTTTGCTGCTAGGGAATGCACGCCTAGCAGGGTAGGTAAAATCAAAAGCTTTCTTCTAGGCGCTTGGATGCTACAATCTGGTATGAAGGTGCAAGTTATTTTATTTCCTTTTTCAATAGTTTTAAAATTTTTATCAAAAAAAAATTTGACAGGTTTCACTCTTGCCCTAGCTAATCTCAAAAGGCTGGGTGCATGGGATTCTCCCGCCTCAGCCTTCAAAAGAGCTGGGATTCCAGGCATGAGCCACTGTGCCCAGGCCACATGTGTAACTTAAGAGCACGGAATTCTGCTTCAGGCAAGTGCTCACTGTGAGAAAACAGGGAGCAAGACTGGTGGAAAATGTTGAGGTGGAATCAACGAGACCTTCAGGGACCTGCGTCCTGCAGAGTCAGAATGAGAACCTAAAGTTCTCCAGTAAGGAGAATCACCCAGGCAAGGAGGGCTACGAAGAAACATCAGAAATAGAGAACCTGAATTAAAAAACCTGACCAAGTCTCCCCACTCAGCAGGATTTAAATTCGCCTGGTTCTAAGGGGTCTAAGGTAAAGATTCTGAATCACATGCATTGAACAGATTGGCTGACTAGGCCCTAGAAGATGAGTCAACGATATCTGGAGAAGCAGCATAAAGACAGCCCTAAGAAAATGGGCAGGAAACCTACATAGACCAAGTCATAGGTCAGAGCCTGGCATACGGCTCCCACAGGATGCACGTAGTCAGGTGCACAGATGGCTTAGCCAGGTGTACTCAGCCACCCAAGTGCCCCCAGAACAGGCCCATTGACAGCCACCCATTCCATGGTCATGACCTGTTGGTAACAAAGACTTCAATTAAGACCTCTGTAAAGACACCATCCCTTAGACAAATTCACCACCTGGATCCCTATTCAAGGCACACCATGCTGCTCTGTGGGGAGTAGGCTGCCAGCCTGTCAGTCACTCCAGGGGCAGCCCACAGCCATGAACTAGCCAGACCAGCAGTCCTACCCACCTGTGACCTGGAACCACCTTAATGAGATGCTGCCTCTGGAGCTCCCCACAGGCTCAGCCAAGCTTTACATCCCAGTTTGACTTCTGCCCAATCCTACTTCTTTCCCTTTTTCACAAGTTTTAAATCTGTTATTTTAGACAAACTCTTCCAATCTTGACTCAACTCCAAGAGCTCAACTGCATCATAACCATGAAGCATTCACAACCAATCTGATTCAAGGGGAAAGACTGTTGTGATGGCCTCTTCCATGGCCTACCCTATGGTTCACCAGCAGTTTTGAGAGTGTTTGCTACCAAGAAACCCGGTCTGGAACTAGTATGTTTGAGTTACAGTACTTATTTTGGGCAGGTGTCCTGTACTATTTCTCTAGTAGCAAGAGTGTGGGTCTGGGATCCAAAATGAAATTTCTCCCTTATAACCCACAATGACTCAGGAGAGAAACATGCACATTCCATCACTGCAAGATTAGTTCTAGCCGGCTGAGGCTGTAGTTCTAGACGTTTCCACCAAGGGACTCAAGCAGTGCTGCCAGGTTATTCTGAGCTCCTTTGCCTGGAGATCAGGGGTTGCTGATACTTGGAAGAAACAGTATGGGAATGGAGGTGGATTCACTAAAGGGACTTTTTGGAGTTCCCATGCCTTGTGTTGCAAGTGGCTAGGCCTCAGTAATAGTGGCCATTACCCGACAAGAGCACCAGTGCCAGGGCTCACACTTCTTAGAAACAAAAGGCTTTGGCCACCTAAACTGGTCCAGTGTTGGCCAGCTGTGAAAGACTAAGTTAGGAGGAGTGAATAACTACATCTTAGAATGACCATCCTTATAGACCAGATTTGAGAACTTGGCTGCCCATCACTGGCAATTCTGGCAACATATCACACCACCTTGACAGAATTTGCTCTCTAGCCATGAGCATGCTTACCTAAGGGCTCCAGCTGTTAGCTCATGCTCCTCTTGGGGTGGCCCCAAGCCAACATTGAGCTGAGCCATTTCTACCTAATGTGGGATTCAAACTGAGGATTATCTTGCTCCAAAGCTCTCCGCTTTGCTGGCAAAATGGTCAGGTTCAATTTTGATGCAACAGCTTCCCTCTGCTTAATTCTAGAACTTTTGTATTCCTAATTCAAGGCACATACTTCCAGACTATTCAACCACACAACCACCATTAAGCATGAGAGGCAGTGGGTGTGATGTGGCCCCAATGGGGGAGAAGTCCGATTTGGCCCTGCCTCCTTCCCTACCAAACTGGAGGAAATTGGCTCTTGGCAGGAAGCAGCTACTGGCACAAAGATGGGGACCACACTGATAAGGCAGCCTCAACACCTGATGCTGAGCTATGGGTCCCCTCTACCCCCCATGCCTGTCGCTCTCCGTATCAGTAGGCTCCCTTTTCAAAGTTTGGATGTTACCAAGTTTGAGGCAGAATCAGCCACTAAGAAAAAGACTATCCCAGGGAGCTGTGAGGATGTGCCATCATGTTCCTGTGGTCTGGACTCTTTCCTCTACTGAGACTCATCCGTGTGAAATATGAGTTGGTGAGAAAGATCAACCTGTCAGTACAATTTTTACAACCTCCTGAGGCTATTGGGCCTATTCTTCCCAAGCAGTTCGGTCACAAACCACCTGGAGTGGCACCACCAACTCAAAGTCAGGATCCTGCACCTGCTCAGGAGAGAAAGGATGAGGGAGCATCTGCAACTCAAGGGCCTGAGCTAGCAGCTCATAGCCAGAGCTGGTTTAGCCAAAGACTAGGTGTAAGCGTGGAGATGGTCCTGATGTGAAGGGGATACGCCTGCCAAATCCCGAGCACAGGAAACTACCAGATGATGAAAAGCAGTATGTGTTAAAAGACAACAAGCTGAAATGGTGCAGGCTGCTCTTATGGTGGAAATTTGTTCATTAAAAGTTCTCTCAAAGCTTTAACAAGTCTTCTGGGAAAAAAAAAGCCTCCAGAGAAGCTGCTCTGCAGAATTTGTTAATGGGTGGGATAATTTTTGGTATATATATTGTCACTTTGCTACAATATTTAGCATTAATACTGAGTGTCAACTTGAAGGATGGAAACTTGTTCCTGAGTGTGTGGGGTGCTGGCAAAGGAGATTAACATTTGAGTCAGTGGGCTGCAAAAGGCAGATCCAACCCTTAATCTCTCGGGCACAATCTGATCAGCTGCCAGCAAATAAAGCAGGCAGAAAAATGAGAAGGTGCGAATGGCCCAGCCTCCATCTTCCTTCCATGCTGGATTGCTTCCTGCCCTCAAACATCAGACTTCAAGTTCTTCAGTTTTGAGACTCAGACTGCTCTCCTTCCTTAAGCTTGCAGACAGCCTATTGTGGGACCTTGTGATTGTGTAATACTAAATTCCCCCTTTATATACATGCATGTCCATCCTATTAGTTCTGTCCCTCTAGGGAACCCTAATACAGCCACCAACATGCAAGCGGTCACGAACACCTTGGATTTTCAGTTAAAGCAAGAGGGGAGAAAGCTAATATGTTTAGATAGAATGGCAAGTGGCCAGGGGCATTCCCAAACACTGGGTAGAGACTATCTGGACCGTGTTTCCCTTGACTTGGTCAACTGCTCACTTGCCCTCACCTCTGAGGATGTGTTTATGGTGACCTCAGGAGGTCACAGTGAGACATCAGCCTACAGCTGTTTGCCAAGTTCCTGGAAAGGATTCCCAAACTCCTTGCCCATCAGGCTTCTAAGAAGTCACGCATGGAATCTTGGATTTCCAAGGCCACCCTCCCATGCTTAGATCTGATGTCAACAGATCATCTTGCAAGCAAGACCAGCCTGGCGAGTTGGACTCCAGTCTTCAGAGATTTAGACTAACAGTAGGGGAAACTCTGGATAGCAAACCTTCCAGATCCTCACAAGAGCCTGGGAAGCGAAGCCTAGGTGTGAGCCACTGGGCATGCTTTATGTTTTATATTTCAGGAGTCAGTGAACTTGCTTCAAATCACTACTGGAAGCCAGTGGTGTGGACATAGTCTTGGAGTCAGGATTTTGTGACCTAGCCCTATAGACACGAGAAGATTCAAAACCAAATAATGTGACAGCTGCCTTATGGATCACCACACGTAGACTCTGGAATCAAATCAACTTTTAGTCATCCCTTTACTGCATGTTTACTTCTGCCTTTGCCAATGAGATTTTACTATTGTGGCTATGTTTCTGAATTAACATGTTGAATGAAATTTAAAAGAAACACTTGTGCCAAAGGTCGCTTGAGTTGACATTGAGATGTGCACTCAAGACAAAGGAAAAGCATTTTTCTACTCAAAACATAGCCCGTGACCCGGGAGGCAGAGACACAGTGTGGAGCTCTGGCTCCCATCAGCTGATGCCAGACTCTCCTGCTCAGTGATGTCACTCCCAGGTGGGAAGTCACTGCCTGTGTCTCAGGATACAGACCCCTCTAAAGGACAGTGAGATGCGATAGACTCCCTGGTGCCATCCTCAATCCATCCTTCAAGTCCCTAGAGAGCCAGTGGGCTCCCTTTCCATCCTGGACCCTGAGGCTAAGGAGTGCTTTGGCGCCACCTGGTGGCCATGAGGCAGCGCAGAGAGATCTGCTTGGGAGCTTGACGGTCTGACAACCCCGCAATAGGAAGGTCCTGTGCCCCCATGACAAACATGAGAATCTTTATAAGTCAACCCTTCTCCTGAGAAAGGGGGAACAGACATTAACCTGTTAGAAGAAAGTGAGCAAAGCTCACTTTAGAGTCAGGGATAGCAGGGCCACACAATTAGTATAGGCAGCAGACTGGCTCACAAGGGGCACAGTGACAGCCCTAGGCTGTCACTGAGGGCAGAGCCTCCAGGACAGATCGCCAGGGACTCAGCCTGGGGAGAGTCTCCCTTTATCAAGAGTTCAGGAGGGGAGTATGGCCTCCCTGGGTGTCTCTAGGTTCACTATGCACCGGATTGACCGTTTTCTGATGCAATGCTTCATTAAATGGTGATTTAAGGAACAACAATTATGTATGGTTATACTGGTGTGGCAAGAAATAGCACAAAGATTAGTGATGGACAGGCACTGAATGAAGTACACTGAAGAGCCCTACCAGGGACACTTCCTAGGACAGTTCCCCTGTCCCCGGTACAGCATTCCCATCATACCCCTTTATCCTGGTGTCCCATAGCCCACCTCCACGCAACCCAGGACTTCTGTCCACATTTTCTGGGAAGCTGGTGGCTCATTTGCCTGCAAGTGCAATCAGACTCCTGAACCATTTCAAGAGCAGTGCAAATGCTAACTGCCAGCAACTGGACACTGAGTTTAACCCATTCTTCCATCTTTCAGAGTTTCTCCTGGTCTCCCCCATTGATATTCATCCAGCACACCTGCTGGGTCAGTCTTCCTGGAGCCTCAAGCTAAAGCACTTTTCAAACTTAAGTTGGCAATGTGGTATGTAGACCAAATTAAAGACCTGCTTTTAAGAAGCTCACTGCCTATGTGTAAGTCTGAGTGTTTCCAAGAGAACCTTTAGAGCTCACCTTGTCATGAAGCAGAATAGAGTGGTTTCCATAACTCATTCTTCCCTATAGGTTACAAATTAACAGATATATGGAGGCACAGAAGTATTCCATTCTTTCCCCTCTAAGGTGTGTTAGCAAGTAGAGATGAACCAGTTTGAAAGCCTATACCACTTTCAGAATTATGACAGCTCAGTATCCAAGAATGGCTTCACCTTTATAGCACTAAGATGCAGTCACAGGAACAGATAAACAGAATAAGAGTTCAGAGGACACTTGTCCAAGCCACTGCGGCTGGAGGCTTAGATGAGAAATTTCAGAGTCTGATAAAATAAGCCATGCTTAATTGGAAGAATTCACACTTCAGAGTTCTCTTCAGTCACAATTCACACTACTGGAAATTCAGAAAAGCAGGCCTGATTTATCAGATGATCCTGATGAAGAAAACCCTGGTTTGCTTGCAAGTTGCTTTCACAGTCAACCATCCCTACAAGCAGAACCAGAGCCCAGCCCCCAGCACATCTGGCCCTTGACTGCACAATTTTGGTAATCAGGCTGGAGATGAGCAGGGGTGCTGGAGGCAATTTACCATTTGTGGGCCCCCAACTGCCCCCCTCTCCCTCTGTGAAGGCAATAGGCTGAATCCTCTTCACCCTCCCTAACAGTCTATCTTCCTGGGGCATCACAGCACAAGGTCTGGCACCCCCTTCCCTGCAGTCCAAGAGGGTCTTATGAGAGTTCTATAAGAGCAGATTCCCATTCAGAAGCTATTTGCAAGTCTTCAGCATCCCAGGAAGATCACTAGAGGTGAACTCTTTGGAGATGCTGTGGTCTACAGAAGATCACGTCTAGGAGTGATAAGGGTACCCCATGGTCAGTCCTAGGGTGGAAGGGGTAAGTCAAACCAAAGGAACCTTCCCTCATTTCACATGGCCAATCCTTGTGGGCCCACTGTGTGCCTTCAGGTGAGCATACGAAGCTTCTTACCCAGGGTGCCCCCAGGAGAAGGGAGCCTGTTTTTGGAGGATCCCGTGTTGAGGGCATTCTGCCTCTAGTAGCAACCACCCGAGATGACTGCATCAAGTTATCTTGGTCAAACACCTCAGTGGCTTTCACAGCCCTTTCTGGGTCCTTTTATCAGGAAAGAAAGGGATCAGGCTGAAGGTGACCACTCAGAATGCTCCTGGGACCCCCAGACTATCAGTCTAGGGAAGTTAGGGTGTAAAGGCAGGCCTCCATCCACAGGGATTTTAGAACCATGCCCCTTGCACGTAAGCCTGTAACCACTGGTCACTAGTAACATCTAAGAGCACTCAAAGCCTTCTGAGGAGTGAGATAACAGACCCCCACTTCCCCACCTCACAGCCAGGATCAAGGACAAAGCTGAGAAAGATCCAAGAATCACAAGGGCACACATCAGAGAACCATTCCAGGCTTAGGAGCAGCTGCCTATGGAAACTGCACATTGCCCAGAAACTCCAAGTCTAGAGAAGTTGGGCACCGCCTGTTCAGTGCAAAATGGAAGAGGATCATAAGTAATGAGACAATGAGACTCAGCCTGTTTTGTTTGCCAGAGATTCTCTTCAAAATCTGGAGTCACCAAGTAATAAGGCACATCTTTGAGAATTTATATCCAAGTTCGAACCGATTCCCACGTTTGATCCCCGAGGCATCAGACCTGAGTACCGATGGATCCTTTAAAGGTATTCTTTGTTACCAATGATCGAGTTTTCCCCAGAGGTCAGAACAGACCTGAATAATGTGAGCGGAGGCTTTATGATCTAGAGGCCTGTGAAGCAGATACCACCTTCCTATTAATTTCAACATGGAACCGCCACGTGTAGATACAATGGGTTGTTAGTCAACAAAAAGTTATGCAGCAACGTGGATAGAAATTGTCATGAAATAAGGCAATTATCTACTTATGAAATATTCATGATAGGAAGGTTTAGAGAGCAAGTAGATTGGAGGTGACGGGGTGAAGGGAGGAAAATGTTACTGCTTGATGGTTGCAGCTTCTTAGTAGGGTGAAGAACTACTTGCAAGTCAGTGACAGGTGCACAACATTGTAAATGTGATTGTCACCAATTGCTAAAGATGGTTGAAATAGAAATGTTTATGTTCATTTGAGCATTTTGGAAAAAGCAGCTGACCTACTTGATGAGGCAGCTGAAGAGGAAACCCACCCAGATGTGAATGGCAGATTTTCCAGACAGGGTTTACTGTCTAGTATTTAAAAAGCTTAGAATTCATACCTCTTGACAAAAAAGAGGAACAAACCCAGAAGCAAGCAATTCCTGAGAGCCAAAGATGTAGGAATAGGACAAGCCACTGCCCAGCAAGTACTGGGCCAGACAAGAGGACCCAGCCACAGCCAGCAGGGAGAAGTACCTGCAGGAGCAGTTTCTACTATCTGGTAAGTGAATGTAGGCTCAGTGTAGTCTAGATGAGTTCAGACTCCAGGTGGCCTCATCTCCAGGGACCCTAGTGATGTGGGCTATTTCCAGGAGCCCCACCTAGTCTCACTGAGAATGGAAGAATCTCATGCCTCTGGCAGGGGGAACTTGAAATACATCCAGGCCTCTCCCCAACAAGGAGCCTCCCCAACAAGGATTGTGGGTTACTCAGGTGCAACCAACCTGGGGATGGGAACACTCTAGCTCCTGCTCTTGCACCTAAGTATTTGAGGTAATGCTAACCAGGAGTCTTCCAAGATTAGTGACAGATGCCAAACCACATCCAGGAAGCTCAGATCCAAGTAGCATGAACAAGACATCTACAACTGAACATAGAACTGCAAAACCTGAGTGATATGGCAGGACCTAGCCCAGGGGCAGAGGAGCTGTGGAGCCTACATTCCCTAGGACCCAGCAGGGACTCCCCACATGCTGTGTACTTCGAGGCCACAACCATGGACGAGAGCCCAGACATCCAGCAGGCTCCTTCTGGAGACAGGTTGGCATAATTCCAAGAGCCACCTCCCCGCACCTCAGGCCTGCACACACTTAACACATCCTCTTCTCAGTCATCCTTCTACCACCAAAGGCAGTGGCAACAGCAACCACAAGAGCACCCAACATCTGAAAGCTTAGGGAGGAGCAGCCTCAAGATCCTGGCACACAGCCCCGAAGCACGTGCCCCTCATGCTCAAGGCAAGGTGAGATATAGTCTGTTGGAAATTCGTCTGGCAGAACTCAAATGTGTTACACAGAAAGCCCAACTACTCTGAGGATAAGGGCACTCCTGAGACAGGAAGCAGGCATGCCAGGCACACAGGGTGGTGAGACAGCCCCGGCTGGGTCTACCAGGCCAGGGACTAACAGCAAGACAAGCATCCTCTCCAACCCTAGAAGGGCTGCACAGGGACTCTTACCTCAGGTCAGGCTCCAGAGATTGGCAAGGAAAGAAAGGGCTGAAGAAAACCTCACTTCCTTTCAGTCATTGCAGTGGGCTCTCACGTGAGGACAGCAAACAAGGCTAAGGTTAATCCTATCGGGTGACAGATCCTATTGAACTTAGGCTATAGAAACCCCATCTGTGCAAAGATACTCTCCTGGCAGGTGTGCCTTCTATTCTCCTTGGCAACATCCTGGAACAACCCCCAGTAAAGGAGCCCCATCTAGTAGCTCAGAGACATCTGTGGACAGCTTCAGGCCTCCAGTAGTCCTATGGTCTAGCATGTGAGGAAAGCCCATGAACAATAACCACCCACCCTCACCCATATGATTGTTGCCAGTAGATAATTAGGTATCTCGATGAACATGGCTTGAACACCAGTCTGAGGTAAGCATAGGTCAAGCTAAAGATACGGAATTAGAGCGAAGCCTAGTGAAGACTAATGGTTGGAGCTGGCATGAACAGAGTGTGTTCAGAAATCTACATGGGATTTTAAAGTCAATGAAAAGCCACTGTGATAAAACCATTTGAGTAGTATAGATCCCCTATGGAAGAGATGAAGTCCCCATCATAAATAAGATCATGTCATCAGTTCAGCCAGAGGGTAGAGACAGCTGGTGAGTTTATAACCACCTCAGGATCAAGGTAATTAGAAGTCTGGAGCTTGGGTATCAGAAGTTGTGAGCCATTTGCCCCCTTTTGAGGGCCAAATCTGACTCATCCCCCCTTCCTCACTTCCATCTCATTTCCCCTGGTGTGTTGAGATGGAGCACACGCTGAAAAAAGGAGCAGCAGGGATTTGAATCCAGAAACATCCTAGACAAGCAGGTGGTCACCCAGGAGCTAACAGCCTTGTCCCACTCAAGGTGGATACACCTTAGCTCTTGAAGGGCCTTTCCCATTGAACACTGTCCACCATGAAAGAACATGGTTCCATGTGTCCCTGGTCATTTGAATCGCCATCCTGGTATACTTTGAATCCTGGGATCTAGTAGTACTTAAGAGACTGAACTCTAACCCTCGACACCTCCCAGAAGTTGTTGTGGGATGTTTTTAGATTCTAACCAAGACAAAAACAAGTGTCTTCAACAGCAATACACCCTTCCTACTCTGAGCTCCCAGTCAGGGCAGCAACTACAGTTAACAAGGTACTACTTTGACATTCACCAGGTGAGAAAACCAGAGAGCTGGGAACAAGGTCACTCACATGGCATTCCCACACAGTAGGGGATGGGGTGGAGTTCAAGGAAAGATCTGCTTTGACAGGATTCCTGCTGCATTGCGTTGTGAGCCCCTCTCCCCTCAACACCCCAGGACCCCAGGACCACCTTGAGAATGCTTCCTAGTCTACAGTCGGGAAACGTGGCTAGAAATAAAGGCAACTCTTCCAGAAGCCCGAAGTTTTTAATCTAAAGTTAAGGACCACAACAGACCAGGAAGCAGCACTGGAAGTGACTAATGTAATGTAGCAGACTTCAAGGTTGCTGGGGGTTGGAAACTAGACAGGTATCCAAGTCTCCTCAGTTCTCATTATGCTCAGGGCATAATGGAGGTTATGGTTCCCGTGGTGACAGGCCTTGGCTCCTACCAGATTCCTCTGAGCTAGGCAGGTGGCCTCCTGGTGTTTCTACGTAGCCCATCTACCTAAGGAAGACTCTCACCTGAATCTGCCTAAAAGGTGGTCTTCCCAGAATCGTGAGCTGACAATATCCTTCATGGGAAGGGGCCAATGCAGCCCTGGACCACGAACTGTCAAGTCTTGGGGATCCAGGCATTTGCATGCCCAGGACAAGACTTCTGGATTAGGACATCCTCTGGTTCAGCAGACACCCAAGTCATGCTGCACCCGCCCCACACCTACCTCAGTCTCCAGGGCATTTCATTTTAATGGCAGGCAGGCACAAGTGGGAAAAATTCCACATCAATTGGAATGCTACCCCCAAGAACTACCATGATGCCCCCGACTCCCCACCCCAAACAACTGGCCAACAGCACCCATAGAGAATGTGAGGATTCTTTAGCCCATCTAAGGGTCCATAAAGGATGAAGACTGCCTTCCTGTGGGGGCATAGCTTTCATGGACAATCAAGATCTAATGGGATCCTCATTGCCATCTTGCAAGAACTAAATACGATCCAACTTACGGCAAACAAGAGATGAACATGTTAAACCCCAGCAGGATCTACTCAGTCTAAACTGAAAGGTAGAGGTCATCCCATGTGGCTTGCTTTCCGCATTGCCCTCCAGCAAGGGTTCTGGTGAGAGCTCACTCGTGTTTACCATGTGCTGCATGGGGAGGAGTTTTTCAGTGGGAGCTCATGTTTTCCCTCAGAACAGCAATGCGCTTTTCCATAAGGATATTCTTCACACTGGATAACTACGTCTCTGAAGGGATGTGACCATTCCAGGTGGTCCTGCAATCCTAGCCTTTGGAGTTTGTCCCCCATGGGAGCCCCATCCTACATTCCCCCATGTTCCTTTTTTCTCCATCTGCATCCCCTGGGATGGCCTGAGTGGTCACTGAAGGCTATTTCAACACTAAGGATGTTCAAGGATTTCTCCCAATAGCAGTGACTCTGTTGATGGGATTAAAAAACCATTCGAGTTTGTCACTAAGTGTCTTTCCTGGTCTGCCTCATTGAGCCCCCAACTAAGACTCCATTCTAGAGGCTCAAACATCTGTATGGATTACATGGAGAAAGACCCAGCAAAGCCCTGTTCTTTGAACTCCACAGCCACTGCCTCCAGCAGCCTATTGAATCCTGTAACCAGCTAATCAGCTGCCCAGCATCCCTGCATGATGGGATCTTGGTGACAGGTGGGGGGCTCTAGGTATGCTCAGGCATAGAAGGGACTCTGGCTGTTCAGGATGACAAGCAGAGTCCTGGGACAACCAAGTCAGCTCCCTCACTGTTCTGGACAGAATACCCAGAAGGACCTCAATTCACAAGGCCAAGGGTCAAGGATTAGGTTTCCAGGCTCAATCTGCTCAGCACAGCGTCCAGAAGTTAGCCAGCCTTTCACTGCAGCAGGTTCTCTGGGTAAAGTACTATCCTCGGATTAGAGTCCATGTCACTGGGATCAGCCTCCTGAGCATTTTCCTAGAGGTCACCACATAGCCACAATGAGCTTCTGTGCCCTCTTATCAAGTCTGAACTGCCCCTTCCCAAGCACAACCCCAGCCTAATGGCAGTGTGGCTCCTCTCTGGACCGCCAGCTCTGGGTGCATGTCCTGGCTTCCCTGCCTCCAATTAGGCCTCTTAGGACCCAGGAAAGCAGCTCTTAGCTCAAATCCTCAAGTCTGCTGAGACAGAGGATTCAGACAAGTCCGCTTTAATACATAAGGAACCCCTTTAAGTCCAGCCACAGCCTTGGACCTAAGGCCTCCCAACCAGAGCTATGTTACCCAGACTCCAGCTGTTGGGAGAGCCCATCAAGGCCATAACAGATGACAGCTTCCGCCAACTCAGCCACAGGGGTTTGTGCAGCCCACATCTGCCAGAACAGAGCAGCACTACTCTAGCCAGACCAGGCAGCTTCCTCTCCAACATATTAGTCTCCTGCGAGATGATGATGATGCCTGTGGTGGGCAAGTAGGAAGCCCCTGCCAGCCTGGAATTTCAGCCGGGTTTTCCCCATCAAGACCTCAAGGGAGGTGAGAGGAGGCACCAGCCCTACAACCCAAGCATGGGAAGCTCCACTCAGGGGAGAGTACCATTGAAGAGCAGCCACACAGACCCAATACCAAGACAGAAGCTAGGACAGGTAGGAACTGTGGCTTTACTACCCAGACTAGTGTTTAATTCCTGATAAGAACAATGAGGATTAAGAGGGCAAAGTCCAAGGTCAACACAGCTCCCCATCCAGAAGGGTGGGTAAACAGTCCATTCCCACAGAAGAGATAGGAATGTTAGGGTGAAGGGATAAGAACTCCAAGTTTCCCCATAATAGAAATGGAGCAGCTTTTCCTAGGGCTTAGAACACACCACCGAACTCTGGCACCAGATTTCCAAAACAAGTCCAGAAACAGTTTGTCTTATTGGCCAAATAGAATAAGCTTAATTCTCAAAGCCAGCGCAGTTGTGCTGAGAAATGTCAGCATTCAGAGAATGCCAGATACAGCTAGGCTTTCTAAAAATGAACAGTGATTGTCAAGTTTGGCAGAGATTACAAGATCCATGAAACTGCATACCTCAACCATACCTCAGCTTTCTATTGAAACTGCTCTCTGTAACCCAAATGTGGCGGGCAAGCAGTCCAAACCCATGCTATCTTGGCCTCTGCAACTTGTAATAAGTAATTAAGGACTAATTTCCACCCTACTCAGACAACGTGTAAACAAATGCTAATCTTGATTTTTGTGAACCACTTATCAGAATGTCAAAAGTCCCCTGGCCCTAGAAATGTCCGGAGCCCCTCACCCTCATCTTCACCCAGGAATCCACTGGATTGTCCAGAGCCCCTCACCCTCACTCCCAAAGTAGTTTTACGGCTATAAAAGGTCTCAACACCTCCTTTTGGGGCCACGGGTTGGAGAGATGTGAGTCCTTTGGGGCCACTGGCAATAAAGACCCTGCAATTTGGCATACTTTTGTCTTGGTGTTGACTTTCTATGCTCGGGCCAGTACAACACCTTGACACGAAGGAGAGCGCTATGGTTCAATAAGCTACTAGAACATCTAGTAACGAGACTTCAAGAGGCTCAAGTTCATAACTTAAACACTCCTGACTTGTGGTTTTAAATGCAGCAATTCAGTCATCTTTTTCATTTAGGATCTACCATGTTATAGAAGTGAAGCACTCAGTTACAGTCAAGTCTTGTAACACCCAGACTGGTCTGACACCGTTTGGCTGGTTTCCTCATCTCTACACTGGAATCACATTGGCTAAAAGGATAACTACACAGCACAGTCACTCCTTCAACCCAAGTACTTAGAATTAGTGAGTCTGAAAAGTATGAGAAGTTATGACTACTGTTCTCTGGAGAAGTCCCTGGATCTGCTGACTTAAGCTTAGCAGTCACCATGACAGACCAGAACTATCCCTTTTGGACTCAAGGCTGACCGTTTTCCTGCAGATGCAATTCACTAGCAATCCCCACCCCAATCCCTGCTCCTATCTGCGTAGCCCACAAAGCACAGCTGCCAGCTGGTTGTCCTAGACAACGAGCATTCCTCCAAGCTCTTTGCCAGTCTCTGTAGGACTGGATGACAGATACAAACCAGACCTTTAAGCAGTGGTCTCTGGTGAGCTTTTTTCCCTGCCAAGAGGTCTCAAAAGTCTTCCCAAGGACACTGTCAGGAAGAGCTGCAATGCCTGGCCTGGTCTTAAAGGCCCCACTTACCCCTCCCCACCACCACCCTATGGGGTATGCTTTGACAACTAGCCATCTCTAGTAAGTCCTGACAGTCCCTGGCACTCAGTGACTCACTGGGTGTGATGGTACTGACTGTCAACTTGATTGGACTGAAGGATATAAAGTATTGATCCTGGGTGTGTCTGAGGGTGCTGCCAAAAGAGATTAACATTTGGGTCTGTAGGCTGGGGAAGGCAAATCCACCCTTAATCTAGTGGGCACACTCATCACCTGCCAGCAAATATAAAAGCAGGCAGACAAATGTGACAGAAGACTGGCCTAGCCTCCCAGACATCTTTGTCCTGTGCTGGATGCTTCCTGCCCTCGAACATTGGGACTCCAAGTTCAATTTTCTCCAAGGCTTCAAGAGCCATCAGACTGGCTTCTCCTTGCCCCCTCAGCTTGCCAACAGCCTATCGTGGGACCTTGTGATCAATACTTTCAACTCATGTTGCGTATTCCGTTTTGTCCATCTAGAGAACCCTAATACACTGGGCTTGAACACACCTTGTACCTGCAGAGCAGTGATCTGTTCCACCTGTGGCCTGCACACTTACCCTACTGGGGAAAGGTTTTTGCATCCCTTCCCTCAATGCAAGATGGAGCTCCAAAATGCCACTTTCACTAAGTCCTTCCAGGTCATAAGGGGGTAGGGAGGAGCCCTCTTGCATCTGAGTTTACCCACACTAATTGGTTCAAGATTGCCACCCTTCTCCCCAAAAGTAGTGCCTTGTTTATGATATGGAAGTTAAAATCTTTCACTAAGCCCTATGATTCTCTACACAGAAGAGTTGTGAGCATGGACTTGGTCTCCTGGTATTCCTGGGTCCTAGTCCACCTTAGCCTTTAAGCTGAGCCATCTTGGGTACTCTATACCTGAAAGATAGTAAGCACTTAATAGACAATTGTGATTTGTCCCACACCTGGGGAACATTCCATTTGAAAACACTTTGATCTGTCTCCAAGTCTCAAAAGCCAGCCCTGACAATTGTTTTTCTAAGAGGCAGACTTAGGTGTAGGGCACAGCTAGAGCTGTAGATGCCTCATGTCTTCTTAGACTGACTAGACACGTCTTGGACCACATTAATACCCAGTGTGCATCTGGGTAAAGAGCTTCCCATCTGCAAGACTAGGGGCTTGTTCCAGATCAGCTCAAAAGGACAGAATGAAAAGGTCAAGTCTAAATTACAAAGTCTGTACACACAAGTGACTTCAAGCAGCTGCTGAATATCACGAATTGCTACCCAAAGTGTTTTACTTGGTATTCTGTCAAGCCAGTATTGGTCATGCTAGCGACTGTTAGAATCAAAATATTTGCATCATGGCCACGATACCCCCTTAAAGCCTAGATCTAGTTTACCAACACTCAAGTTTCTTATGTACTATCCTAATCCTGTTAGAGTTCAGCCAATTCCCTTTACACAAAGCATAACTTAGCTCATTATCCTTAAGCCCGAGGGAATCTGCTACCTAGTTACAGAACTATAGGAACTTTGGGACTAATGCCTCAACTTTAATGAGGTCCTCAGTAAAGTGGAGTTAAAGATGGCTAGAAGTTGTATATCCTAAATCCAGATGTTTGTGCCGAGTAGGGACAAAGCAGAAGAGACACAGGACATGGTTCCAAGGAGACATCAGGGCCCACCTTGTGACCCCTCAGGTTGGATTGGTCTAGCTGCTGAGAATCGTTAGGATGACAGATCCCAGAGTAGTATACCCAATCATGCCATCATTTTAGTATCAGCAGCTAACAGCATGACGACCATGAACCCACACATCCACAGTACTTGAGACTCTGCACAGGAACTTGAAACACAATGGATCTGTTTAAGAATCAACTGCACTTTCTCTATACTCAAATGGTCCAACTTGTGCGTGAGTGCATCATTGTTTAACATGCAAAGTTTTTTTTGGGAAAAGTTACAAGTACTACCTGAAACCACCAAGTTACACCCAGATATTTCACATAAGTTGCGCAGTTTCCGGGAGTATGAGATTGCTACTGATACAGACCAATTCTTATGAGGCACACAAAGGAGGCAGTCAGATCCCTTGCTGCTTGGTGGCTTAGCTTTCAAGTGACTGGCATCACCTACACCCAGTTGTCCAAACCACAGGTTCGTCGTCACTGGGCTCCTTTCCTCCAACATCAAGGACAGTGCTGGGTCCCCTGCCTGTACATCTGTCCTGCCACCCTCCATGCTCCGTAGGCCACCACTCAACACTGGCCCACTCCAGTGTCCCAGCTGGTCCATTTAACCCCACCCTCCAGTGACATAGTGACCCCAACAAGTCAATCTGGTGTCATGCTTGACACATCCTGATGGCATCTGATCATTAGTGTACTTGGGGACCCTCTATGAGGCAGCCCCAGCCCTACCTCCATTCTACACAGGTATTCTTTCAAAGAGGCTCCATTCCTCTGCCAAGCACATCACATATCCTGCTCTTCACATCCTTCAGGCATCAACTTTAGAGTCATTCTACAAGAGACTACCCAACCTTCACAGGAGGGTCAACATGTTCCCAGTTTCCATAGTGTCTCCAGCCATCTGGCACATACCTGACATTCAAGCACTTCCAATACAACCAGGCCTTAACTGCTCGTGCCTTTTCCCTGTAATGCACCAACAATTTTACAGAGTGGGTAAGTCACTAGCATCAAGCTCTAGAGTACCGAATTTGTGTCTGACCCTTCGGTGTTCAGTATCTGAGGTGCATACATGATTTCAAATGTTTACATACAATCCCACAGGTTGTAATAGTCTACAGGATCAAGGTGTCCCACCACGTTGGCTTCACAAGTCCTCCATGGTCAAGGGTGATAAACTTTGCCTGGGGGCTCCTTTTGATGCTTGGTAGTTGAGTGGGAGAACACTTAGGAGGGCTGAAGTAAGCTTTGTGAACGAAAAATAGACACTGAGGCTGACGGCATCAGCTTTTGACTGAGCACTTGCAGTCTCCAGGTTTCAGATGTTACGAGGAACACTGAACATTCATTTTACCCAGTCAGCATTGGAAGACCATTCCTACAAATCACATGGGGGCATTAGAGGCCTCTTTCCTATACCACCTAAACTGGTATTGAGAATCATTTGTAACATCCAGTGTGCCAGGCAAGCACGAGGTGTGTGGCTGACCTTACACCACCCTGCCGTGGTCACCACTAACCTGCAGGGCCAGGCCTTTCAGGGCCCACCTCCCTTCCTCTGTCCCACATGTCTGGCAGCATCCACCGTGGCCACAATTGTAGCATCTTTCCCAATAGGACAGAACTGATACCAATTTAACAGCTGTGCCCAAAGTTATCTCGAAAAATGGAGAGATTAAAATCCTCTCATGGAGTCCATGCCAGTCGTTGGATGTTTCAGAATATGCACAGTGGTGCTATTTGGTCTATTAGCTTCAACACTCGCTTCTGTGCTCATTGGTGTCTTCCCTTTTATTGATGAGTCTCACCACATGTGAACCCGAGTGGCCTGTGTACAGGAGGCCTTTCTTTCCAATCCCAGCAATGCCACCAGGTATGACTGGAGCCCAAATAGAACAAAGGGGGCCCGGGTCTTTGTTTATACCTAGGCCCAAGGCAGGGACATTGAGACAGCACTCACTCCTGGTTGGTTTGTGGCCACCGCCGTACTCCAGTCATGCTTAGAAGCAGACGTAATTTCATGGCTGCAGCAGCCGAGCTAAGGGAACTGGCCTCACAGTCCCCAAAGGCAGAGGAGACGCTGAGCAGCTCCTTAAATGCTCCAGTGGCTATTTTTAAGGCAACCATGTGTTTTAGGCCACTGCATTAGAGCATTTTAGGATGAAAGCCAGAACCTGGGGCAGGGTGGGGAAGAGCCATTTGTCACGTCCTCAGCGATACTTTGGGCAGGCAGATGTAGCGCAGGCACTTGCCTAATTCAGGTTGTGCCCTAGTCTGCAGTTTCGCCAAGGGCTGGTACCCCAGAATAGGTGGCAACACTTTACAGTGTGACCATCACTGCCACTGTCAACAAGGTGGATCACTCCAAGTCAACTGCCTCTGCCTTCTCCCAAGGCACTGAGGCCAGTGGTTGGGGCTTTAGTCTAGAGGTAGAAAGATGACAAGGGAAGCCATGCCTTCACTGTAGAGGCCGAGTTTCTTCTATTTATATTGAAGTCCTCTCCATTCTCACTGTGTGATCTTTTAAGGAGCAGGGTAACAGGGTGGCTGCTGATGCAATTAGTGAAGATTAAGCAAAACTCAAACAGTGGGCCATACTCTGACAGGACCAGTGTCCTTTATAAGGGAAGTGGAGACAGGCACACAGGGAGAAGGCATGTGAGGATGAAGGCAGAGATGGTGTGGTGTTCCCACAGGCCAAGGAACAGATGCCAGCAGAGCACCAGAAGCTGGAGGGCCTGAAAAAGATTCTCCCTCAGCCTGGGAAGGAGCCAACCCCACCCACATCTTGACTTCAGATTTCCTGGCTTCTAGAACAAAGAAATTCCATTTAAGCCCATCGAGTTCATGGCACTTTGTTTTGCCAGCCCTAGCAAAGCAGTACAGCTTTCTAGCCACATGCAGACCTGTATGACCACACAGCTCCCACTGCTGGGATGGGCAATGTCTACCCCAAACCACCACTTGGAGACAGATCAGAGCACTTGTTCTCCATAGGCAGAGCTCGAATCCAGAGGAGGAAAGGGCTGAACGGTGGACGTCAAGTTCCCTAGGTCCATCTGCCGTCAGATCCCTCCTCCCCCACAGGGAGGCACGAGAATTGAGAGGCAGGGTGTCCAGCTGGTCAGTGTCCCTCTCCATGGCAACAAACACAAAAGCCCCCTCCACTATGTCAGTCCTGTGTTTTGCAAAGGAGCTGAGCCTTTGTCCCCACGTTGAGGGAAGCAGACTTGGAAATGCAGCTAAGAGCAGAAAAGTGTTTGGAAAACAGCCAGAGGTTACAGCCAAAGGACCAGGGGCAGCACTGGGAGGTGCTGACAGGAGCTGGGATGATGTGTGGCTATGTCTATGCTCAAAGATCCTCAGCACTCCCTGGGAAGGGTGCCGAGATCCAGTTCTGCAGAACAGGATTGAACACACGGTGTGGAGGGGTCTAGAGTTTCTACGCCCATGGAGCTGAGGAAACACCCAATGGCTCAGACCAATGGGCAAGGAGGCCGGTGGCGGGGGGGGTCTGCACAAGGAGACTCGCTCCAGAAACCAGAGCCCCGTGACGGGAAGCTCCATATCAACAGGCACTGACACAACCCTGGGACCAGACCCCTAGGACACCGCGGAATGCCCAGTGACCATGTAGCCAAGCCTCTGTACCATGGACACAAGGCCAGACACCAGTGCTCACAGACGAGCACATCAGCTCTGACCAACTGGAGGCCAGTGAAGACCCAGTCACTCTGGCCTGAGTCAAAAGGAAAAGGCAGAAACACTAGGAGTCGTAGTTGCAAGAGACAAAGCTTTCAACTGGAGGATAACACTATCATTTAACTTGAGTGTGCAACTGGATTCTACACTTTCACTGAATAAAGTTGGTTACACAGGAGCAATTAAAACTTGCATATCTGATCTACCCGTTTCAGCCCTTTTGGGTGTGAGGGACAGCTCAGGATCTGAAGAGGGAAGACCCAAAGTTTAACTCCTAGTTGCACAACTTTTCAACTCAAGTTACAACCCAAGTTCCCTTCCCTAATAGAAGATGAAGGCCAAGGGCCCACAAACCCAGCATCTAGCTCACAGGGAGCGCTCCCAAGTATGAGGGTAAGGAAACATCCAAGAAGTGTTCTGGGAGAATACAGGCCACAAAAGGGGCTGGGGCTCCCCATCACCAGGCCTCACAGCACCACATGGAGTCTCAGGCAGTTGGGAGACAGCAATGACTGTTCTATCACTCACGGGAGGTTCAGAAGGAAAGAAGGGGACAAGGGGATTTCATAACTGGCCCAGAGTCCCTTGCAGATACAGGAGAGCTCTGAAGCAGTGCAGGACACAGCCTTAAGTCCTCTAGTCTCTCCAACAAGCCTGAACTCCAGCTAGTTACTGCTCCACCTGTATCCTGAAAGGATCAGACAGGTTTCATTGCCTGAAGCTATGGTTAAGACATGAGGGTAGGTAACCCAACAAGGATATGTTCCCTGTCCTAGGCTACAGAAGTTACGCCATCGATCATGTGTTCAGAAGTACATCTTCAACAACCTCAAACTGAAGTTATGCCCAAGCTTCCACGACTTGCAGGGATTTGAAAACTGCTGTAGCATAAAGGTGTTCAATATTCGTGCATCTGCAAAACCCACTTTCCAATGGGCTGTTCAACTGGAAACAAAGGTATTTTATATAGATGGGCCCCAAGGGATCCAGTAACAAGTTCACACTCAGTTGGAAGAATTCATCTCTTGCCTTGGCAGAATTAACAGGTTAACACTTGTATAGGTTTATGCTGGCAGGTTAAGGGCTTTGTCAGCCCTGACAAAGGCATCCAGG
This sequence comes from Sapajus apella, assembly GCF_009761245.1. Taxonomy (NCBI): domain Eukaryota; kingdom Metazoa; phylum Chordata; class Mammalia; order Primates; family Cebidae; genus Sapajus; species Sapajus apella. The sequence continues at coordinate 8,894,294 of NW_022437025.1, read as the reverse complement.
CACTTCTGGCAAGATAGCCCCGTTTCTGGTTCACTCTAGAGGGACAGCCCAGGCCCCACCCTGGGTTTCCAGGTAAAGGTGGGTACCAGTAGCTACTTTCACCCTGCATGATTTCAGCGAATAACAGACTATGGACTCTTGATCCAACCAGGGATAGATTTGAGAATTAAAGATCTGAAAGCCCGAGTCTATAGCCAAAGATGTTACACATTAACTTAGGCAGTGGGCCACTTGCCACCTTGTATCAAAGCCCTCGAGACCTCAATGGCAACCACTCGCCTCCTGGTACAGATAGGTGGAGGCGGCGAGACTGGCTTAAGGCGCTAGAGAAAGGTGATTTACTCCAGAGATGAAGCTTTGAATATGACTTACCCAAAGCTTATTTACAGAAAAGAGGGAGACTCGGGAAAGGGACTAAAATTCCTAGAGGGGACAGTGCTGCAAGAAGGCAAGCTCGATAACAGGCTTTCCCCACTATACCTAACAGTCCTTTACAGGGTGGGGTTCAGTCCACAGGGCGAGTTAGAGGGAGCAGCAGCACCTTGCATAGGGCCCTTCCTAGGGGGTTGATAATAGTCCAAGGGACAGGAAAGAGGAAGCCCCTTTCCTCTGAGCCTGGACATAACACGGGGTTTTAAGTGAGGAAGTAGCTTGACAGGATTTGGAGGAAGTTGAGAGCCATCCTGTGACTTTTTTTCATCCCCAAAACTTCCAACAGTATAGGCCTCACGCATCTCTGGCATATTTGTAGTTTACGGAACTAGAAGCCAAGACTCCGGCAGAGCGTGCTCAGAGGACAAGGCGCATTCCATGAAGCACACACACCCCCCGCCCCAGTGCTTTCGTTACACGCTAAAGCATTCAGAACTAACTCGGAACTTGCTTTCCTTCTTGAGGGGAAGCTGTCAAACAGTTCCTTAGCACCTGAGGCCAATTAATGGTTTGCCCAAGTTACCCAATTCACTTGGAGCTAGTTTACCCACAGCTAGTCAAGTTCTCAAGTATTTTACTGCCTGGAGCAGGAGCTACGTTTCAGTATCATATCATTGCTACTTTGGAATTGAGAACAAGTTCAGGTGATGCACATGTTGCTTGCCTACGCAAGAACTGTTACTGTCTACAAAGCATGCAGTTCATACATCAGGCACAACTGCATTCTCGGTTTCAAATCAGATGGGCCCCTGCATTAAGTGCTTGAGAAACAGACAGGGTCCTTGCTCTTGGCAGGAGTGGGGAGAGTGGAGCACTGATGAACCCAGTAGTCAGAGTCACCAGTATGTAACTGAGCATAGCTTGAGGGTGAACTGGCTTTAAATTGAGATATTGGGGAAGACCCAGGGATAGGTGCCGGGCAGAGCAGAATGACCCAGGGAACTTGCTCCTTCAGCCAGGCAGGGTCTCGGCATGCCAGAGCCTCAGGCCAAGGGAGGAAGGTCAGTCTCTATCTTGAGACCTAGGCTACCAAGGCAGAGCAGGCTTTTAAGGTTATTCTGGCTGCCGCGAGGAGCTTCAAGGAGATGCAGATAAATTGAGCAGGTAGTGGTTAAGGTAACCCAGGTGAAGGAAAGCTCTGAGCAGGGCTGTGCTAAGATTCGAGAGATGCAGAGGTTCCAAGTGGCTAGATTTAGGGAAGATTTTAATGCAAGGGGGTTGAAATTTCTGGTCAGTGCAGCTGGAGATGCAAGGATGCTGTCACTGTTGAAAGGGGCACCCCGAAAGTCAGCAGGGGAGGGGAAGGCAAAGTGTTTAGTCTTATTCTGCCTGCGGTTTGGGCACAACCAGGTACCTTTCAGATATCCTATGGAGATGCCAGGGAGAGTGTTCCAGAAGGGGAGAGAAAAGCAGCTGGGCTCCCAGAGATGTGAACCACTGTTGCATGCAGACCTCTCAGGGTCCCCATCACATTAGGTTAGGTCAGACATCTGATAGCAACTAAGCATACCCTGGTAATGACACTTATGCTAGACACCTGATAGCTTAGCCACACCTTGGGAATGCAGGTGCACCTGATCTATATCAACTGCATGCTTTTTGAAAAGTTTTGTCAAGCAGGCTATACTGGACCACCCTGCACCCAAGTCCCCTCCCATAAACCCTACGTGTTTGTTGGTTCTGGGTCTCTTTGGCCTCAAACATTCAGCTATCCTGCTGAGTTCAGTGGGGGTACAGCACAAGAGGGTACAAAGGCATGAGTGGGGACTAGGGGTGCCTAATAAGCTTGGAGCCAGAGGAAACACGGTTCAGGTGTCAGAGCTCCTACAGCTGAACACCATACTGAGCTCGCCCCATGAGGAAGAGTCTGGAACACACCTTGGTGTCCCGCTTCCTTTGAAACCCTTCAAAATTTCCTGCCACGTTCACGTTATCTTTAGACAAGAGTAACTTACGGTAAACAGCTCCCCAACCCCCACTCTAAAACCGCTGCTGCTTCAACATGTAGCTTCCTTTCAAGCTAAAAATAAGTTGTAGAGCCCAGGAGCTGGGGGGTTTGGGAATGTTTTACCCAAGTGGGACGGTCTCATTTTGTGTCAACTCCAACAAGGCTTTGTGCACAGGTGTAAAGGTCACCAGCTTGCAAGAGCTTGAAGTTGGTCCTTAGTTTTCCTAACAGCCTTATTACACAAATGCACTAGTGGTAAACGCAATTCTGTCACTTGCTCTAAGGGTCTCACTAATCTGGTTGGTTAAGGTCTAGTTTATGAGAGCAGATACACAGTCCCAGCTTGTAGGCCCGTGTCTCTGCTTCGGAAATCCATTTTACACAAAGACTTAACATTCTCCACTGCCCCTCAGTAAAAGCCACCCTCACATCTTATTTCCCGATTAATGATTGTGGGTAGGGAGGGTAGTCATCCCTGGGAGCAGCTTCCAGGTGTCAGGGATATTCTTGAGACAACAAGTCATAGGAAAAGAGGGAGGGAGAAACTGTTTCCAGGAGGTTGAAGTTGTAACTTAGAATAAGGCAGTCGAGACAGGTGACGCTCGAGTGACATTTGAGCAATGAAATACTTTTGAAGGACACAGCCGTCAGCCAGATCTCCGGGAAGACAGCCTGCAGGAAAACAGCCTCCGAGGCCAGTACCCAAGGAAAATAAAACTCAGATAAGGGGAGAGAACAGTAGGGAACTCTTAAGTGACCAACAGGCCATCACCTAAAGGCCTAGTAGGCCGTTTTCAAGACTTTAGCTTCTACTTCATGAAACTTGGAGCCCCTAGAGACGTAAGCTGAAGTGGTTAGATTTCCCGCTTCGAAAGGATTGCTCTGCTACCTGGAGAACCCACAATGCGGGGGAAGATAGGAGATAAGAAACATGGGCACTAACAAAGACAAGTTATGAGAGAGGGCTGTTCTGGAGCAGGCAGCGAGATTAACCCGGATACCAGATACGTTCCTAAGCAGAACAGACCTTCCAGATTAAAGCAAGCAGGAATCATCAGAGCCGGGTTTCACGTTTAGCTATCCCCAGGTGCTTTGCTTCCGTTTTTACAATTCTCCTAGCTCCCTACAGCCCCGAGAAAAAGCTTGCACCCACCCTACTGAAAGGTGAGACTGAAAAGCTTAGACACTTCACAGCCCCTGCTCTGACAACAGAGGCACCACCCCAATTTTAAGAGTGGAGTTTCTGCTTTGCTTTCTTAGAAAATACACTCTGGCTTCCTTAAAAGCTACAAGCGCCCCCCTTTTTTGACTTCAAAGCTCTTCAAGTTGAGAAACAGCACGAATTCGGGCCCTGCAAAGAGCAAACCCTAAGTTCCTGGTACCAGCAACTACTTCAAGAGCAAGCATCTAACTGTGTTTTAAAAAAAGAAAAAGCTTCCCTCTGTTTACATAACCCGAGTAGCAGGAAGACTGGCGGCTCGTGGAGGCCCGGAGCCAGTCCGTAAGCAAAGGCCGGGGAACGCCCGCCACGCGGTCACAAGTACAGAAGGGGCTTTCCAGGACCCCACCAAAGCCCGCCCGTGCTTTCAGCGCCTCTAAACCCCAGAAAGAGAAGTTCCCAAGAGCCCAGCCGCTACTAAAACCCAAGAGCAGCATAACATTCGCTTTTTGCTTCCCCAGCCGATTCTGACGAAGCCAACCGCTTGCGCCGCCTTTTCAAGGGCCCGCGGGGCGTGGAAACGTCACTTCCGGGGCGGGCCCGGCGGGCGGGGCGAGGCCGGCGGGGGAGGGGCGTGCCGGGTCCGCGCAGGCTCGCCGGGGCCTCAGCCGCCGAACCGAGTGCTTGACTATATATGGTCAAAGCTGGGGGCGAGCCGCGCGCGGGGCCGCGCTTCCGGGTTCGGGGCGTCCGCAGCGGCAGCGCGCAGGGCAGGCGCGAGCTGGCCTCCGAGCCCCGGCCTCGGACCGCCCCCTCCACGCCCGGCACGCCCGGCGCCGCCTTCCGGCCCCAGTCCTCCGGCTGTGCCTCGGTGAGGTGTGATTCCCAGCGCGGGCAGGCCCGGGAGGCTCTCGGCGAGCGCGACGCGGTAACAAGTGGGCGAGGATGCCGTACGAGATCAGTAAGTGCCGCGGCTCGGGCTCCCAAGCGGCCGCCACGATGCCCTGGCTGGGTCCCCCGGCCCTCCGCGCGGTGCCGGTGGTCCCTGGCGCGGGGGAGAGGTGCGGGCGCGGGCCGGAGGCGTGCCGGAATCGTCCTCCGGGGGTGCGAGACGGGACCCCCCGTCTGGGGGCGCCCCCAGTTTGGCGCCGCGGGCCACGCCGGAGGAGCCCCTTTGCCCCCAAAGGGCCTGGCCCCGGGCGCGGACCAGGAAGTCGCGCGGTCCCTGGCGCTGGTGGAAAGTGGAGGCTGCCCTCCAGGCGCAGGCAACAGGTGACCGGCTGAGACCGGTCCGGGGCCTCTTCTCCCTCCAGTCCCTGTCGTCCCCGCTTGCCCAGGGCTGCCCTGACGTGCCCCGCCGCGTTTGTGTCTCTGCAGAGAAGGTGTTCGCCAGCCTCCCCCAGGTGGAGAGGGGCGTCTCCAAAATCATCGGCGGCGACCCTAAGGGCAACAATTTTCTGTACACCAATGGAAAGTGCGTCATCCTAAGGAACATCGACGTGAGTACCCCCTCTCCTGGGCGCGGTTCCGCTCCAGAGCCACCTTGGGATGGGGGAATTCTCCTCCTCCTCCACCCCCACCTCCTGTGCAGTGGCCCGAGGAGGGTGAGGGCGCCACGCCCCCTCTACCGGGAGCCACACCTCGGAGCCCCGGAAGCCAGCTTCAGATTCACCCAGGCTCCTTTCTGCCCCTTCTTGATGAGGAAACTGAGGCTTAGTTTGCTTCTGTCTGTGGCCATAGCACCCTGAATGCGCCGGATCGTCTCTGATTTCGGGAGCTAAGCAGGGTCAGGCCTGGTTAGTACGTGGATGGGAGATCAGATTAATTCGTTACTTAAAAGCAAGGGCCCCGGATTTGAGGGATCAGACTGACCCATTCGGCTGCTGCATGACCTTGAGAAGATTGGCGAGTTGGGCCTCTCTGAGCCCCAGTTTCCTCGTCTGTAAAACAGATGATGAGATGATGACCACCCCCACTTCCCTGCTGCCTGGGCGGTTGGAATGAGCTGCTGGCGTCCCTCAAGTCCAGCGGTGCCTGCTGCACGTTGAGCAGTGACTGAATGGCACTCAGCTAACTCACTGTTAATACCCCGGTCTTCCAGTGTGGCAGAGCCCGGACAAACACCCAGCCTCTGAGCCAGCCTGATCTGCCACCGTAGATCTGAGCCCCAAAGCAAAAACAGGAAGCAGTGTGTTCCCATGAATCATCTCTGCAGGCCTCCGGTACCCAGGCTGAAAAGGCTTCTAGAGCCAGCTCCTTGGGAAATCCTTGCAAGTTCATGTTATTCCCCTGTAATTACTGGGATGACCCAGTCTGCCTGTCAGCCTCCCTCCCTTCCTGGGTTACACACTTAGATGTTGCTTCTCCCTTCCTCAGCCTGAGTGATGGAATTGGGTGTGAGTTAGAGGTGCCAGCACGGCCACTGGGGGATTTCTCCTATGCTGTGCTTAGTGGGGCGGCTGGCAAAAAGGTGTATGATTTGGTTGATTCCATAGGCATACAGGGTTGTTAAGTTAAAGTCAGCCTGATTTCCCTTGTTGGTCAGACACGACTTTTCAGGAGGCCCGCAACTGGCTGAGGGAATGAGAGAATGAAGCATATCTGGGCCTCAGTTTCCTGCTCTGTGAAAGGAGAAGCCTCTTGGTCTGAAGAGCTGCAGGCTCTGCCCGCCCCCCATCTGTCTGGTTAAGCCAGCCAATTGCTGCTGTTCTCTGCTGGAAGACAGAGCTCTATCTGCCTAGAATTGCTGGGCACCTCAAATGAGGGGTTGGGTGGGTGTGAATGTGCTTTAAAGGTGCTAACAAATTGCTAATCACACAGATTCCTAGAAAGACAAACTTCCTTGCTTAGAACTGGAGAAACATCACCAGGATCTAATCGTAATGACCTGGAAGTCTCCGGAGGAAAGTCCTGAGATTTTTGTCAAAATAAAAATTGTGACAGCCCTAAAGGGATATGTGGTAGTTTGGCAAATAAAATGCACTAAAGCATCCTCGGGGATACAGAGCAGTAGGATATTTAGTTTTGCCCCTAGCAAGGCCTTCCCTGTCATTGCAGTCCACTTTAATTTCCAGGTAGGGGACCTCACATAAAGTACCTGCTATGCATCTGGCCCTGTGCTAGCTTCTTAAACCGCAGCATCTCTTTCCACCCCACATGGGCCCGTTACTCTAAAGAGGAGTCAGAGTTAGCAAGATGAGGTAGGCCAGTAGCTGGAACTGCTACCAATGGAGAGGCCATTCAGGGACAGGCACCCCTTTGCAGGGTGTATTTTCTGGCTTGTGAAACCCATCCTGCCTGTTTCTGAGATCTGTATTCTTATTCCTTCCCTGTGGTTTGCCATTTTCTCCTGAGGGGGTACCCTCTTTCCCTTCTCATCTATTTTTAAGTTTCCGCAATGCCAGGTCAGCACGAGATGCTACTAATACAGCCCTCCCTGGGCTGGATGTAGATCAGACACTGAGGCTCTTGTTGGTTAGATGAGTGGACTGGGTACTCAAGTAAAAGTGGGTCAGATTTTTTTTTTTTTAGGGCAAAGTACTTTTGGGGGAAAAAAAAGCAACATGAGTTGGCATGACCATTCAGGGTATAGGAAGGAAGATGGTCTGGTCGGAATGTAGGCTCGGAGAGGGAAGAGGGGAGAAAAGGAGATTAGGACCAGATCATGGAGGATCTAACAGGTGTGACTGACATCTCAGACTCAACATACATACCCCAAGCCAAACTGGAGTTTCCCATGTGCTCTTCCCCAAAAGGGAACTCCATTCCTCCAGCTGTTCAGGCCCCAAATCCTGGACTACTGTTTCACTCCCCACTTCACTTCTGTGCCACATTTAATTTTAGCAAATCCTTCTGACTTCACATTCAGAGTATCTTCAGAATCTAACAGACTTACCCTGCTTCCTCTGCCCTCACCCCCAACTAAGCTATCTTCCCCCATCAGAATTGTTGCCCCCCAAACTCCCCAAAACCAAACAGCTCTCCCTGCTTTCACCCTTGCTGCCCTGGGGTCTGTTTGCAACACTGCAGCTGGAGTGGTTGAAACACAAGACCGGCCTTGAGTGGCTTCCCACCTCAGCAAAAGCCAGAGTCCTTAACACGGCCTCGCCTCACAACTCCTCTTCTCTCTAGGCTCCGGCACACTTGCCTCCTTGCTGCTTCTGGAACATGCCACACATCTGTCTTGAGACCTGCTGGTTATTGCCTTCGCCTGGACTTTCTTTGCTCAGATAGCTGCAAGGCTTGTTCCCTGTGTTCCGTTTGGTTTCTTTTTATTTTTTAATTTGAGGCAGAGTTTCACTGTCGCCCAAGCTGGAGTGCAGTGGCATGATCTTGGGTCACTGCAACCTCCACCTCCCAGATTCAAGCAATTCTCCTACCTCAGCTTTCCAAGTAGCTGGGACTACAGGCACACACTGCCACGCCTGGCTAATTTTTTTGTATTTTAGTAGAAGTGGGGTTTCACCACATTGCCCAGGCTGGTCTCGAACTCCCAACCTCAAGTGACCCACTTGCCTTGGCCTCCCAAAGTACTGGGTTACAGGCATGAGCCACCACCCTGGACCTTTCCCTTTGGTGTCTACTTAGATGTCATCACCTTAGTAGAGGGGCTTCCCCTGGATAGAATTTTTCATCTCCAGCCTTCTCTTCTCTGACAATAAGTAGAAAGCAAGCTAACAAGCCAATGCTACCTACAAGTGTACATAAGTATCTGCCTGTTCCCCTAACTGACATCAGCTCCAGGCAAGCAGGGCTTTCCCCTCTCTGTTTCAGTCACTGCCATGTCCTCACCTAGAAGTGTGTCTGGCACACAGTAGGTGCTTAGTGAGTTACTCGTTGATTAAGGAGCCTGAAAGACCAGGCCGTGTCGTGAAAATAATAGGCAGCTACTGAGGGCTTACTGCAGGAGAATAGGGAAAGCTCAGCTCTGGATTGCCGGACCTAAGTTCTGTGGAATCCACCTTTCAAACCTAACAAGCGAGCACCCTTGCCAGCTTTCCACTTGGAGCTCCCTCTGTCATTTATTTTGTTGACTTAATAGCTATTTTATAAACCCAGCATAATGGGACTTCTTAAGCTTGTAGTAAAAGGGTGTTTCCTATCTATTTCTTTGAACACATCCCGTTGCCTCACCTGGAGAGGCCACTCTGCTCTGCAGAGTGAAAGACTATGACAGTGACCATCTAGAAACTAATATTCCAGGAGAGAGCTCCAAGAATAGGATTCCAGTGAACCACGTGTACACTGTTGAGACGTTACTTCCCCACGGTGAAGGGATGGGTGGTCTATGCTTCCTGCAGGTGCTGGTACCTGAGTCTGGGGTGGTTCCTTCCAGATTACCTTACCCTGCCTGTATTACCTTTGCCTCTTAGGACCTCTGTGCAAAGACTGGGAAGGGTCACCCCCAGTGACTGAAGGAACCTGCTTGTGATTCTAAACAAGGCACAGGGCCATCCTACAATGATAATTATCCAGCCTATAGTGCCAGTAGACCCTGCTTAGAAAAAAAAACAGCTTTTGCCTTACAACAGAGGTCCTCTTGTGTGCTGCCAGGCAGCCAGCAGATTTGCCATGCAGGCAGGTTTGGGGCCTGCTTTTTAAAGTATCCAGTTCCTAGATTCCAAAACTAAAATACGCATTTGGAAAAGTGATGTTTGTAGAATTGAGTTTCTGGGAGTGCAGGGTTTCTAGCAATTTGATGCTGCTGTGAGCCCAGGCGCAGTGTCAGTGCACTTTTCTCCTTGAACAGGGTGCAGACCAAGTCGGGGGATATTGGGCTCACTCTTATTTCCCTTGGTGCCATCTGCCACCATTCACGTGCAGAGGACTCTGCTGTGTTGCCTGCGGCCTGGAAGTAATCGTGGTGGGATGGAGGGCTTGCGGACTGACCTGGCTTCCTCTCTGGAATTGCATGCCTGCCGAGTCCCTGCAGTGTGTCCAGATGGCCAATCAGCCTATGGGGGTGCAGGATGGAGGCCCTGCCCACATGGAGCTCACTGTCCTGAGTGGGAGTGAAATGAACTCTAGGTGGCAGAAGGAAGTGGTGCGTTTGGATTATCACCTGGGCAGAAACCAGCAGACAGCAGCACCTGCCAGGTGCAGAGCCAGGAACCTCCAGGCCTTCAGTCTGACTACTCGACGGCAGGGGAAGCAGAGGGCGCTGGGCAGCCTTCATCTCAGAAGAATCTGAGTGGCTGCGGGTGCCCATCAGCAGGACACGGGGCTCCTTCCTTGCAGAGCAGACCACATCTGGGAGGCCCGAAGGGCCAGGTGCTTAGGGACTGTGACTGTGGCACTGAGTGTGAGGGGAGTGCACGGGACCCAGGCTGGGGAGGTCCTAGTGTGCAGTGGTGGCAGGCAGCTCGCACAGCCTTACCATAGCCCAGCCCTGCTCTGAAGGCCACTGGAACCATTAAAAAGTCTTGCAGACAAGTAATCAGATCAAGTCTGCAGTAGGGAGAAGTTCTGTAAGATCTGAGGCAGGGAGGCCAATTAGGAAGCTGCTCAGAGATGAAGAAGGCATCACTTGCAGGTCCTCTTTGGGTGGTGCAGCCACCTCTGGCTCTCACGTTTCCAACACAGGTTCACTAAACCCCTGTCTTGCCAAGCCATACCGAAGCCACAGAGCACCGGGATTAAAATCAGTGATTCTCAGGGAGGGGTGGTTTTTCCCCACCTCATTTCCCTGAGGGATATCTGGCAGTGTTTGCAGGCATCTTTGTTCCCTAGTACCTGAAGTCAGGGACGTTGCCAAACATCCTCCGAGGTACGTGGCTGTCCTTCCACCAAGAACTATCCGGCCCCAAATGCCAGGGGTGCCAATGTTGAAAACTCTGGTAAAGAACCTTCAAAGGCACCAGCTTAAGTGCTTCAAAAGAACAATGCCCTGGGTGCTTGGGGCATGTGAGGGAGGAGCCAGCTGTGCCACAGAGTAGTGGGAACAGCTGCTGGAGAAGCAGCACATTTGAGTTGGGTCTTGAAAGATGAGTAAGAGTTCTCCAGGAGGAGCGTGGAGACACACAGCAGAGGTGGGGGAGACCCGACAGGAAGCAGCATGTGTACCTGGGTCCTCTTAGCTCCACTCTGGCCTCCTATGGGTTGCTTTTGGTACGTTTCTTGCCGTATTGGAGGTAAGGGGAGGGATACTGAAGTCATCTTTGAGGTCAGAGAAAAGGTTTAGCCTCATGCTTGGGACTAGTGGAGAGATGGCCCTGCCCAAGAGTGATTGGAGATGCTGCTTTGGAGTGTGACCACCTTCTGCAAGGCCCTTGTTAGGGACAGCTGTGGACACAGGAAAGGCCCCCTCTATACCTCTTCACCATCACAGTGGCAGGCAGACACTCCCTGCCCTGGCGATGTTCTGTTCCTTAGACCTGCAGGTCCTCAGCTTTGGTCATTTGCTTGTCACTTCTACACGTGGGTCCTGCCTGCGCTCCAGGGTCTCACCCAGAGAAAGGCCAGCATCCCACCCCTACCCTCGCCCCACTGTCCAGTCCAGCGCATACCCCTGACACCTCGCTGGTCTTTGCTGAGTGCATTTTGTGCTGGTCTGTGGCTGACACTTGGTGTGCGTGCCTCTTCTGTTTCCATGTCTGTGAGAGGGAGAAATGTTATGTGGTCCGTGTATGATTTAACCAGGCTAATTGGCAAAGCATCTTCAAAAGGTTGCGCGGGCTCTGACAGGTACCTCTGCATTTGTCTTCCTGACTGCCCTGTTGGGTGGATGCCCTCCTCTCTCTTGAGAGGTGAGGATGCTGAAGCTCTGGAAGGTGCTGGGATTTGAACTCTGGCAGCCACCCCCAGGTCTACTTTTGTGGCTCATCGGTGAGGCCCTGGTGGGCCCTGGGTGGGGTGTAGAAAAGGAAAGACTTAAAAAGGAGGTGGCAGTGTCCTGCCCACACGTAGTCCAGTGAGGGATACCGCTGTGTGGGGCCACACAGTGAGTCCCTCAGGCCTGTTTCAAGGCAGCTGAGGCCGAGCTGGGAGGCAGGAAGGGATAGTCGTTCAGGGTGTGGCGGCCTGTGGGTGAGCACCCCTGCCCTCCGCCAGCTCAAGGAGCTGCCTGCACACAGTCCGGAAGCACGCAGTTGGTTGGCCAGTGCAGACTTTACTCTGAGTTAAAGCATCTAACATTGGGACCAACCATAAGGAACAGAACAAAACCACAGGGAGGAGTAAAGGCCGCCACAGAAGGTTCCTGATTTTCAGTGGCTTGACCTAGGATGGCATGAAGGTAGTGAGCATTCAGTACATCCCTTGACTCACCGTGTTATTAATTACCTGCTCATAACCCATGGTGAGTCCAGAGCAGCTGGCCCTGAGTTCAGGTCCTGGCCCTGTAGCTTACCAGCTGGTTGGCCTGGGGCTCATCGCCCAGTGTCTGCCTTGGTTTCTTTGTCATGTGGGATTATGCAGTTACCTTCCTTACAGCGAGTGTTGTGAGGTTTTGGAGAGAATCCACTAATGGGTCCACCCAGGGCCTGGCTGAGAGTGAATAGTGGCCAGTGGGGATTTGTTTCTTCATAAACAGCTACCAGGCTCCAGCCAAGTTCTGGTCTTTGTGGGTATTTGGCAGTCGCAGTGGTGAATCAAGTGTGAGCCCTGCCCACCGTGGGGTCCACGTAGTGCAGAAGGCAAGTGGGGCAAAAATGATGTGTAGTCCAAGGGGGAAACTAGTGAGGCCAGTGGGGTGGGAGTCAGGGAAGGTGGGGGTTCAGGGTGGGAGAGACCATTTCTAGCTTGGAGCATCAGTGAAGGCTTCTTGGACAAGAGGGCCTTTGCCTGGGTCTTAGAAGCTAATTAGGAGGAGGAGTTGTGTTGCAGAGGTTTACTTTACATTCCTGCTTTGGAGCTTTTGTGTTGTTATTCAGCCTTGGCCTTAGTTGTGGTCACCAGTGGACAGAAAAACCCTGGCCAGTTGTGTTTACGCAGGTCAGCTACAGCAGTAATGGCTTTCAGCCTCTGTTGCTTGCAAGAGCTTGGAGTATTTAGAAAGCCGGTGTCCTCCCTGGAAGCTCGTGGTCACTTGGCCTGGGTGGACCATGGACGACACCTGAGGCTTTCTCTGGGGTTCCCGGGGACAGTCGGCAGCTAAAGGAGAGCACAGGAGGCCCCTTCGGCAGTGCTGTGTCATCAACTGCTGAAATGTTTTTTGCTTGAGCAGGTATCTCCAACTTTCTAGTATGTTCCATCAGGTTCACTGTGGACCAGGGGCTGAGATACCAGTGCCAAGCCTTGAGACCCAAGCCCCAGGACCCAGGTTCAGCACAGCCTACCTGTAAATTGGAGTAGTGACCTCTGATCCCTCCATCACCACCTGAAACTGGGAGGGCATAGGAATGTAAGAGAGCTTTGGGAAGCTCAGGGCTTGGTAATGGTAATCGATGCTGCCTGGGGCATAGCACAGTTAAATAACCGTCCCTTCTGTGCACTTGTTTGCATGGCCTGTGTATTATAGTGAGTCTCAGGCGGGACAGAAATTGTACAGGTGCTGGGGGAAGTTTGTTTAGGTTTTCCATTTAACGGGATTCTCAGAAACAGACTGGCTATTCCTGGGCAGGATGCCTCAGAGCACAGGTGGGAGGTGGGGCTGGTGGGACCTGAGGAGGGTGTGACAGAGCGGAATGACTTCCCAGGGTCAAGTCCAAAGCTTCTGCTTCAAATGGGCACCACTGGGCCTTGAACCAGCCCTGTGGTGGCACGGGCGGGTGCCCCCACGTGCTGTCACTTGCCAACGTCCGTGGGTCCTGGGTCTGCATTTCGTGTGTGACTCCTTGATTGCTGGCTGGTGTCCATCGTGTCCCTGGAGGCCCCCTGGCCTCCTCCAGGGGTAGTGGCAGAATTCTGAGGCTTGTCCCGAGGCCTCATCCCAGCCCAAGCTCATCACCGACCCTGGCCCCCAGGTGGGGAGGCCACCAGGGAAGGGGTCTGGGGCAGCAAGGCAGAGGGGCTGCACTTGTTCTGTCCTCGAGGGTGCAGCTGTGGGTGAGGGCCATGGGTTGGGGTAGCTGGCCCGAGGAGTGGCTGGCAACATCACAGAGGCAGCAGGGCAGTGGTGAGTGGGCTGAAGCCTGAAGGTGACTGAGGGGAGCTCAGGAAGGGTAGGTTGCAAGCTGGGCCATGAGGTAGTTAGGGTTGGATTTGAAGGCCCTTGATGGAGGACGGAGATGAATTCCAAAGCCATTATCGCTGTCCCCAGGAGGAACAGGAAGACTGCATTGAAAACGGCGGAGGTGTAGAGAAGGTGGGTTAGGAGTTGGCAAGGAAAACCGGGCAGGCCTGGGGTAAGGACCAAACAACAGCCTCCCACTGCCGGAGCTGGCCCCGCCTGCAGCAGCACGAGAAGAAAGCCTGGGAGGAGGGGTGTCCCTGGGTGGCAACTCCAAGACTGATCACAGTGGTCACCCCCAGGCCCCCAGGGAGATGGCAAGATGGAACTTCTGCCCACAGCAGCACTGCAGCTCTTGGAATTGGCTTCCTGCCCTCCCTGTCTTGTATTCCCCATTCCAGAGTTTTTCCCCACATAAACTTGTCAACCCCCAATCTTATTCTTTCCCAAGATGGCAGGAGAGGGAGGAGGCTGGGGAGAGAGGGGCACACGGAGGGTGTCAGGGTGCCATCTCGACCCAGCTGATCGGGAGGGAGCCTCACAGGCCGAGTGACACGTGGGGGTGGGAGGTGTCTTTCTGGCTGTAGTAAGCAGCCTCCCTCTGCGAGCTGAGGAGCTGGGGAGGAGGCTGCTCTGACTCAGATGTAAGTCATTATCTGCAGTTTGGAGTATCTCGGCCCCCACCGCTGACCCAGTTGTATTTAGAATACAAACGAGAGTGAGTGATTCATCAGCTGGCAGGATTCTGGTGCCCTTTGGGGTTTTTACACATAGCCCTGACCATTTAGGGGAAGGAATTTTTAGGAGAACTTCCTCTTATGCCCCTTCCTAGTCATCTTCCATCTCTGGATACCCTCCCCAACCAAGGGCCCGTGGGAACCCCACCCTTTGTAAGGTAGCACGGTCTGGGGAGGAGGTCACTCAGGCTGGGAGAGCCCATGAGGCGTCGGCCTTGACATCTGTCGGTTGGGATGGGTGGTGTGCCCCTGTATGTGAGCGTGAGACCCCCTGCCCCAGTCAGCTGTGGGTAGACACCAAACATTGTCTTGAAGGGGCTGCCTGTTAGCTGGATGGTTTTTTGCCAGGTGCTTTGGGTTGGGATTTGTCAATGTCAGAATATAAAGGACTAATTGAAGTGGGAGAGGGTTGGATTGGGCAGACATTTGATAGATAGCAGGCATCTTAGTTTTATTGAGGTGTAATTTAGATACAGTTGAATTTGTCAGTATTCAGCGTATGGCTTGGATCTTGACAGATATCGATACAGACCTGTAACCACCACCCCAGTCATGACAACATTCCCGCCACTCTGGAAGGTGCCCTCCGACCCCTTCTACCCTCACCCCCAGCAGCTGCTTATCTGCTTTCTGTCATGGGGCTGCCTTTTCTAAGATCATCTTCCATGTGAGGGGAGAGGTAGTGTGTAGTCTTTTCTGTCTGGCTTTTTCACTTTGCTTATGGGTTAGAGATGGACAGCTGCTCTGAGTGCATTTGCACTTTGCCCCACTGTATCACTAAGCACTGTGGTGTGGAGTGCATGTAAGTTGCATGTTTCTCTGTTCAACTGTAGATGGATATTTGGGTGTTGCCAGTTTTTAGCCACTGCAAAGAAAGCTGTGAACTTTGCTCATGTGTCTTTTGATGGACACGCGCTTGCATTTCTCCAGAGTGGATACCTAAGAGTGGGATTGCTAGTGTTTTGTGTGAGTAGTGTATGTTTAGGTTTGTAAATAACCTGCCCAGCTCTTTTCCAGCTGTACCATTTTGCATTTCCACCAGCAGTGTGTGAACATTCCAGTGTCCCCACCCCTCCATCCTTGCCAGTACTCGGTGAGGTCAATCTTTTATTGATTCTAATGAGTATTGAGTGGTATTCCATTCTAGTTTTGAGTTACATTTCCCAAGACTAATGACACTGAGCACTTTGTTTCATGTGCTTGTTATTCCTAATATCTTTGGATAGACACCTTGATAACATTCTAATTTCACTGGCAAATGATTATCTGAAAATGGATTAATTTGTGACAGTTGTCTATTGTTAATCACTTAATGCTGTATTTAGTCTTAGGGATGAAAGAGAAGGCCTGCATAAACTTATTTTTTTCTCCCCAAAACCACTTATTGAGATGGCTAGTGACATAAACATCATGTTAAGCAGGTCACAGCACAGTTGGAGGAGATGGACAGGAATGCTAGGGACTACGATGTGTGTTGTGCCATCCCTGGGGACCTGTTAAATGATCTGGAAGCACAGAAGAGTGATACAGATAGCTTGGGCTGTACTCGGAGGTTTCATGGAGGAGGGGATGCTCGTGTTAGGCCTGATGGGTGAGTAGGCGTCCACAGGCAGGGAGAGGTGCTGGGCAAGGGCACAGCCTGCACAGAGACGTGGAGCTTAAACAGGATGGCTGAAGGTGGGCTGGAACTGGGGTGTGTGCTTCTCTGGTCTCAGTCTCATGAGATAGGGGTAGTGTGGTGTTCTTGTGACCTGGAGGCCCCTCTGGTCTTGTGGAGTGGTCTAAGGGAGATGAGGGCTGGGGTGGCAGCAGGTGGGGGCATGCTAGGCATACCCAGGCAGCCTCACTGGAATCTGATGTGTCCTAAGCTTCAAGCCGGCGGGAAGCTGACTCTTTCAAAGAGCACTAGGTTTGTAAAAAGCTGACAGCAGGTATCAGAGATTAGATGGCCATGTCTTTATTCCCTCCTGAAAGAAAGCTTCACTGTGGAGACAAATTGAGAGCAGCCCAGTGTATGTCTGTTGAGGCCTCCTGCTTGTGTGTGCGCACACATGTGTGTGTGTGTGTGTGCATGCGCGTGCGCGTGTGGGGAGGGAGGTGCAGGGATCTACTTTTAGCACATGTTAAAACCTCATTGCTGAAGATGCTTCTAGTCTCAAATGCTGGCCCTGTTTTTGCCACATAGTCCACCCAGCCTTCGATCTGTGCTGTGAAAGGGAGTGGGGAATCGACTTTTCTTTCCAAACCCAGGGTTTTGACAGAGAGGGTTCCCACAGCTCGTCCTGCTCTGCTCCTGCCCAGCACAGCCAGGCGCCGTGTTCGGGGTCGGACATTAATTGGCAGCCAGGCAAGCTGGTCCTGAACAGGGCAGGCTTAGCTTGGAAAGAGAACAGAGCACTGGAATGAATGCAGCTTCCCGCAAATGGTGGAATTAGAACCATGGCTTCTTTCTCTGATGACGCTTTTGTTTTGTGTATGTGTTTAACAGATATGCTTGTTCCATATTATGAAAAGTACAGAAAAGCAGACATGGAAAAACTTACCTTGTTCTACAATCATCGACTAAAGAAACTGAATTAAAGTAACATAAATTTCTCTCACCTAGAGATAGGTAGGCAGGCAGTAGGTATGTAGGCAAGTAGATATGCTTCTGCAATTTTCTTCATGAACGTTTTAGCTTCAGTGTTTCTTGGTACACCCCTTCACCCCAAATCTGTTGATGTGGAGAGCTGGAATCGTGGCTGCTTCTCCATTCCTTCTCTTCATTCCGGGTCTCCTCCTGCAGAACCCAGCCCTTGCCGACATCTACACGGAGCACGCCCATCAGGTGGTGGTGGCCAAGTATTCGCCCAGCGGATTCTACATCGCCTCCGGAGGTACCGTATGGGGGCAAGGCTCGTGGACACCTGTGGGGGCCTGGGTAGATCTCAGGACCCAGGGCAAAGCTGGGTTTCTGGCCTTGGGAGAGTGGGAGGAGGGAGGTGGGGGTGGAGGAGCAGGGTGGGGGTGGCGGGTTAGTTGAGGGAGCAAGTGTAGTTTCAGCTGAGGCTCACAAGGAACGTATAAGGCAGGCTTGTCCAGCTGGTGGCCACAGGCTGCATGTGGCCCAGGATGGCTTTGAATGCAGCCCAACACAAATTCGTAAGCTTTTTAAAACCTGAGGGGTTTTTTGCATTTTTTTAAAACTCATCATCTATCATTAGTATTAGTGTATTTTATCTGTGGCCCAGGGAAGTCAAAAGATTGGACATCCCACGTATAAGCTACCAAAATGCCCCTTTTCAAAACTGCCTTAGTTCTAGAATAGAAAGTACACTTTCTAGCTTGTAATGTTTCAGTTAGTCCCAGCTTGCAGGTCAGCAGAAAGGTCACCGGGAGGTTGGCTAGGGACCTTTCGTGGGAAGCCATGGCATGATGCACTGGAACCTGTGTGGCCCGTGTGTGTGTGTGTGTGTGAGAGAGAGAGAGAATTGATGTTTTTTTTTTTTTGGCGTCATCCTTACCCACTGCTCCTTTTCCAGTACCTAGCACAGTGCTGGCCTCCAGTCAAGTGCTCATGTTTTATTTGCGGACTGAGCCTTTGCTCTCCGCAGCCTGGGCTTTTGTGTGGCTCAGTGGGAGGCTAGGCAAAGGCGAGGGTGGAGAGACCTTTCCTCTTGAAGGATGTTGTTTATTCACTTGGTTCTTTGAGATAGAGCTTTTCCTATTTACAGATGGGAACAAGAGGCACAGGAGTGAGAGTGGTACTCCCTATGGAGTGGTGGCCCATTCATTCATTCAGTCACTCATTCATTCATAAGCTCTACAGATACTTACCTACCGCCTTCCCTAGCCATCTGCAGCCCAGGGAGGCCAAGTGAGGAAGCTGATGTGGACCCCGTCAGCCTATTTAGAGAGTGACGGCTGTGACCGCATTGCTGAGAGAGCGAAGCAGCAGTAGGAGAGGGCGGGATTAATGCATGCCATGGAGGGCGGGATTCACGCTTGCCTTGGCCCTCCACCTGTACCGCCCTGCGTGTGCACAGCAGCCTATCCTGAAGGGTTTGTGGGAGATGGTGGGCCTTGGGGTTGGGAAAGACCTGGGTTTGGCTCTTAGTTTGTTTTGTGCTGTTATAACAATGCCACAGACTGGGTAATTTACAGCTAACAGAAATGTATTGGCTCATGGTTCTTGGGGCTGGGCATCAAGGGCTGGGCATCTGTCAAGGGCCTTTTGCTGTGTCATTTTGTGGTGGAAGAGCAGAGAGAAGGTGAGAGAAGATGAGCTAGGCTTGTCCTTTTATCAGGAACACACTCCTGCCATAATATTCGTTCCCAAAGGCAGAGCTCTCATGGCCTCATCACCTCTCCTTAGGTCCCATCTCCAAACGCTGCTGCATTGGGGATGAAGTTTCCAGCACATGCTTTTGGGGGTCATAATTCAGACCATGGCAGCCTCTTACTAACGGTATAAGCTTAATTGAGTAACTCACTTTCCTGGGCCTGAATTTTCTTCTGCAAACTGGGGTTGCTGGTGTCTGCCTTGTAGGGTGTGGTGAAGCAGCTGGTAAGGCATGAATGTGCCCAGCACGGCTTTTGCACTAATGGGTACTTACCCCTGGGTGACCCATTACCTGTCACAAAACTGGGGCCCTGTTCTGATGAAGCCAGGCCGCCGGGTGAGCTGGCTGACTGCTGCTGGCAGTCGGCCATGGTCACGATGAAGGGTCGGGCCCAGAGTCTGGCTCATAGTAGGCATGTAATGGTTTTTGTGTTTAGATCTTCTCAAACTCCGTCTGCAAAACATGCTCTCATTTACGTCCCATGATTCATTTAGCTCTGTGATTTATTTTTTCCCCAAGCCCTGCTTGCCAGAAAAAGCCTTTTCATTTAAAGCCCCAAGATTTGGCCCAAATGTCTTTTACATGTTTAACATGAGTGAAGCACTTTGAGAAGTTTCTTTTCAGGAGAGGAATGCAGTTGGCAAGGCCTCCGCCCCTGCCTGACACAGTGTCCCTGCCCTGTCAGCTGCAAGCTGAGAGCCTGCAGGCCCAGGCCTGCCCTCTCCCTGGTCCCCAGAAGGGTGTCCAATGAGACAAATCAATGGAAGGCTGTTGCGGAGACTGTTGCAAAGGACAAACCACGTCAATAAGTGGCCATCGTGGGACGCTGTCCTCCCTGAAAAGTGCCCTGATTTTGTGGAGGAGCCAGGGGAGTTTTGGGCCATCCCCAGATCCAGGTGTTCTTGGACGAGATCACATTTTATGTTTCTAATACATTTCTTTGAGTAGAGCAAACCGATTGTTAAAGCTTACACTGGGACATTTGCTGCAGAGATGAAGTTGGGCTAAAAATAGTGTGGTGAGGGGAGTGGTTCGGAGGGAGGGGGCTGAGAAAGAGCTGTGCTGGCCCACTAAGTGGGTTACCCAGCAGCTGGCTCCAGCCCTCTGCGGGATTTTTAGACCCTGTCAGTCTAACTGGTTCATGACTGCTGGGTTGAACCTTGGGAAGGGCCCCACACCTGGAAGCCTCCAGCATTGAATGCAGTGGTGGGTCTGCCCTCTGGGAACCCACATTCCCAGGGGGCGGTCCTCAGAGTACAGGGGTTATTTCTGGGGCAGACCCAGGTCTGTCTCTTTTTTCCTGAGGTTATTTCCATGCTTGTGGTCTGCCTTGCTCCATCCCCTTAGCACAGGGGCCATTGTTCCAGGCTGGCCTTGGGAGTCAGTAAGGGCCATGTGACAGGCCTGTGGTTTGCCCATAGGCCCAGGGCAGGCTTCCTGGAGGAAGGGGCCATTAGAAGTAGCCCACCAGAGATGGCTTGGCTCTGGGGTACGGCCCTGAACACAGGGCCCGAGCACAGGGGCTCTTCTTGGTGCAGCCCTTTGTCTCGGTGAGTTTATGGAGAGAGGGAGCCCTTCCCATCTTCACTCTTTCCCCTGCACGGCTGGTGATTAACAAATAACTGAAGGTGTGCGTTTACTGTCTCCCTCCCCTCTGGACTCTTAGCAGGGCAGGCGCTTAGCCTGTTGGGTTCACTGCTCTGCCTCCAGCACGGGATTTGACACCCAGGCCCTCGGTCAGTGTTTGGCAACTTCATCAGGGTTGTCATCATTAGACTGGGGTCTGAGTGCCTGCTCCCTAGGTCCCACTGTCTTTCCTACCTCAGCTGCTTCAAAGAATAATTACATAAATAAACAGGGTCCAGCGGGAGGGGGCTGATGGTCTGGTAGGGGAGGCAGTAGAAAAACAACTGGGAAGCCAGACCTGGAATGGAGCCTGAGCTGATGGGCAGGGCAGGCATCGGCTTGCTGAGCCCAGGGAAGTGGGACCGCTGGGCTGGCCTGTGTGAAAGGGTGGGACGCCCTCTGCCTTGTTCTGGAGAGCACTGTCTTCTCCATGGGGCAGCATGGGCCCTGGGTGGGCCTGAGCACGGCAGACCATGTGGTCACATGTACATGTGTGAATGTGTCTGCATATGTGTGCACGTGTGGCCACATGTACATGCGTGGTTATGTATGCTCCTGAGTATAGGTGCATGTCTTTCCTGCACACGCTGCTCCCCTCAAATGCTGCAGCCTCCAGCGACTTCCTCTCCTGACCTCTTTTTCCCCTCTGCCTGGCCCGTTTTATCAGTGAAAGGACTTAACTAAGCAGATCTCCTTTGGGACTCACCTCGGGCAGCACAGCAGGTGGTCTTCCTGGACCTGGCCCAGAGGCCTGGGCCCTTCTGGAACTCCCCTTAGTTAGTGCTGTTCGCTGGATTCGGCGTCTCCTCTTGCCTGTCCCCACAGCTGGCCTGAGAGCAGGACAGTCCTTATGTGCATCTCCCGAATCTCAGGGCCTGGCTCAGTCTAGGCCTGGGCTGTGTGTCTTCCCAGAAACAAGGCATCTTCAGTGGCCTGTGCAGAGCCTCAGTTAATTCGTGGACTAGTCTCACCTGACTCATAACGAGCTCTTGCTGTGCACTGAGGACTAGTTGGAGACTTGGCACGTGTTAACTCGTGGAACCCTATAGCTGCCCCATGAGGTACCTCTGTTATTTCCCCACTCTGGATAAGGACACGGGCCACATTGCTTGCTGAGCCCCACAAAGCCTCTATGTGGCAGAGACTGGATTTGAACCCAGGGCACCTGTTCCCAAGGCCTGGCTTTTAGTTGCTGCCCTCCCTTGAACTGCTCAACCCGACCGAGAAAACAAAAGCTCTTTTTCACTGGAAGCAGCTGTAGAGTCGTGTCGGGTGTTAACGTGGCCTGAGGATCCTGTGGAAAGGCAGGTGCCCTTACCTGCTTAGAGGATGGGGCTGAAGTTTTAAGCTGTGAAACCTTGAGAGTTAGTCTAGAATGTTCTCATTTCTTCACGCCAACACAGTGCTCATTTGGAGAGGGTGTGTCAGGATTAGGACTTGGTACTTGGTGACAGGATCATGGTGGGGGCTTGGGGGCACGTGGCCCCCAGTGTTGATTCTGTTACAATTGGCTGCCCACGCTCCTGTGAGAAGAGAATCAGCCTCAAGTTCTGCGTACAGTTCTCCTTCCCCCGCAACACCCACCTCCTACTCTCACAAAAGAATCTTACGCTTGGATTCCTGTGAGTCTCAGAGCCACTCGGTGTGTGAGTGAGGCTGCTGATGTGCCAGGCAGCAGCACGCTGTCAGGGAGCCAGGTCTGCAGGCCCAGGTGGAGGCCGCCAGGCCACGCTCAGGCATCGCACCGGGCAGCCGCCCGCTGTGCCCTCACAGCCACGTGCCTCATTTCCAGAAGTCACTGCAGCAGCTGCGCAGGAGAGGCAGGTGTAGCCAGTGTTGTCTCATTGCACAAAGGTGGCCTGGGGCCCACATGTCATTCTGATGCCCCTAGAAGAAAAGAAATGCAGTAAGGAAACTAAACTTCTTCCTGACATATTGGAGTTTTGCCATCATGTGTCCCTGGGCTGCTTCCGATGCCTAAGCAGGGTTTGTTATCCAGATGATTTCTGGCAAAATGCAGAGGCCCCAAATGGCAGGCCTCTGGAGTCACGGGCGCTGCCTTAAGAGTGGCTGAATATAGCGTTTCCCTAAGACACGTTCTTCACTAGGCCTTTCCCTCCAGAGAGTCTAAGCAACCAGACGCGGTGTTGAGTGGGCCTGTGGCCATCGCCCTGGCCTGGCAGTGACATGTGGCTCTCCCCCCGCTGTGTCCCACAGATGTGTCTGGGAAGCTGAGGATCTGGGATACCACGCAGAAGGAGCACCTGTTGAAGTACGAGTACCAGCCTTTCGCCGGGAAGATCAAAGACATTGCCTGGACTGAAGACAGTAAGAGGATCGCCGTGGTCGGGGAAGGAAGAGAGAAGTGAGTCACTCTTCTCAACCCCTCCTTGCCTGGTTCCCGTGGCTCACATCCATGTGCCATGACCCTGGTGGGACGGGGACGCAGTGGTGTCTGTACTAACTTGAACTCATGAGGGTTGAGCTCCCAGTAGGCACCAGCCCTTGCTAGGGCTGGCTCTAGCCACACATAAGGCAGAACGCCACATCACATTGGGTTTGTCACCAGGGCCCAGCACTCATCTCTCCTCTGACGTCCTGAGTCCCTTGCCTCCTAGAACACCAGCTCTTATGCCCACCTGCAGGTAGCAGGAAGGGGACAGTGAAAGAGTGACACTGCTTCCATTGGGGTTCCTCACAGCAGCTGCCCCATGAAGCTGCCAGGGAGGGCGAAACTTTCTTCCAGCGGGGTACCTCCCCTAAGTGTCCCTGATGGAGGAGTGAGGGCAGTGATGCTTGCTGGGTGCCACTCGGTGGCTCCAGCCCTCAGGGGCTTAGTGACTGGTGAGTGAGGTCAGTGCTGGAATCCAGGTTTTTTAAATTCAAGAACAGTCAGGGTTCCCTCTACAGCACCGTGGCTGGCCATAAGCACTTGAACTTGAGAGTGGCATGTCCGTGTCCCTCACTGAAAGGCACTTTTTCATACATGTGCCAGTAGGTATTTTTCCATGGTTTTTCAAGTCATTCCTATTGGCCTTCATTCCTTCTTTATTCAGTAGCAAATTGTAACTAAAACAACGCTTTTGTTGAATGTCAGCCAAGAGCAAGGCATCTCCATTCCTGTAGGGGATGGTAGCTGTTTCCTCCCGACAGGACGGTCATCGGAGAGCAATCTAATAGCTGAGAGTGATGAAGCCATAAAGTAGCCCCAGGTCCTGTGGCGTGGGGCCCCACAGACACACACGTGCAGTCCCTTCCCACAGGCGCTGCCCCATCTGGTTCTTGGGTCCTGTGGACAAATGCCTCGTGGAGCCAGAACCCCAGTGCTTCCCTCACTTGTCCCTGTGGCGTCCTGAGCTGCCTGCTGACAGTCAGTCCATCCTCTGTGCACTGGCAGCTCAGCTATCAGATTGCTCTCTGACCTTCTGGGATTGAGATTTTTTTGTCTTCCATCCTTTTTGTTGTGTCAAGGTTCGGAGCAGTCTTCCTGTGGGATAGTGGCTCTTCTGTGGGCGAGATCACCGGCCACAACAAAGTCATCAACAGTGTGGACATCAAGCAAAGCCGGCCATACCGGTTGGCCACAGGAAGTGACGATAACTGCGCTGCGTTCTTTGAGGGACCCCCATTCAAGTTCAAGTTCACAATTGGTGTAAGTGAACTTTTCTTTTTGAGTGAAATTTGTGGTTTATACATGAGGCTAGCAGAGGCTGAGCCTGTTTAGATGCTGATGGCAGAGAGACCATGGGTCATGCCACGTATGCCATGATACACAGACAGAAGTGGGCTCACAGGGGTATGCAGAGAGAAGGAGGGCTCCCCACCTGGCCCTTGTCCTCCCCAGGCCCTCGGCTGGGCATGAGGGGTTGTCACAAGGAAGGACCTTGCCCTAGCCCGATGTGCACATGTCGGGAGTTGGGGCAGGGACTTCCCTGAGGCTGTGTAACCAGGCAAACATCTGGGACTGGAGGGGAGCCTGCAGGGCCTGCTATTAGCTGAGCCACCAAAGTGGCAGAGGAAATGAGCTTGCGGGATGTCCAAATTGGTCTCTCAGGCCTCCCCTAGAGACAGGGCAGAGACATGACAGACAGCTAGAATGAAAGATACTTTGTCTGTGGAAGAAATGTACCACAAACGCAGCAGTGAAGTGCTGCAGGATTGGGGTGTAGATGGCAGCATCTCAGAGACCCATGGCACGCATGCGCCCTGCCTTAGACAAGTACCTAGGCCTCATCTAGCCTCCTCACTTCTCCCATCTGCAGGATGGGGGTGTGCAGGGGCCAGCAGCATCTTAGGGTGTTGACTATAAATTTGAAGTAGGAGCAGCCACCTGGCAGGTCCGGAGCATCTTTGTTGGCCATCTCCCTGCCCCGGCAGTGCAGGAGTCTGGGCGAGCCCAGCAGCCTATCTCAGCACGGTCCTGCACTCTGCCCTAGCTTTCCCAGTCCTGCTTGTGCTTGCACCGAGGGTGGACGAGAACAACGCACCCAGAAACGCACATTTTGGGGACTAAGGATGTCCCTGGAGGAGGTTGTTTTTGCAGATTGGACCAAGGTCTCGGGGCTTCTCTCGGGGCCGTCAGTGGTTTTACTGTCTGCCTCATGGAGGATTTATGAGATCGTGTCCTTAAAGTGGCTCACTGAGGAACACTGTCCATTTTAGTGACGTCATGCCGTGAATCATAAATACCCGCACAGTGCAGCCGGAAAGGGCGAGGACGGGACCCACAAAGTGGACAGAACTTCCAGAGGTCGTTCTTGGCTTAGGGTACAGGTGGGCTTTCCAAGGATGCCCGTTTGTGGTGAAACAGGCTTCATTTTGTTGTGAAGCCACAGGCTGAGCTGAGCCTGGCCAGGCAGGTGAAAGCATAGGGAAGCCCCTGTATACAGCTGAACACGAGGTAGGTCTCAGACCCTGCTCCTGTGGCCACCACTTGATGGGTAGGTAGTGGAGACGTAGCTATTTTGGGAGCTGTATTGAAGGCTGTGTTTCTTTGGTGGGGTGGAGTGACAGTGGAGTAGGCTGAGTAATGCTGAGTCAGGTGCACACCCCTTCTCAGTCCAGAGCAGGAGGAGGTAGCTCAGAGGCTTCTATGGCAGCCTGTAGCCAGAAGCCGGCTGTGGGTGGGGCCTCCTTTGCCTGCCCTGGGAGGGGTCATTTCCACTCTGCAGATGTGCATTAAACCCAGCACAGCCTACTCAGAGGGGCAAGGGGAGCCAGGGTTTGTGCCAGGGGTAGGCCGGAGCCTGTATTCTTCACCAGGCTGCTGTGTCCCTGTGTGCTCGCTTGGGGGCTTGGCCAGAACGTTCTTTCTCTTTCGTTGTCCTTTCTAACTTCAGAAAGGACTTCACCCACAGCCCGGCCCAGGAGTGTTGGGTAGAAATGTCTGCCCAGCTATCCCAGCTCCATGGTGGGTACCATGTGTCTAGAAGTCTCAGTGGAACCCACAACCATGGGCCCTGCCTGGGAGAGATGAAAAGGGCTGTGGCCTGGCACAAAGCTAGGTGGCTCTGCCACCCTCGGGTGAGTCATGCCTCCGGGCCCTCCCGGAAACAGGGTGACAGTGACCATCCCATGCTGCACCCACAGCTGCAGGGAGGGTGTGAGAGACAGCAGTGGCTATCCACATGCTCGGGGATCATGTGCAGCCTCAAGTGCCCATGCAGAGGAAGGACAGGAAGGGTGCTCAGGAACCCCACTGGACCTGCCCAAAAATGCCTTCTGAGGTGCCGATGCACTTCGGAGTGTGTCTGCACTTAACCCCTCCAAACGCCAGAGCAAAGCTGTGGCCATGCACCCCAGGACCCACCCCGCGACTACGGGGAGCGCGTGCAGGCTGCGGAAACTGAGAGGAGGCCTGAGTGCTCACTTGAGGCCCAGCTGCAGCCGGCGTTGAGGACACAGTGGGCCGAGCATGGCTGGGCTTCCTCCCATATGTGGGCTCTTCTGATGCAGTCAGAAAGCCTGGGATGTGGAAGTTCTTGGGAATTAGTTGGGCCTTTTATAGTAAAAGATTTTTAAAATTAAAGTGTATGTGGGAATTTTGTATTTTAGAGGGAATGAAATTCCACTTACTGTGAAATCTACACAGCAGTGGTTGTTTTTCCCCACATCTGTCCTTCCACAGCCCATGACTGCTGGGTCGGGGCTGCCTTCGCCTCCGCCCCACCGGTCAGACTGCGGTGGCCTTAGCTGGCCAGGCCCCCCGCTCCAGAGGATGAGTGGCTGTGGCGGCAGCTCAGGCCTGTCCTCATCTGGCCTTCCCCACCCACTCCCTGCAGAGGCCCCATGTGGCCAGGACCAGGAGACTGCCTGGAGCTTGAGGTGCAGAGGTGGGGTGTCAGGTGCTTCCCTAGTCACCTGAGTGGCAGAAGGACTGGCAGGTGACTGGGGAGGGACCAGCTGGGTCGAGTTGGAGCTGCTGCCTTAAAAAGGAACATGGCATGTTCTGAAGGCGTCAGTACAGGCTGAAGCAGAACTTCCATGATGCTATGCCTGAACCAAAGTGCAATCTGCATTTCAGAGGAAAACAAGAGGGTCCCTGCCTGTGGAGTCTGGCGGGCCACCTTCCATCTCACTGGCCCATGTTTGGGGGTCACATGGCTTTCCCTTTTTTGTCGAACAGCCCATTGTGTGCAGGGCGAGTGTGGACTCCCGGCTCATCATGAGCCAGGTTCCCCTGTGTGCCCCTTAGCCTGAGGGATCATGGCCCAGCTTTGGTCTTCATTTGCCAGAACCTGAATGGGGCTCCAGGAAGATGAGGGTGGAGGAAGATTTGGCCAGGAATAAGCCTGGGTGCTGGCTTATCCCTCCCCAGTGACGTTGAAGACGTGGTGGGTAAGCTGCAGCGGGAACTTGCGGGATCACAGGAGAACGGTTCTGAAAGGAGATCCTAGGCACATTGGTCTTGGTCTCCAGCGCTGGCCTTCTGCGAACCCAGGGTTAGGTTCCCCTTGGAGGGTCTGACTGTGACCTGAAAAAAGGAGGGTGGCAAGACCATCTCCCTGCCTCCCCCCATCTCACCCATGGGAATTTCTTCACGACAGGCAGTCCCCTGGGATAGGTACTGTCAGATGAATTTAAAGGCTCCACTGAGTTTCTCTCCGTTAACTGCCTTCGCCATACACATTACTTGCGCCAGGTTCTTTGCCTCTGGCCATCCGCTTCCTCCGGTCGGGTGAGCAATTGGCGGTCTAAGATGACCACATGCCCCCTCTGGAGTATGGCTCAGAGCTGTGTGCACGTTCCAGGTCCTAGGAGTTGCACCAGATAGTTTCTGTTGAATGGTTATTTAGAGCAGCACGTCTTCCTGGAGACCCAGCCTCATGATGCAGAACTGGGGACTCACTGCCAAATCTAACCAGTTGAGATTCTAGGTAGAAAAACGTTCAGCATGGGGGACTCCTGGATTCCCTCGGTGGGGTAGCACTGCTCCCTCTGCCCCGCGGCCTCCACCCTCTGGGGACCTCACACCTCACATAGGCTCTCCCGCTTGAGGCTGGAACCAAGCATGCCTGGAAACCTCCGCCGTGGCTGCTGTCGGCAGTGCTGCCTTCCAAGTAGGTAACTCTAAACGTGCAAGGTTTCTGGTGGTTTTTCTTTTTCATATTTCCTTACTCAAGACAGGGCAGAGAGCAGATGTTTCAGCCCTTTCAGCCTGTATGGTGGCTGCCAGGCCACGCCCCTGCAGTGGGCATAGGACCCCACCCTGGTCCTCAGCACACACCACCCCTCCTGTCAGCTGGCCTTGCTCTTCACTGGGCTGATGGCTGACTCCTGAGGACCGGGGGCTGACAGCAGGAAGGGTGACGTGGCCCAAGGACGGTTAGTTAGGATGAGCCTGTTTTTCCTTTATGTGGTCCTTGTTCTCCATGGAGCATGGTGACTGAGCTGACCCTTCCCAGGTAATGGGAGAGGCAGGCAGGTGGGGAGCTCCTTGGTGCCCTTCAGCAAAGCTAAGTGGGTTGGGGCCACAGGGCTACCTCAGGGCACTTTGCAGGGAAGTCTGCTGGGAAATGAGGGAGGGGTGGGTGGGCTGAAGGATGGGGGCCCGGAACCAGCCTCTCAGGTAACAGGATAAAGGTGTTTTGGGAACACCTACTGACCAAGGGCCCAGGAGGCCCTGTGCTGGGCTTGTGCGGAGTGGGGCTGGGCACAGGGGACTGAGAGCCTGTCCCCTTCCACCAGCTCATAGGCGTTGGACAGCATGGCTGGACACAGGTTATTTCCATGGTAAAGGGGGGCTTGTGGTCCTAGTGTATACAGGGTCAGCTGAGGCTGGTGGGAATGGGGTGGGCTCCCAGAGGGTTCCTGAGCTGACCAGGTAGGTAGTGAGCATGGGTATGCTGGGGTTAGGCCAGCTGGGGCCTGTAGCGCTCTGTCCCTCTGTGATGTGGACATGGATGCCATGCTTAATGATTACCTAAGTGCTTCAAGCCTCGGTTTCCTCGGTGGTGAGAAGGAGCATGTTGGCAGGAGGGAGTGAGGACTGTGGGGAGGAGGCCTCAATAATACAGGTCAGCCTTGGCTGACAAGCGGGGACAGGCAGCAGTGTGGACCGGGCACTGGGCCATCCACACCAGGGATGATTGTACTACAGCCCCGCTGGTTTGCAGGGCCCCAGAGGGCAGCCCCAGGAAGCTGCTGTGCCTGAACTCTTCGGGAGGTTCCGCCAAGCCCTCTCCCTCTTTGTCTGCTGGGCTGGCCTCCCTGTGGAAAGGGCTATTTTTAGCCCTCGCTTTTTCTGGTTAATGGGCTTTTTGCGGCTTCTCCCTTTGAAGGGGCTATTTTAGGAGCAGACATCAGTCTCTGCATTTGGACTCCTTGGCTTGAGGGGCAGGAAAAGGTGACGGCGATGAGCTGCTTGAGGGGCATTCATGTCCCTGGCCTGTGCCAGGCCCCTCCCTTGCCCCTGCTGGGTTCTGGTGCTGGGGAGGGACACATGGCATCACCCTGCCAGGGCCTGCAGGAGGCGCCGGATTTGGGGTTTTGGGTGACCAGGACTGTCCTCACTTCCGGGACCTGGAACCAGAGGAGGAATGTCCATGTTTTGACCTCGGGGAGCCACTGAAATTGGCACTTGTTACAAGTTGGAATTGAGCAATGGCTGAATGTTTTTCTCCACTTTGTAGCAAGAGCAATCAGCGTCCACTATCCCACCCACTCATCTGCACTGGGGTGATTTGGGCATTTGGAGTGAGCTCTTTTCTCAGTTGTTAACTTGTTCAGTCAGAAGGACCCAGGGGTCAGCCAGGCCCACCTATCTCCCTGGCCCACGGCACCTCGAGGAAAGCTCAGGCTGGGGTGGAGGGCCAGTGGGAAGTCAGCGTGAAGACAGGGCTGTGCTGGCCAAGGAAGTGGAGTTGGACAGAGAGAGAACTCGGTGTGCTGGTCAGAGGTCTAGGATTCGAGCTGTGGTTATGTCATGGTTATGCCCGGTTGTTTGACCTCATCTGGAAGGAGTGGTGGTGCGCACACCCCTGTCCCCTCCGCCCAGGGGGTCTGGAAAGGCTTTGCCTCTCAGGCCCTCGCACCATTGCCTGCACCCCAGCTGGCTCATTCCTGCAACCCTCTTGGGAACCGCCCTGTGAGGCCCTTTGACACACGGATCATGGACTCTATGGGCTAACATGGACAGGGGACTGTGGGCCATGTTGACACAGGCAGGAGGTGGGCTCCATCGGCTAACCCCAACAGGAACGGGCCCTCAGTGTGTGACGGCGCCCTGATGACAGGTAACAGCAGAAGAGGTGCAAATATGCTTGCGGCATTAGGGATCTGACCTCTGGGATGGCTCTGGCCGGAGCATCCCCAGGCTTGCGGAGCACCTGCCCAAGGCCCAGGAGCCAGGACAGCTGAGATGAGTGCTCTGGATAGGAAACTGGAGACCACATTCGAGCAGGTGAAGCGGCTGGAGTTAGCTGCTGCTCTGGGCCTGGTGTTCTCTCCTGTGAAGAATTTGCCCACGGGCGTCCATGGCCCCTCTAGGGGAAAAGCATCTCTGGAGGTCCCCGAAGCCCCATTTGGAAAGTTGGTTTTCACTCTTAGCAGCTGAGTGGAGCAGCCCTCCAGGCCTCCTGGGGAAACTGCTTTCCCCAAATTCACATACCTAGAAATGCTAGAAAGCATTGAACACAGACCGTTAAAGCAGAGAAGGCCGGCCGTAGAACTAGGGAGAAGGTACAAAAGGAACTAAAGCAAGACACAGAACTGGGCTTACACACAAGAGGGACCTCTAGCACCAGAGCCGGAGATGACCGTGCAGTCCCACGTCCCCCGCTCCACTTCCTGGGTGAGCCCTGGGCCCGCCTGAGCACTGCATCCTTGTAGCTCGGCACTGCCTTGCCTAGCCAAGCCTTGCAGCACCCAGGTGCTGGGGGCAGGCAAAGGGCTCGCCAGCCCCATTGTTCGTGAGCTGATCACAAACCCAAGCCCAAGTTCAGACTGAGCCAGCCTGGTGCTTGCATCCCTGTTCCTTGTGGGCGGTGACCACAACCCACATAGTAGGCGCTCTTCAGTCATAGAGCGGATTGCAAGTCCCGCAACAGCACTCCCTGAAACGAGGCCGGGAGGACAGTCGGCTTGAGGGAATGTGTTCTCTTTCTGGGTCCACAAGGGGGCATAGTTTTAAGGGCAAAAATTTTCCAGCGCCATGCACCCCTCCCATCTCTCTCCATCCGGAAGATTTAACAGTTTATGTTTAAATATCTCGGGCAAGCGAAA
The DNA here is from genome assembly GCF_009761245.1 of Sapajus apella. Classification (NCBI taxonomy): domain Eukaryota; kingdom Metazoa; phylum Chordata; class Mammalia; order Primates; family Cebidae; genus Sapajus; species Sapajus apella. The sequence continues at coordinate 8,863,240 of NW_022437025.1, read as the reverse complement.
AAACTAAGAGTCAGTCACCCCAGCGGAAGTTTAAGGAAACTCCTTTTCATTGGCCAGAGGAACTTGGGAAGGTCTCCCAGGATAAATTCCCCTGCTCCTTCACCCACACTGGATTTCCAGCTCTCTGGAATCCCTTCCCGCATAGTGGAAGCTCTCTTCCCTTCCTGGATTTCCCCTGTGGAGTCCCCTTCCACACTCTTCATGGAAATTTTTCTCTCTTTCCTCCTTGTTTTTCTCCTCTTTTCTCTGCCTAAATAAAATCGCCTTTCTGCAACACTTTTTGGGTTCGGTGTTTACTTTACAAGCTTACTGCGCACCTGCTGTGGTCCCCCTCTCATTCCTAAGAGGGCAATAACCAAAAACCTACAACATTCTCTCAGGGGAGTTGTGCCTCACCAGCACCCCAAAAACCCAGTTACATGTTCATCCTCTAGGGTGGAAACAGGACTGCCATCCCCCTCAGGAGCTCCCAGGGAGTTGATTACTGGGACTCCCTTTGTCAAAATGTGTGATTTCTCGGGCTTTCATCTTAATTGAGGTGGGAGGTCCCGGTTCAGGTGCAGGACCAGGGCCTGCTGTGCCCGTGTCCAGCCTGACCCCAGCTGTGAGCAGTTCTTGGCAACACTGAGAAGGGTCACCAGAGGGAAGCAAGTTTGGGTTGTTGGCTGGAGGAAATGCTTTATCTTCAAGTGCAGGAAGCCCAGGTTGCTTTCTGGGGCTAGGAGTGGACCTCCCAGAGCCAAGAACTGAATAGTGTGATTCCATGTACCACGAGCATCCTGCCGTGGGGACATTGCCAGATTCAGCCACATGTATATCCTCTGCTGACTCTGACGGACTTTGTGGGGATGTCAGTTTCCTTGAGCATGGCCCTGGTGATTCCCAGACACCTGATTCCTCTTTCTGGGCGTAAGTTTCTTCATTGGTGAAATGGGCACAGAGGCAGCATTGATTACATGTGTTAGTCTGCTGCAGCTGCTGTAACAGTTGATTAAGCCACAGTTTGGGTGCCTTAAGTAATGGAAATTTATTCTCTGGAAATCAGAAGTCTGTAGTAATGGTGTGGGCAGGGACGCACTTCCTCTGAGTCCCTGTCCTTCCCAGATAACTGACAGCCCTAGGGGTTACTTTTGTGAGCATATCTCCCATCTCTGCCTTCATCTTCACTCCAACTCTGTATCTGTGTCCAGATTTCCCTCTTACAAGTACACCAAGTCTTGTTGGACTTACAGCCCATCCTAAACACCCTATTTCTGAATAAGGTCTCACGGGGTCCCAGGGTTGGGACTTCAGCATGTCTTTTGGAGGGGCACAATTCAACTCAAAACATTACATGATCAAACACATGCAGTTCCCCCGCACAGGCAGCTCCTGCTTTAAAATTAAGTCTGTGATGTGCCTGGGGGCAGGGGGCACAGGTGATCCTCCTTGGGTTGAATTGCTTTTCCTGCAGGTTGGTATGTGTACCCCCTGAGCGGTGAGCCCCTCCTGTGCTGAGAGAGTTGGTAGCACTGGATGTGCGCTTGGTGGGTTAGCACCACCTGCAGGTGGGCAGCGAAAGGGCAGGGCAGGTGTTCGCAGCTTTGCCACTGCTTAGAGACTCATTCTCTGATACAGACACTTGTTGGCTGAGGAAGAAATGCATTTATTTCCTTATTCTGGTGACAGAGTTGCCCCTGGAAGTCATGTCATTTCCCCTTGTTTGCTCAGACTCTTGTTCTCCACGAAAGTAATCATTGTTTACCTTTGTTTGAAAGTCAGTTATTCTACCAAGCACTTGAGCTGGGCTGAACCCTCCAGGAAGAGGCCTCCTGGTCTCAGCCATCATGAAGCTTAAGGATCAGGGCTCCAGCTCTTTGCAGAGGGTGGCTCCTGGGGGTACCTCGTTGGGGAGTGCATAGCTGGAGGCGGCCTGCCTTGGGATTGATCAGCCTTGCAGCAGGTAGAGCGGTCAGCATGACAGGGAGGCTGGAGCAGACCCCTGCCCCTCTGAGGGACTGCCTGGGACCTTTTTAAGCTCTGAAATTTTCTTTTCCTGTGGACAAACAGTTCACACACTGAAGCTGCACGCAGACTATTTCGTAGAGCGCATTCTTGAACCTGGAGTCAGGCCCGTGGCCCCTTACCAAGCAGGTCATTGTCTTCCTGCAGGACCACAGCCGCTTTGTCAACTGTGTGCGATTCTCTCCTGATGGGAACAGATTTGCCACAGCCAGTGCTGACGGCCAGGTAAGAGCTGGGATGGGTTTGTGGGGGTGGGGAATGGCTTGTCTGCCTGCTCCCATGACTGCTCAGAGCCACAGGCTGCTGAAAGCCATCTCTGCTGATGCGTAGTCAGAGCCCAGTAAACACATTTCTGCTTTTAAACCACACTGGGAGCTCTGTCTATTAGCCCTGGTTTTCTAGAGCCACAGTCCATGGAGAAACTGCTTACTCCAGAGGGTGTTCACACACACATGACCCTCACATGTTTTTGTTTCTTGGAAGATATACATCTATGACGGGAAGACTGGGGAGAAGTTGTGCGCGCTGGGCGGAAGCAAGGCCCACGATGGCGGGATTTATGCCGTGAGTATGAACATGTTTCCTGGTCCAGTAGTGGGAATTTGGCCGAGTCCATGTGTAAGTCCATTCACACTGCTCTGGAGTTAGACAAAAACTTGAAATGAGGGGCTACAAGTTGGGGCGATTTTGTGCCTCTGCCCAGGAAAGCTTTAAGGTCGCGGCGAGGTGATGGGAGAGGCTAGTGGCTGGAACAGGAGACCTGGAGGCAGGTTTTGTCCTTGGCCTACTCACGTTCCACCCCCTCTCTGGGCTCCTTCTGTCCTACTCAGACAAGCTGCCCTGTGGGTTCTCTTTCCAGTCTGAAGTCCTCTGGCACGTGACACACTGCTTTTGTTTAAGTAGATTAGTTGGAGTCCTGACAGCACCCATTTGCTTTCTGCTTCTGGGGACAAAACTTCCAAGATCTGGGATGTTAACGTGAATTCTGTGGTCAGCGTGTTTCCTATGGGCTCCACGGTTCTGGACCAGCAGCTGGGCTGCCTGTGGCAGAAGGACCACCTGCTCAGTGTCTCCCTGTCCGGGTACATCAACTATCTGGACAGAAACAACCCCAGCAAGCCCCTGCGCATCATCAAGGTAAGTCCTGCCCTGGGGAAGCCGCTGACCCAAGGGTGGGCAGGGGAGAGGACACTGTGGCCAGTAAGGAAGGAGAGCTGAGGAGAGGCCAGGTAGAAGCTAGAGAGGTGTCCTCAGGCCTCCTTGGCCCTTGGGGTTTTGGTGGAAGGGAGGGATGCTGATTGGTTTTTTGGGACATGAGTTTAGCCACAGTGGGAGGCCAGGTGCCAAGTTCCCCTTGAGCTACTGTGAGAGTCGGAGAGTCGGGGGCAGTGGTCATCACCCCAGCTGTTGAGAGCTGTTACTTCCTGCAGGGCTCAGCCTCCCTGAATTGGGAGTGCACAGCCTGTGCCCCACTTGACTGCAGGCAAGAGCAAGAGCTCACTGAGCACCAGGGCAGGTGAGGGGGCATCGCCGAGGTCCAGGGGCTGTCACGTGCAGGGACACCAGTAGAGAGCCTCGAGGAAGAGGAAGAGCAGGTAGCCTTGGGCCTGGGCGTCGGCTGGGGTTTGACTGGGCAGGGCTGTGAGGGAGATGCTGTGGAGGTTCATGAGGGAGCGATGGGATCAGGAGGAAACAGAGTTTGAATCGTCCATGGGCCCAGGTGTGAAGGCCCTGAATGCCAGCCTGGGGAGGGGCACGGCACCTGCTTCCGAACCCTTCCCCAGTGGGTCCTGCCTTCTCCCGCTATCCACACCAGCTCAGTTGACACTGCAGTTTCAGAGGAAGTAGACAACACACTTCATCCCCACAGCCAAGCCTTCTTGGTCTCCTTCTTTAAGCCACTCGGGGAGACAGACGCCAGCACTTCCCTGACCCACTGCAGCTTGCTGTTGTGGAGCTCTGGGGACCAGCTTCTCAGAGGCTCTGAACTCCGCAGGGCTAGCGTAGGCCAGGCTGGGGCAGCCCCCGGGCTTGTGCACCCGGCAGTGTGCTGTGCAGTCGGTGGCTCCTTCACGCTATGGCTTCTAGGAGGGGCTGCTAGAATCACCATTCCCTTTTACAGGGGCATTTGCCCATGAGGAAGGGACCTCCTTAACCTTGTATGTGACTTCTAAGGACCAGGTCACCTTGGCGCTCATTATGCATAGAGTCACTGTTCCTCTGTGCCGGGGCAGCGGGGGCAGCAGCATTGCTGAGTGGGGAAAGGCTGAACTGTAAAGGTTTCCTTGATGAGGGCCTGAGAACAGAGGGGAATCGGGAGCGCCTCCTCGCTGGGGAGCACCCCTCACAGCCCAGGGTGTTGAGTATAAAGGGAAGGTGTGCCAGCATGGGGCCGAGGAGATGGCTGCCTGGGGAAGCTGAGGGCTCTTGTCAAGACCATGTTCCAGTAGGCCTCCAAGTGGGCTGGTGAGAAAGGTACACGGGTGAGTCGGGCTTCGCCACCAGCCAACTTCTCTGCCCAGGAAAGCAGTTTCCCATGGGCCATCCCCAACACTGGGCTCCAGGTATCAGCCCCCAGGTGTGCTGGTGGGGCTGCCTCAAGAGCACTCTTGCTCATACCACTACTGCCAGCTGTCTGGGGCTGCTGCCACAGGGAATCTTGTGGGCTTTTACAGTTGTCAAAATCCCCACATCCCCACTCCCACGCCACACCTGTGTGAGTCACACTGGTACTGCCGGTGTTCGCAGTGCTGATCTGGACTGCAATGGGGCTGAGGAGCAGGTCAGCCCAGGCTGCATGTTACACTCACCCGGGAACTAAAAAGCGCTAGTGGCTGGCAGCCCCAGAGGCACTCAGAGTCTCCAGGGAGGTCTCAGGGTAGCAGGAGCTTGCAGGCCTCCAGAAGGAACACCTGTGGGCATCTGGGCGGGGCTGGGAGTGTTTCTGGTGAATTCCGGGCAGTGAGCGTACACACAAGTCTCCTGGCTTCTTGCAGAGCACAGGATTGATTCAGCAGGAAAGTGGGCCTGAGCCCCACTAGTGAGGGCAGTGTTGGTCTGAGGTCCTCACTGTAAGAAGCAGAACTGATGGGACGCCATGTTGGAAGGTGGCAGCCTAGCTCAGCGCCCCTTACTGGAGCATGTGATAATTTTTTCCTGTTTCTGTGGAAAAGATGGAAGTAGCTGCATCCGTTGCCCATTCTTCAGTCACACTGGTAACTGTGTACCTGTCTCCAAAGATCCATGCCGTATTGTGGCAACATGTGGCATGCCACAGAGTTAAATAATTCCTGCAGAAAAGCCCTTAACTCAGGGAAGAGGAGAGGGGCCCACCGGGAGCTTGCATCCCGCTGCAGGGGAGAGGTGTGAGGAGATTCTAACAGCCCCAGCCATTATTTCCATCCCAGGATCAGATACGGAGGGGCCTAAATGCCTCCCTCAGGAAGCAGCTGTCTGGTTGTAGACCAGCCTTGTGGGCCTGCTTGCAGACAGTCTTGGGCTTTTACAGTGGTCAGAGAGAACCCTGCCCTCAGCAGGGCCAGTGTTCCTGGGGAGGGAGAGAGAGGCAGCCTCAGAAACCAGGGCCTGAAGCCAAGGCCTCCTGGATCGACGCCCTTGTGGCCTCCACCCTGATAGGTGCTGGTCAGCTGGGTGCCGGCCACGTGTCTGCCATGTGAGATGCTCAGGTACTGGGCTTTGGTCAGACCACGTCCGGGCCCAGGTCTGGGTTCGTTACCTTGGAGGGAGGGGAATGAAGGGCAGAGTCTGTAGGTGACTGGGTAGCTCGGAAAGGTTACTTAGGGCTCGTGGGCCATGCATTCAGACAGCTGGGGCTCTGGGGCCTCGGCACACCTGCACTGCCATGGGTGGAGGGGCGTCCACCTCCTTTTTTATACCCAGAGGCTTAGTTGGTGGAAAGCGGGTGGCAGAGGGCAGGTCGGCATGGCCTCAGCTTACCTGATCAGCGCGTCTGCTCCACAGGGTCACAGTAAATCGATCCAGTGTCTGACGGTGCATAAAAACGGCGGCAAGTCCTACATCTACTCCGGGAGCCACGATGGACACATTAATATCCTTTGACCCACAGAGCTAGCTCTGGAGCCGCTGGCTGTGGAGGGGAATTTCCTGTTCCCACGGTGCCAGAGGCCAGGCCAGCCAGGTGGCTCCAGCTACAGCCCAGCCACACGCTCTTCTGACCAGTGTGGCCGCCAGGGGTGGCATGTCTGCACATGGGGCCCTGGCAGCTCCAGGGCTCACGCTGAGGAAAGCCACGGGCAGCTCTGACCTGGTCAGTCCCTTCTTGCTGTGCAGCCCTGAGTGTGTGGCTTGACGTCTCTGAACTTGGGCTGCTACTCTCCCTGTAGATGCCAGCTGGCACCAGCCTTGTGCCTACTCCACACGGTGAGATTCTTGATTCTTAAAATTCACAAGCACCTGGACACCCTTAAGTTGAGTCCCCTTTTTTTTAAAATGAGTAAACTGGAGCTCAGCGAGCTGAAGTGCCCTCCCCAGAGTCACACAGCCTGTGGTCTGCAGAGCCGGTGCTAGTGCTCCTGTGAGGTGCTTTGTGGCCCTTCTGTCATATTCCCTGGAGGTGTTTGTGTCCCCCTTATAAGTTCTTATCTAGGTTTCTGTAAATGAGTCCTGATTTCTCTCTGGTGATGGGGGCTTCTGTTGAACTTTTCCTGCATGGCCTGGGACTCGTGACACACTGCTCTTAGGGCTGTCTTGAACCTTGGAGCTGCCATCTGCAGAGTGGCTGGGCAGGGCCCTGACACGTTGCTGGTGAAGGCATGCACTGTGCGTTGCTCTGCTGCCCTCCCTGACCACCATGCTGTGTTGGAAACTGCCATTTGTGTGGACAGCTCTGGTCTGCATGTGCTGTACCTCCCAGAGGGACTGTCCAGGACCCAGGGAGGTCCCCACAGTGCTGGGAGAGGAGGGCAGGCATGCCACCCTCCACCCCCCAAATGTAAGGAAATGTAGGGGTAGAGGGGTGCGTCTGCCCAAGGCCCTGTCACAGCTAGTGGCAGAGCAGGCCCTGGAACGTCCCCAGCTTGCTGGTCCCCCGCAGGTCTACAGCATGGCTCCCCTTCTGCTTCATCCAGTCTCTGGGTGGTGCGCCCATACCTCAGATACCGCTTCACAGGAACGGGTCAGCTGTGGACACTGCCAGCTTCCCAGGGGAAATGGTTTTCTCCATTTGCGATGAGATTCTCATTTGTTGATGTAAATGTAGAATCTTATTACTGAAGCCACACCTGAGAACACCCAACAGTCCTGGAAGCCGGGCTTTTCCTTAACCCCCGCCCTACATTACTGGGATTCAGAGACAGGGGAGAACGACTCCTTCGCTGGGAAGGGCCACACAAACCAGGTGTCCAGGATGACCGTGGACGAGTCGGGGCAGCTCATCAGCTGTAGCATGGACGACACCGTGCGGTACACCAACCTCACGCTGCGGGACTACAGGTGAGAGCGCTCAGCTCTGCAGGACTCGCGGATGAGCCTCAGCTCCCATGGAGGGCTTTTGCCACCAGCAGTGCCTGTTCTTGAGGGCGCCTCACCTGCTCCTGTCATCTCTCCCACCCTGTCCCAGCATTGTTCTCCAGTTGTTGGGCCCTGAGCCCAGCACTGTGTTATAGAACCAGGTGGTCTGGGTAATGTTCTTGCCCACAGATGATGACCAGGTGTGGACCCTGCCCTGGAAGCAGGGGCAGCAGATCACAGCCCTGTTCTTCAGGAACCTGCTGCGGTCTCTTTCTGTCTCCCCTTCCTCATTAGTAAAGGCGGGTACAGTGGAGCCTGCCTCCGACCGTTGTGGGTTAGGTGAGCCTAGCACCGGGCGTGTGCTGAGTACAAGACAGCATCCCCCTTCCGCTCAAGGGTGAGACAGGCACACGGTGATCTGGTCAAAAGAACGTCATATCTGTTTTTGCTCTTGTGCCTTTGATTGGCGGTCAGTAGAACTAGGAGAGTAGCTGTTTGTAAGTGATCTGAAGTCCTAAGTGCAGTTGGAAAGGCTTGAAAGGGAAGTGTTTCAGGCCCTGACAAGCTCTCTGCATGTCCAGTGTCCCCATGCCCAGGACTGACCCCTCCTCTGCCCCTACATTTCTTGTGTAGACCCCTTTGTTACCTGGTAATCCTGCCTAGGTGGTGGTGCCTGAGAGGCAGGGACTCCTGGGGCCTGTTGATGGATGGCTGGCGCCAGGTCCAGCACACAGCCCTGTGCAGGTGTGCCCTCCTTGACGCAGCTCCGAGCAGGTGTGCCCTCCTTGACACAGCTACTAGCAGGTGTGCCCTCCTTGACGCACAGGCCCTGCCTGTCTGGGCATCTGTAGGTAAATTGGGACTCCCGATAAGTGGCAGAAGCGGCCCTAGAGCCCAGGCATCTGGGCCTTGGTCCTCTTTCTACTGCCCTGTGGTAACCTAGAGGTCTTCCTGGGCCAGATAACCCAAGGCAAGGCCTTTACAGAGCCAGCCTTGGCCTGAGGACTTTGCTGCAGAGCCTTTGGAGACGCCACACTTGGCCCAGGGATGCAGAAGTTTCCTTGATGATCTCAGTTTTCAAGAAATTTGTGTGTGTGAGTCTTTCCAGGACAAGTTTTGATAGCATTGGCTAAGGCTAAAGATAATGTGATTTTCACCCATTAACTGTAATGGATTCTTAAAAGTTACCCATCCATTTTGGGGAGCAGAACTCAATTCTGTCTGTGCCCAGTGAACTCCAGAGTCCTTAGTCAGCAGGCATGGTGACAAAAGCCAAACTGGGCGGAGTGAGTGCTGACCACAGATAAACATGAGCATAAGCAATGCCCTGAGCTGGCTCCTCCACTCCTTCCCCACTCCCAGGCGCCCATCATGATTTATCATCTCTTTGCACCAGTCATGGGTCTTTTTTTTGCCCCCATCCCATATTTTAGTAAGTCTTTACTTCAGTATAGATGGTAGTAGAATTGTCTTCTCCTAAGTAGCAGCATTGCTGTGGTTTAACAGTGAATGTATGTGAATACCTCCACTGAGCTGCTGCATCATCGAAGTAACGTGCGTCCTTTCTCTCGAACAGTGGACAAGGAGTCGTGAAACTGGACGTTCAGCCAAAGTGCGTCGCTGTGGGCCCCGGCGGATACGCTGTGGTCGTGTGCATCGGGCAGGTAGGGACCTGCCTCTGTTCGGGTCGGAGCTTGGGGCGCTGTGTGGTACCTGCTTGCTGAATTCCACTCACGTCCCGTTTGACAGTTGCTCTAGCCAGTGTTTTTCTTGAGCGCTCATTGGCGCTGCAATAAGGGAGTTCACATATTTAATCCTCACCACCATCCTGCCTTTTGTACAGATGAAGAAATGGAGGCACAGAATGGGTACGTTGGTTGCCCAAAGTCACAGCTCATCAGAGGGCAGAGCTGGGGTTTGTCTAAGCCTCAGAACACACTGCGTGCCTTTCGGCCTGTGAGGCCTATGAGAGACTCTGTGGGGTGGGCCTGCCTTTGCCCCTGTTCAGATCCCAGCCCTGCTGCGTTGGAGCTGTGTGACTTCTTGCATTTACCTCACCCTCTCAGAGCCTTAGTTTTCCATCGCCAGTACTCAAAGATCCAGGTGATTATGAGGAAGTACATGTAAGGCTCCTCACACCATCTTGGTTCCTCTTACAGATGAGGAGGGTGAGGCCCAGAGCAGCCTGGGGCTTTCCCGCATGCAGAAGGTGGCACCTGACTCCCCAGGCTGGCTTCTCACTCCAGACAGTGGGTCACCTGCACACCTTTGCCTTCGGAGTTTCTGGAGCAAAGCACCCTTTACTGAGATCCAGGCCTAACCCACTTTATACAGAATTCTGCTCTGCACAAGATACTCTCTGTTGGCGGGCCTAGGCTTGCTGGCATGTAGACTGGGGAAGGCAAGGGGCAACCTTTGGCACAAGTGGCAAACCCTGCTAAAGAAAGCTGCATTCAGGACCCTCCGCCCCTCCTTTGCCCTGTGAACTTAATTGCTTTAGGGAGAATGGATTTCTCTGTGTCCTAGATAACACAAACTCCCTGCCAAGTAATTATTGCAGACACCCTGGACAGCCAGTGGGGGTGGGGGAGAATCCACACACGGAGCACCTCAGGGCCTGGGGGAAACGCTACAAAGCAGCTTCTGTCTACAGCAGGGCTCTTGCCAGCCAAGGGATCTGCACATGGGGCTTTTATGGGTGAGCGGGTAAGGCCTAGGGCAGAGCACCCTGTGTCTCAAGGCCCAGGTTTCCTCAACTGTAAAGCTGTGGTCATGATGGGCCACCCCTTCCCCTGAGGCTGAGAGTAAAGATCTCACGAGGATGTTCAGACAGGGGCCCAGTTGGTGCCTGCCCCCCAGGGGGTTAGAAAGTACCCTGGTCCCTGGGTTGTAGCATGCGGGGGGGGGGGGGGGGGACAGGTGGTTTTCTCTGTGATCCGTTACTCATCCTTTTCTCCCAGGGCATCTAGAACCCCCACTCCGGGTCAGAATCTTCTGCAGAGCTCCCTATCATCAGTCAAAGGGTCAGGAGGGTGCTGGGAGGGGCCTGGGGTTTTAGATCAGGAAACAACCAGGTTCAAGCCTCATGTCAGACGAAGCTTCGGGCCAATGCTTAGGCCTTCATTCTTCACCTGTGGGTAGGTAAGGCCACCCCAGAGCCAAGCAGATGACACAGGTGCGCCTTCAGTAGCAGTAGTAGCATGAATGGGCGCTGCTACCATTCATCCTCATACACCCCACAGTCCATGCAGAAACAAGCCCATAGGGTAGGGGCGGGGGCTGCCTGTCTTCATGACAGCTGATGGCTTGGGTAGGGGCTCATTGGGATAAAGGCGAAACTCACAGATGACGGCCACTCTGTCTGGTAACAGACAAGTAAGTTAGAATCGGAAGAATAGACAAGGTGGGGAAACAGAAAAAGGAGGGCCCCCGCTGCAGAGCCTCTGCTGCACGTACCAGAGGCCAAGGTCCAGTGTGGGGGCCGAGGCTTGGAATCTCAGCAAGTCCCAGCTCAGCCTGTGGGAACTGGTGCCTTGAGTGCACGACATCAACTGTGTACCCCATTTTCTCATCCATGAAATGTAGAACCTGATCCCTGCCTTCTGGGGCTGGAACACTCACAGCAGAGTGCTGGCACATGCCCAGGGGCTGTCGCTGCTGTTTTTGTTTCTGTCCTGACCCTGAACATTGACTCATCTTCACGATAGCCAGGCACCACTGGTTAATGAGGCCCAGGACGATTCTGGGCCGTCCCCTCATCCAGCAAGCAGCTGTGCTGAGCTCAAGCCTCGGTCTCTCCATCTTCGGAGCCCTGCTCGGTCAGCAGTGTGCCATGGGGGCGTCCCCACTGCAGCCAGACACCCAAGTACTTGGCACCCTGGCATTTCTGAGAGCCAAGCAGCGTGGCTCAGCCCCTGCTGAGGATGGTCTCCTGCCCTCTCACCAAGCAGGTCAGGAGTAAACGCAGAACGGGACTGGTGTGGTGGCCACCACGAGGGCTGCACACTTCCCAGTGGACTTGGGGCATCAGGAGCAGCGACCCAGGCAGTAGGAGGGGTGTAGGCCCCAGGAAGTAGGCACCGGCTTCCCAGCCACTGTGCTGCCCTGCCATCCATCCTCCGGGGCATCATCCTTGTGTAGGGGGCAGAGTGCCTCTGTGGACTTGAGTGTCCCAGCTCCACTTCCAGTCGCTGGAGTTAGGCGGACGCTCCACAGCTGGGTGCCACGAGGTTCTCCTACTGTTCCTAGGCTGTAGGAGAACCGCTAACTGTGGAACTCTGGCTCTTTCTTTTGTCTTGAGAAGCCAGAACCTAGAATCCCAAGTGCCATACTCTTTTGCACTGTTGCTTTGAGGCCTTATCGCGCCCCCGCCACACCGTGCTCCTATCTTCCTGATGCCTAGGAGTGCTGTTCAGCAGAGTGCATTTATTTCCCTCACTGACTGGAGGGACTAAAGTTCAGAGGCCAAGTGACTTTTCAAGAGGCAGTGCTGTGGTGACAGCCATGGTAGTAATGTAGTGATGATGGCAATGGTCACAGTTCATAGTGTTTCCTGCCCCACTTGACTGAGAGTCACAAGGCTGGGAATGAGCTCAGGTGGTGTGGCTCAGAGCCCCGGATGGCCCTGCAAAGAGGTTGGGGACAGAGCCAAACCCAGCTCCACTGAGCCCTGACAGGGGCACACCCCTCCTACTGCTGAGGGCTTTGTCCCGAAGGGCTGGACTGCCCTGACCCGCTGCTCATGTGTGCCGCAGATCGTCCTACTGAAGGATCAGAGGAAGTGCTTCAGCATCGACAGCCCTGGCTACGAGCCTGAAGTTGTGGCAGTGCACCCAGGCGGGGACACAGTGGCGGTTGGGGGTGCGGTAAGGCACTTTCCTCTCCCCTGTGCTCTCTGTCCTTGGTGTCTGGGTGATCTGGGGACAGCATGCGCTGTGTGAGTACCGGGGCTGTCTCAGGGAAGGTGAGGGGTCAGGCAGGGGAAGGGTCAGGCAGGGGGTGAGGGACCTGCTCTGGGACCCAGCCACCTCCTGCCACCCAGAGCTGGAGCCTTCCCCTGCCCTCCTCAGCACTCTCCCCGCTTCACTGCCCAGGTACTCACAAGACTGGACAGTGAGGTGGGGGGAGTTCTGAGGAGGGGACAGCTGGGCCTGAGAGCCAGCCCCGTGACTGGCAGGGGGAGCAAGAGGGTAGCAGGTCAGGGAATGAAGGAACAGGAATGGTGTCCCCTGGGGCTGGGCTTGGCTCGTAGATTGAATGAAGAGTGACAAGAATTTCCTGACATCATCAGGGTGCAGTACTAACGAAGAATTTTACAGTTTCCCCTGAGTTCCGCTTCGTTGTAATTCTCATGCCCTTGAACTTGTGTTTGTGGCACGGTCACAGTCTGCCTGGCCAAGTCCTGAGTGCTTTAGAGAAGAGCTCGTTTCCCCTACCCAGCCCAGGAGGGCAGCCCTCTGATCACTCAGGACTGCAGCGGGTGTGGTAGTGCCCTCTTTGCCAGGGGCCGGGTGGCTCTATGTGCTGCTGGGTCCTTCAGATCAGGTGCTAGATGTGACCTGTGCATGGAGTAGCTTCCTCTACCAGCCAGCTTGAGGGCCTCAGGAGACCAGCGGTGCCCTGAAGTACCAACAGCTGTTTTCACAGAGCTGCGTTGGTTTCAGGCCTATCCATGGGAAGAGCCATGCCCAGCACCTGACATGCACCCACCAGAGTAGAAGTCAGAAAGGCACATTTTCTTAAGGCTTCAACCCCTCCCTTCACAAAGAGTGGGTGTGGTGCGTGTGTGTTTGGTGGTGGCTCACTTCCTCTCTGTCCCTGCCGTAGGATGGCAATGTCCGCCTGTACTCCATCCTGGGTACCACGCTGAAGGATGAGGGCAAGCTCCTAGAGGCCAAGGGCCCCGTGACCGACGTGGCCTATTCCCATGATGGCGCCTTCCTTGCCGTGTGCGACGCCAGCAAGGTGGTCACAGTGTTCAGCGTTGCTGACGGCTACTCGGTGAGTGGGCAGCGGGCTCCTCTGTCCCCGTGCTGGGCGGTGCAGGTGGCAGTGGAAGGCAATCGTGACTTGGTAACTTTGAGCTGACCTTGTCTGAGCTGTAGCTTTCTTGCTTCTACAAGTAGCAGTTGCCTCGTGCCGTGCTTCTGGGAGTGGGTTTGTAGGGGTCGCTAGCATAGAGTTAGTACCTGAGAAACCTGGGTCCTCATTGTCAACATGAGGAGTAAGCGAGGTGTTGTGGACAACCCTGGCCTGAACCTGACCTGCCACCTCTCTTGTTTTCAACCTGCAATTAGGAGAACAATGTTTTTTATGGACACCATGCAAAAATCGTCTGCCTGGCCTGGTCCCCAGACAATGAACACTTTGCCTCCGGTGGCATGGACATGATGGTGTACGTCTGGACCCTGAGTGACCCAGAAACCAGAGTCAAGATCCAAGGTGACTTCCTCCCCCAGGCTATGGCCCAGGGCTCTGTGGGCCACTTCACAGGCTGTCTCCCTGGCTGCCATTCCCAAGGCTAAGGAGCCTCTGTGCTTCTAGGCAGGTGGCCCAGAAGAGGTGTGGGTCTGCTTCCCTCCAGCAAACACCAGCTGTGTTACTGGCCGTACTGAGGGACCACAGGCTGCGTCATGTTCCCATTGGGAGCACGACGGGGGCCTCATGCACACGACACGTACTCAGCTGAGTGAAGGCCTCACCCATGGCATCTTCCCTTCCCCCTCCCACCCCTTAAATCCCACTTGGGACACCAGGGTCTCCCCCTCCCTAAGATAGCCACATCCAGTGTCTAATGTGAGCCTCATGTAGACGCCGAAATTTTCTAGTAGCCACATTTCAAAAGGAAACAGGTGAAATTATTTGTAATGGTAGATTTTATTTAGCCCGAATGTCATCATTTCTCCCTGTGGGGGTTGTGATGTCCTCAAGTGGCCGCATCTGGGGAGGTAGCTCTGTGCTGTCCAAACCCTCCCCTCCCTAGTTACTCCCTACTGTCCTCCTGGTGCGTCAGGTCCCCTCATCCATTTTCCTTGAAGACATCCTTTTGTCTTCTAACGGAAAACGGAAAACACTAACGGGCCCTTTTCCTATTTAAAAATGTGTGAACCCACCCACAGAGCTCCTTCCCCAGCTGTAGGCTGCAGGTGGGGGGCAGGCAAAGGGGGAAGGCAGCCCAGTCCATCAGAGACGCAAAGCAGATTTCACTGTCCGTCCTGGTTTATAAAGCAGTCGACATTGAGAGTCAAACAAGTAGTGAGAATCAGACAAGTTCATGAATGAAATGGATCCAGAAAAAATATATAGCAAGAGCTAGTCCGGTAGAGAGTAGGTCAGGGTCTTTACTGTGTGGTCACAGGGCACCAAACATGAAGTGACCTCGGCGTCAGGCTCTCATGCACATAGTTGAGTTCTGCACCTGGAAAAGAGCCAGCCTGGTGATGTGAACAGAGTGCTAAAACCTGGCCTCACTGTCAAGTCATGCTTGGTGGTTGCAGGAGCTCCCAGGCACCTGTGCCACCCGCCGCCACCCGCAGGCTAAGGCTTCCTGCATCAGGGCACATGCTGTGCCAGGTAGGGTGTGCTGAATCTGATCCTGTCTAGGCGGGGCTGCAGACCTAGAGGCTGGGGACCACCTGGACCAGGGGAGCAGAAAGCTGGTGGGAACCCCCATGCCTGCAACTGGGAACCTCCCTGGGCTTTGTGGGCAAAGCCAGCCACAGAGGAGCCCTAAGTGCACGGGCACCGTCTCACTGTTGGCACCTCGGGTGGGAAGAGGCAAGATGATGGGGGAATCAGGAATCTGGTCGTCCACGTGTGACTCACAGAGGGGAAAGTCAGTGGCCCCCAGTTCTATGTTTTCCAGCCTTTCTTTGGTTGTCATGCCCAGCCCATTTTAATACCGTATGGATACAGCCTAGCGCTTTGTGTGTTGTCTTTATGTCATCGCTTTTATACATAAGAAGAAATTGTTATTTCACTCTTTTGGAACTTGGTTCTCAAGACTTGGAGAGGCGTAGCCACTGGCATCTGTAGGTGGAACCAGGGATGCTGCTAATTACCCTGCAGCACAAAAAGAGGCACCCGGCCCTGGGGATCAGGAGTGCCAGGCAGAGAATTCAGCGTCACTGCCACCCTGCCAGACTCCTGAGTTATAACAATTCAGGGCCATTTTCTTGGAGGCCCTGTGATGATTTACGCACAGGTCATTCCATCTTCCTAGTCCAAGATGTACATAGATGTGGAGAAGTTTGGCTTTTTGTTAAATTGCACCCTTTCTTCTCAGATGCACACCGGCTGCACCATGTCAGCAGCCTGGCCTGGCTGGATGAGCACACACTGGTCACCACCTCCCACGATGCCTCTGTCAAGGAGTGGACAATCACCTACTGAGGAGCCCCACCCCCGCCTCTGGACGGACCTAATCAGGGACTAGAGTTTAACTGCAGTGGAACATGTCATTTCTCTATTTCTGTGACGCGCCCCCTTGCCCCTGCCCCACCACAAGAGGCAGTAGGGCCCCGTCATGACCCTCGTCTCTGCAGGGTGTCTGTACACGTTCTTCTGAAAGCTTTAGACAGGAACAGTTTGCACATGAAAAATAAAGTGAGCACTTAAACAATGTGTGGAGCGTAACTAAAACCCACAGCCCAACCAAACCTTGAGAATGCAGAACATTCCAGAGGCAGTGGCCTCCAAAGCACACAGAGCCCCTGGCCCCGGCGTGGCTCTCTCTCACTGTTGGTCAGGGGAGATCGTACAGGTGAATGAGCTGGGGCTCACCTTCCTACCTGCAGAACATTTCTGTACTAGTGAGAAGAGGGAATATGCATTGCAGTTCAGCAAAGCCGGAATTCTGTGTTGAGCAGATGTCTGTCTCTTCCTAGCGTGTGACTCACACCGTGTGGCTGCCTTCAGAGAGCCACCCCCAGATCAGATGGGGACACACAACCCCTGGATATGTTTCATTGTCAGACTTTGTGCTTGATTTTAAGAATGGAATTGTGGGGGTTTTTTGTTTTTTTGGTTTTTTTTTTTGTTAATATATTTTAACTGTTGCCTGTCAGTGTTTACAAACTAGTGCGTTGACGGCACCGTGTTCAGGTTTTTAGAACCCTTGTTAGCCAGACTGAGGTGTCCTGGTCACTGTTTTACCATCATGCTTTGATGTTCTCCTGTCTTTCTCTCCCTCTTCTGCTCCCAGGAGCAAAGGTTAATTTAAGGGCAAAGATGAAGTCACTGTAAACTAATCTGTCACCGTTTTTATCTTTTCTTTTTCAGTGCAGAAATTAAAAGTAAGTATAAAGCACCGTGATTGGGAGTGTTTTTGCGTGTGTCGGAATCACTGGTAAATATTGGCTAAGAACAATCCCTCCCTTGCACTTGTGAAAACACTGAGCGCTTTAAGAGATTAGCCTGAGAAATAATTAAATATCTTTTCTCTTCATTGCGGATCACTGACTTTGTGTGATGGGGGTACAGGGGTGGGGCGGCTGGGTGGGGAGGAACCTCTGTGGGATTCTCATAGCTTTAGGGGTCTCACCAGCGCACAGCCTCAGGCAGGAAATGTTTGGGGTCCACGATTGTCAGACCCATTGTGTGGGCGAAGGGAAGACCTGGAGAAGGGGCTGGAACCCTCAGTTCCTCTTCCCAGCAGTACCGCTGGCCACCCTGTGACCTAGGTCACATCCCTTTCCTTCTCTGGGCCTAAATTTCTTTGTCAAGTGACAACACTGGACCAGATGATGTCTACATTCCATCTGCTTCCCAAATTCTTAGCAGCCTGTATAGCTTTCACATAAGGAATAGCATGCATTTAGATGTTAAAAACGAATCTCCCAAACATCCACGTTAATTGCAAAGTGAAAGGCACTGTTCTTTGAAAGTGCCTTTTGTACTTTTGTAACAATTGTGAAGTTGTCTAAGTTTGCAATCCCAGTTTTAAAAAACACTTTGAAGAATCTAATTATACTGCTTCTTAGAAAAGTCAGGGAATAAAATATTAGTCTATAACATCTGATGTTGGGGCTGCCTCTTAAATGTCTACAAATGTACTTTGTTCCTATGTGTATTTTGGGTTAGCAAGGTACCTTTATTTTTTTTTTGAGAGCTTTTTGCTCTTGTTGCCCAGGCGGGAGTGCAATGGCACGATCTCTGCTCACTGCGACCTCTACTTTTCACATCAGTGGGAGTGGTGAATCATTCAGTAAATGGTGATGATAAAACTGGGTGACAAGAGTCTTATTTACCTTATCCTTATAACAGACTAAATTTAAAAATCAAAGTTTTAGCTTTAGACAATAAAACCATAAGAATTCAAGAAAATACTGAATTTAGTCACACAAGCAGGAGTGTTTCTAAGGACAAAAATGGTAAAGAATGATTCCATTTGTGAAAAAAAAAAAAGCCGCAGACTCAGCAGGTGCAAACAAGGAAGGCCCTGAGGACCTTATAAGGTCCATTGCAGAGGGAAGAGTACCTGTTCTTTCGTGTAGTGAAATTAAAGGCTTAAAAACATCTCTACCCAGGATCTCATCAGTTTCAAGGAGGAAGACCTGTATACTCAAAAGTAAGCTTTCAAAGAGAAAACTAAAAATAAGCCACTTTTTTTTATCCCTGGAGAGAAAAGAATACAGGCATCATTTTCAAGCTAATCGTTTATTGGCAATCTGTGATCACAAGCCTGAGCAGCAATTGGAGTTGTTTTGGGAGAGGAGAGAAGCTGGACCCCAGGCATGACTCAGATGGACCCAATCCTCCACAGCTCCATTCAAGGCAGGATGATACCTTCGTGCACACCAGCTGCATTCTGCAGACCAGCTTTGGCTACCTGGAGCACTTCAGGATACCAAGACCCTAGGGTGCACTGGAACTAGACATTGAACTGAGGTCAATTATCAATGACCGGCAACGATCAACACTTGTGGATGGAGAGGGAAAGTAGTGTGCAGGCATCTTCCATGCTCATCGGCCAGCTTAGGGCCTTGGAGACCTGACACTCGCCCTAGAGGAAGCAGTGTAGTGAGAAGAAAGCCAGGCTAAGGGATTCTGTTTCCAGCTCTGACACGCTGACCTCTTGGTAAGAAGCAGCTTGACTAGAAGACAACTCCTAAGAGCCTCCTGGGGATATATAACAGTCTGTTTCCATTAGGGCACTGCCCCTGTGAAATAAGCATGTAGATAACATGCATTTGAACAATTTGATCAGCTGTTGAAAAGTGGTATGTTTGTGCTGACCTGTGCAAACTGACAGGATATGGTGGAGTCGAATCCCTGCTGCAAAGGGGGATTTCCGTTTACTGCTAATCACTGCATTAACAAAAATGTATTGATCACCAAACTGACAAATTGTTTAGCATAACACTTTTTCTTCTAATGAATACTATGTTGGCAAAAGAATCCCTCTTGGGTTCAACCTTACGGAAAATTTGCCCAGTGTTTGACCCCGAGCCTGTGAGAACAATGCATCAAATCTGGACCTCGGAGAGCTAGAAACCCCTTTGTGCTGTAAACTATTGCAGTGTGGTACTCTTGACACAAGGAAATTATTGAATACCCAAAGAACTTTTGGTTATGTGGAGATGTACTATACCAAAAATGGAAAGTCAAAACAATTTTAAACATTTATTAATGTCTCTATGACTTATAAACCCATTACATGTTATCATAGCAAACTTTAAAGAAAAACCTTCAAAACAATAGTAGAAGAGTAGCATTGTTTTACATCTTGGAAAATCTCATGCCTGGCTTCTCCATTCAATGTGTGCACTACATTGTTTTAGTTGAAATATATGAAGAAAATATGGTTTCCCACAGATTCACAGTCGCAAAAGGGATAAGAACTTGAGTAGCATTTTCAGAGAAATGGATTTTCATCCTTGGCACTACACCAAAATCCAACAAGTGAAAAGTTCTTAAAGATTCATGCAATGTGAAATCTGAAACCCTATCAATGAATCTTTTGCCCTCTGTCAAAATCCACGTTGAACACATCTTTTATCTATGCACAATTTTGTACCATTCTTTGATTATTTGAAAAAAAGTGATTCATTGAGTTTTGCTGATCTTTCAAATGTGGACAAGTTTCAGAAAGTATTTTCAAAAATCATATTTCTCCAGGTTACCGCCAGTGTCGACAGAAACATTGTTTAACTCTTAGGGACCCATAGGGCTCACAGAACTTACAGTTCCAAATGAACATTCCAGGTCCTGGGTGTGTCTGTCCTCATGCTTTCCCACATCTGTCTTGTTTGCCAGGGTGAGGCTGCGTCACATCTACATTTTGGTTTGGGAAGTGGCAGAAAGCATGGCAGAGGCACACGTGCAGTCTTGAGGGCCGCACACTCACCACATCCACTCCCATTTTATGAGGAACTCTTAGTCATGTGAGCACACCTACCTTGGAGGGGCAGGTGGCTGGGGTAGGAGGCTAGCAGCTCCTGGTTAGGGGGCCCCAGGCCCAGCCATGTCTCCATTGCTCCAGGGGACAGAGGAGAGCCAGCCCACTGTTCATGAGCCAAATTCTAATATAATACATCCTTGGCACATTAATTTGACTTGCTAAGCTTGAGTTGCTGTGGAGCAGATCTGGGAATATAATTTTTCCTGACATCTCTACTAACAGTATCCTTGGATTGCAAGGTGAATTTTAAAAAATACTTCATCAATTGTAAGTGCTCATCTGCCTGAACCAAGATTTTCTCAATACAGTTACTCTGCAATGAAAACAACGTGGAGAAATGTTTGGTTACTGAGATTGACGTGAAATTGCTGAGACTGATATAAAACTGCAAGTGTCCATGATATAAACATGATATGAAGCTTAAGTCCCGATCTGTAATCTAAACTTACTTAAAAATAAGGACGTGATTATCGAATGGGTAAAAGATAAAAGGTGTTTTCAGCAACTTTGGGGGTCCACTCGGCGCCATGCCCAGTTGTTCACCTGCCTCTTCTGGCAATTTCCTTCACTTTGTTTCCGGCACAGTTTGGAGGAAGGAACGCTGGGCTTGAATCAAGGACACTTATGTTCCACACTCTTCTCTACCATTGCCCTCTGGGCATCTTTTGCCGCAGACAAAATGCCTCTGTGGTTTTCAGTTTCTCCCTTTGTTCACTCATTTCTTTATTCATCATTTTTGCTGTCTCTTGAGCATTATGTCAGGGACTGTGCTAGGTTAGGGGCTATGGATATGGGAATTACAAATTATAATAGTAGCCGCTACTATTAACTAGATGCTACGTAATATGCAGACGATGTGCTATGCATTTCACAGATATTTAGGTTCACCTGATAAAATACAGGGTAGGCTGGGTGGCACACACCTGCAATCCCAACTATGTGGGAGGATCGCTTGAGCCTAGGAGTTTGAGGCCAGCCTGGGCAACATAGTGAGATCCTCCATCACAAAAATAAATAAATAATAAAATACAAGACATCCAGTTACATTTGAATATCAGATTTTTTTAAGTACAAATATATCCCAAATATTGCACAGACATACTAAAAACATTGTTGATCTGAAATTTAAATTTAACTGGGCATCCTGTCCTTTTTTTTTAACTAAATCTGTCAACGTCACAATTCTCACAATATATTGTTCTATGAGGAGTGGATGCTATCCACATGTAGCAGACAATGAAACGGACAATTTTCAGCTGGGTAATTTGGGGCAAATGATTGAACTCCTGCAGGAAGTTGAGACTTGAAATTAATTCTGCCTGACACTGAACGCTGATGGAAGTTCTTTGTTATCTCAGATGCACAATCAAGACCAAAGGGCAAAAGATGCAGGAAGACAAGTTGCAGTTGTACGGTTGCCACCTGTGAAGCAGTGAGCCACCAGTCCCTGTTTGTGTGCCGCAAATGGATGGCAGCTCCCAGGCTTAAACTGAAGATAATTGAATGAAGGGACCCTTTGGAGAGGCGCAAGGGTTAGGGAAGGCAGGAAGAGGTGGAAGCACTCAGGAACTAGCTCAGAAGGAAGCTGTTTCCCATGCCAGGCCTGCAGACACAAGGGGAGGGAACCTTTACCCACCAAGAGTGGGAGCCCAGAGCAAGAGGCTGTGGTGTATCTTGGAGCCTC
The DNA here is from genome assembly GCF_009761245.1 of Sapajus apella. Classification (NCBI taxonomy): domain Eukaryota; kingdom Metazoa; phylum Chordata; class Mammalia; order Primates; family Cebidae; genus Sapajus; species Sapajus apella. The sequence goes on along the minus strand of NW_022437025.1, from coordinate 8,841,662 downwards.
CCATTGGCCAAACCCAATGGGAGCCATAAGGGGCCCTGGTTCACAGAGCCCCTCCCCAGCTCTGCGGCTGCTCCCACTTGGCAGCTGCTCTTAGGTGCACAGCAGAACAGAACAACCAGTGTCCCTGCAGATGGGGGCAGTCCTTTGCACGGCCTCCATGGAACATCACCGTCCAGCTCCCATCCTGTGGCTCCTCCAGCTTCAGATTGCGTCTTTTGTCCTCATGCTGCTGCATCCACGTCCCATTTTGGCAGCTTGCCCTCCAGGGTAGCATCTGTATTCTGGGAAGGAAGCAAAAAGCTAAAGAAGGGAAGGTGGAGGAGGAAGGAGTTAGTGCTTATATCAGAGTAGCAAAGCTTTTTTTTTGAGACGGAATCTCGTTCTGTTGCCCAGGCTGGAGTGCAGTGGCACAATCTAAGCTCACGGCAACCTCCAACTCCCGGGTTCAAGCAATTCTCCTGCCACAACCTCCCGAGTAGTTGGAACTACAGGCAGTGCCACCATGCCCAGTTAATTTTTTGTACTTTTAGTTGAGATGGGGTTTCACCATGTTGGTCAGGCTGGTCTCGAACTTTCTGGCCTCAAGTGATCCGCCCACCTCAGCCTCCCAAAGTACCAGCGTGAGCCACCACGCCTGAGCAGAGCATCAAAGCTTTTTCCTAGAATGACTGCTGACTTTCACTTAGGTCTCATTATGAGAATTGGGCCACTGCTGGGTGTGAGGAGGACTGGGGCATGCAACATCTTAGCAGGACACACAATCACCTTGAACAGAGCTGGCAGAGATTTGTCTGTGCTCACCCAGTATCAACTGGCTCCTACATTTCTTTCCCAGCCTCCTTGCAGTGCAGCCAGGGCCCTGTGACTGTGACAGGGAGTGTGGGGCACCCCCAGGCAGGCAGTTAAGAGCAGTATGCATCCACCATCTCTCTCAGAATATGTGTTCTTGGAGGACACATGTTCCAGAAAGATCTGGGCTTGCCAGACATGGTGGTCCACCCCTATAATCCCAGTGTTTTCAGAGGCTGAGGCAGGAGGATCACTTAAGGCCAGGAGTTTGAGACCAGCCTGAGCAACACAGTGAGACCCCCATTTCTACAAAAATCAAAAAATTAGCTAGACATGGTGGTACATACCTGTAGTCCTAAATATTTGGGAGATTGAGGTGGGAGGATGGCTTGAGCCCAGGAAGTCGAGGCTGTAGCAAGCTGTGGTCATGCCACTGCTCTCCAGCCTCAGCGACAGAGTAAGACTCTGTCTTCAAAAAAAAAAAAAAGATGTGGCCTTAGGATGGAAGAGTCACCAGATTTGCAGCAGACTGTGGTGTGAGCAAGAAATAAATCCCTGTTTTACCAGCCTACTCAGATTTTATTGTTTGTTTGTTATCATAGCAGAACCTATCCTATGCTAACTTATATAGGCAAAAGGACGATGAAATGCATGTCAGAGACTATCAGCAGTGTCTACAATAGTGTGCGCCCATTTCCACATCGCAAAATGGGAAATTTTGCATATCTCATAGGGCTGCATGGGGATCACATGAGATACTCCAAGTAAAGCCCTAAATGCTTGACCCACAGTAAATATAATTGATATGAGGCATTATTACTGTTGTTTTGTAGATGTGAAAGAAAGGCTGTCACCAAATGTGAGTAATGTGCACATGCTGGTTACCGCTGTGAAAGCAGAACATGAAATAAGTATCTGACTAGTGATAATGCACAACAAATTGTGACTGTGCTCCTAGAGAAGCCAGGGGGAGGCCAGGGGAAATTCACAGGATCATCTCTGGCTGGGAAATCAGGGCAGGCTTCCTGGAGCAGGAGGTCCATCAAGGCTGGGGAGGACACTGTGAGAAAATCAACCAAGACTCAGGATGTGACATTCCTGGAAAGTATCAAGGCGGAATTTAGTATCTTTCAGTGTTCTTCTTACGTGGAATCATTTGTTCATTTCTCCTGTGGAGATTAAAAAACTACAGACCTCACATTCTTTAACATAAAAATCTCCATTTTTAAAAAATTCTTATATTTAGTCCTAGATTTCTGTGAGTCTTCTGTTTCCTCATTTGCCCCTGGCTATCATCATTCTATATAAAATCAGGGACGGCTGGTATCCTAATTGGCAGCTACTAGGAAAAGGAAGCTGAGAGAAGACAGGATTCTGAGGGTGCTACTGCCTAGAAAATCTTGTTAGGTAATGGTGAAAGGAGCATTGGTAACAACACACGAGTTTTTCACTAGCGACATCTAAATTTTGGGTCATCCAATTATCATCCTACTCTTTGCCTTGTCGCCACAAAAATGTTCTTGCTGGGCGAGTCTGAATTTATTAATTACCTATCAATCAAGCAATTATTATATCAATAATTTATTCAAATATTTTAAATGAATAGCAATACAGATTAATCATTCATGTGATTAATTCTTAATCAGTTTATTAGAAGGGAAAAAAGAACCTTAGAAGAAATATTCCAGAGACATCCTAAGACATCAGCTACCCCATGCCAAGAAGGCATGTTTTCTTGTCCCATGAGCCAGGCTAGCCCCAGGGACCCTAAACTGGGTCTTTTCATTTAGATTCTGTGGCAGCACTTTGCAATTATATGCCTGATCTGGTACAATGACCATTCCACTCTTCCACTCCCTAATTATTTTTTTTTTAAGGAGGATGAAAACCTCCTTGCCCATTAATGTCTTCCGTATAAATGGTTTTCAAGGTTTGTGCCTTGATAGGGACTTGAACAGGGCAAAGCTGTTCAGTCACACAACAAAACCAGTCATCCCCACAGGCCCTGGTGGGAGTGTCAGCATTATCCTTTCCATGTTTTGGTGTGGGAAATGGAATTGCAGGGAAGCTAGGTTTGGAGTGACTTGTATCCCTGGGATGATGGAAGTGGCTGCAATACAAGAAGCCCGGTTCATAGCCGAGCATGCCCAGTGGACGGTCCTCACTGCTACTGCCATCGGACAAAAGAGACTCTGAAGGGTCTTCACAACAGTGAAAGGAACGCAACTGCAGGACTTGCTTGATGGCCTTCAGGGAACAAAGACGACCAGAGTCGGACATGTTAAGCTTGATGCAAGCAGATGCAGGCTGAATGACCAGTATAAATTGAGGGCACTTTTGGGGCCCACCTTCAACATTAGCCACCGTTTGGACCCAAACACGCTGCCATAGAGGTGTGTGCTGTCTGATGAGAGAAGCTCTACCCTTGTGGTCCTGCAGCTGCTTCTCACCTACTGATTAATCTTGGACAAGGTAATCATAGACCCTGAGCCCCATGCATAAAATGGCATAACACGCTCCCACCCCAACATACGCAGATTGGTGAGATGCAGGAAAGCCACGTTTGTGGGGAGTTTATTACCTAGGGTGGTTTAGGCACACAAGCAAGGAATTAGTTCTTAAGAATATAATCAAGGGCTTGTGCTCTTGTATAATAAAGACTTTCATTTGAGCTACCACGGCCCTCACAGAAAAGCATGTCATGCAGCCGAAAAATTAAAAGGGTTGTAAGGGATAAGCTGACTGCAGCCATCAATGTGGCCCCATGGAAAGCAGCATGAGGACATTTACAGATAGAGACAGACATCATCTTGCTGGCAATTGAATTAGAATCATCAGCTTAGCTTGCTTCTGATCCCGTCACAGATTAATCTAAATGGCACCCCAAGGAGATATCATTTTTTAAGCAGTTTGGGATTAGAAGAAGTCACACTTCTGAGGGCGCTCCAGAGAGAAACACAGTGGTACCCTTGTCTTCTGAATTAGAGCTTACTCTGATTTTGTTTGTAGGCATAAAGTCAGGTCATCACTATGCCTCAAATAACTTGGAGCTTTGACAATTACGCCTTCCTTCATGCCTGCCTTCCTGCCCTCCCTCTTGCTATTCCTCTCTGCCTCCTACCTCCCTCCCTTTCTTCCTTCTTTCAATTACAGCTTCTAGTTCATTGGCTTTGGAAACAAAACTAATATTATTTGAAGATTGCAAAGTATTATTTATCAAAATTCAGTTTTGGCCAAATTAAATGGCCAAAAACAAACCACAGTCTTTGCCCTGGGAGGAAAGCTGCCTTGATCACTGTCTCAGCCACAAGAGGCAAACACATTCTTGGATATAGCTGACATGTCCCATAGAGGTCTCATCTGTCTCTTCACTTTCTGGCACATGGATGTACTAGTTATTTAGCTTTTGCTCATGTAATCTGTAAAACCTTCTCTAAGTGGCTTAAAAAAGTTGATGGGTCTCACTTGGTTGCCCAGGCTGGAGTGCAGTGGTGTGATCATGGCTCTCTGAGGTTCAAACTCCTGGGCTCAAGGGATCGTCACCTCTCAACCTCTTGAGTAGATGGGACTATAGGTGCGCACCACCCTACCTGGCTTCTAAGTGGCCCTTGCTCTTTCCAGTTTTTCTTTTTTCTTTTCTTTTCTTTCTTTTGTTCTTCTTTTTCAAGATGGAGTCTTGCCATGTTGCCCAGGCTGGAGTGTAGTGGCACAATCTTGGCTCACTGCAACCTTTGCCTTCCTGGTTCAAGCAATTCTCAAGCTTCAGCCTCCCGAGTAGCTGCGAGTACAGGTGCACACCACCATGCCTAGCTAATTTTTGTATTTTTAATAGAGACAGGTTTCACCATGTTGGCCAGGCTGATTTTGAACTCCTAGCCTCAAGTCATCCGCCCACCTTGGCCTCCCGCAGTGCTGAGATTATAGGCATGAGCCACTGCACCCGGCTCTTTTCAGTTTTTCAATCTTCACTTTCAACTGGAGCACAATTCTCAGCAGCAGCTGTTGCTGTTGCTTGCGGCAAGCAGTGCCGACAGCAGCCCTCTTTCCCTGAGCTGGCTTCCTCCACCTCAGCACAACCAACTACTCACATTTAGGATGGGACAGTTCCTTATGTGGGACTGTCCTGTACACTGCAGGGTGTCAGTGACATCCCTGAATTCCATGACATACCAATAGCACCCCCTGCCCCAGGCGTGACTACCAAAAATCTCTCTGGACATTGCTAATTCAGAAAAGAGTTCCCTTTTATTTTTAAAGAGCTAGGTTTTTGTTGCTGCTGTTAGGTAGAAGAGCTTCACAAGTCTGTGATCTTAATAGAGTAATGTTCTTAGAAAGAAAAATCATGATCAAGATATTTAGCTTCTTCACTTTATAATTCAAAATTTACTCAGTCATTTATTCACTGGTATAATCAGCTGCAGGGGCAGCAAAATTATACTTCCATACTCTTAGGGTGGGCTGGAGAATTTAACTGACACAAGACAGGTGAACAGGAGGAAAGCATGCACATTTTTAAATACAAGTTTGATGTAGCACAGGCACCCTCGTAAGGAAATAAAGACCGCAAGAAGTAGTCAGTTACTGATATGCTGAACTGGACAAATAGTAGTAAGTTGAGAAGAAGCAACTAAATGATGTGTGGAGGCTTAAAGGGTAAGAGTGATTTTCACAAGGTTGGTACAGAATTCTTTCCATCCTGACTTGAGAGTAAGGATGTTGCATCTTTCACGTAGGGATCTCATCTTTTGCTTTTAAGAGATGGCATGAAAGTCAGAGTGATCTTCTTGCACCTGCTGTTTTTTAAGTGGCTTTAACTTGAAGAGACAATGTACCCGTGTGGCATAATTTAACTTTTTCACAGCCAGTGTTCAATGGTCATTTACTAGGTACCAGACACCTCACCTGGCATTGAGGACACACACAGCTTTGAGAATAAAACAGACACAGGTTGTCTCATGTCACTGCATTTAATTTATTTTATTGGTTTTTTTAAAGACAGGGTCTCACTCTGTCACCCAGGCTGGAGTACAGTGGTGCCATCATAGCTCACTGCAGCCTCGAACTCCTGGACTCAAGCAATCCTTCCACATCGGTCTCCCAAAGTCCTGGGACTATAGGCATGAGCCACCACACCTGGACATTTCGCTGTACTTATAGAACAGTGAGGAAGAGGTTAAACAAGGGATTGCAGGCGGTAGTGCCGTGTTGGTAAAGAATGCTCAGACAGCTGTGGGAGCCTGATGGACAGGAGGCCCAGCCTGGGATGGGTGGGAATGATCAACCCACCTTTCTGTTTTCAATGAGGTCCTGAAGTACAGAGCCTGGCATACTGCCACATCCTTGAGTGCCCATTTCCCATTCTTCCTGCAAGCCTTGATGCAGAAGCCCTTCTCCCACCTCTGGAGGCCTGCATCGTCTCTGGTTTCTGAGGTTCCTGGTTGCAGTGCTCAGCTTAAAACAGCAGAGAGCAGCTTCAGAGCATGGCTGGGCAGAGGCTGAGTCAGCCTGCAGGATAACTGGCTCCTGCAGAGGCGCTAAGGAAGCCTAGCGTGGGCCGACAGACCAGGCAGGCCCTCTTTCCAAGCCTCGGCCAACAGGAACCGCTGTTTCCTGGCTTTCAGCCTTGCAAGAAACTGCCTGGGTCTGTTCGGAAACATCTAGAGTTGGCTGGAAGGGATAGTTTCCCCATAACTGGCACTGGCTGTCAAGCCTGCTGGGCCCAGCAGGAGGAAAGCCATCTCTTTTATCTCACCTTCTTTGTTAAGAGGATGGGCTGGCAGGGAACCGCTTTGCAATTATCTTGTTGAAGATGAGCAGAGGAGATAGTTGCTCCCTGCAGGGATAACCCAGGTCCCCAAGCCATCTCCTTTTACCAGCAAATAAACGAGCATTATTCTCACCCATGGCCAGGGTGGGAGGAGGCTTGGCTGACTGGACACAGAGGCCCGGTGCCTCACTCTCACTATCAAATCCTATCAAAGCTTCTCTGTTCTCAGCTTCTTTCTCTTGGGCAAAAGAGGTAAATGGCAATAATTTGTTCCCAAGGGGTGCTAATGGATGGCACTCAGTTGATTTATCATTCTCCCCTCTTCTCCAAATCACCTATCTGGTATCTCCGTGTAAGCAAGCTCTTCTCTACTTGAACGGAGGACTAAAGGAAATATATTTGCCCATATAATGGGGCTTTTATCCAAGTAGCATTTCTCACAGTGTGGTCCAAGACTGCCCATATCTGTAACTACTTACAAAAGTGTGAATTTCCTTCAGCTCATCTACATTGCCACAAATGACAGGATTTTCTTCTTTTTTCTGGCCAAATTTGTATTCCATGGTGTATGTACATTTTCTTCAGCATTCTTCTGTTGATGGGCACAGGCTGATTCCATATCTTGGCTATGGTGAATAGTGCTGCAGTACACATGGGAGTGCAGACGTCTCTTTGAAAAACTGGTTTCCTTGCCTTTCCTTTGGATGTATACCCATTAGTGGGATTACTGGATCATATGGTAAGTGAAATAAGCCAGGCACAGAAAAATAATTACCACGTGTTCTCACTCTTATGTGGAAGCTTTCTCACTCATATGTGAGCCTATAAAACGAGGGAATAGAACTGTGTCTGCTAGAAGCTGGGAAGGATGATGGGGAGAGGAGGCTAGGGAGAAGTTGGTTAATTGATACAAAATTACAGCTACACTGGAAGAAAAAGTTATAGCATTCTATGGCCCTGTAGTTAATAATTTGTTTTCAATAATGGTTTCAAATATAAAAGAGAAGGTTGAATGCTCCCAGCATAAAGAAATAATAAATATTTGAGGTGATGAATATGCTAATTACCCTGATTTGAACATTACACATTTGTTTACATGTATCAAAATATAATATGTGCCCCATAAATATGTACAATTATGTGTCAATTAGAAATAATGTTCAGATTTTAAAATATGGATTTCTACTGCTTGGCAGTGTCTACTAGAATTAGACATATGCCTATCCTGCATAGATCAATTCCATGGCTAGGTATATACAGGAGAAGGGCGCATTTATGCCCAGCAAAAGATATGGTTAGGAACATTTGAGCGGCACTGTTCAAGAGCCCCAAACTGGAATCAACCTAGACGTCCATCAACAGGAGAACGGAGGGGTGAGCAGATTGTGGTTTATTCTTACTGGGCAATAAAAGTATAGAAACTACAGATACAGACAACATGATTCATCTCATAAACATGACATTGAGCAGGAGTATCCAGACATAAGGAAGCTCAAGAATAGGCTCAACTAATCCGTAGTCCCAGAAGTTAGAATAATGTTACCTGGAGTGGAGCTGGGAGTCACTGACTGGGAAGAGGCATCAAGGAGCCTTTTGGATTATTGGAAATCGTCAATATCTTGGTGTAAATGGTGGCTACACAGGTACGTGCATATGTAAAAATGCACTGAGTTCTATGCTTATGATCTATAAACTTTACTATCTGTAACACACACACACACACACACACACACACACACACACACACACACACAGAGAGAGAGAGAGAGAGAGAGAGAGACCCACACACTTCCCAGCCTTATTCCAGACCTACCAAACCCAAATCTGTCAGTGAATCTGCGTTTAGCATCCCGGATGGTGCCAATGCACGTTGACTACCAGTGTTGCAGGTGGTGTGATTGTGAGGGAGTGCTTTTCTCAACCCCCAAATCACACCAAACCCCATTTTCCATCTGGGGTGGAACATCACAAGATTTTCATACATCGGTCCCTAGGGGAATAAGATTGGTGTGAGATTTCTCACCTGTTAAGATTATGGACTAGGACCCTGTGAACAAGATTGTCACAGTTCCTACAAGACAGAAGCCACACTGTTACGGAAATACAGTTAGCCAACACTTTCACTTCCTTTAAATTGAATATTAAAAGCAATTATTTCTATCTGTCAAATTTTTGTGGACAAACATGTAGTTTAGATTTATAGTCGGTCTATATGTAATGTTTGATTCTGTCCCTTTCTCTCTGTGTGTTGCATCATCTCATGCTCAGCATTATTAACAAGAGGAGGTGCAGACGCTCATCAGGTGTCTGGAATGTGCAAGACTACTTTATTTAGTCATCTCACTGGATCCTTAAAACAAAGCTGTGAGCAAAAAAATAGACTCACAAGGATTAAGCAACTACCACAAAGATACACAGCAAAGAGGTGCATCGTGGGGATTTGTCCCTGATCTAACACCCCCAAAAAATGCTCTGCTGCTAAGAGCCTACTACAGGATTCCAATTTTATCTTTGTTTTAACTTATGGCCATGAGTTACCTTTGTCATTAAAAACTGTGAATAAACCTCATCTTAAAATATCTGCATCTTACCCAACAAGTAAACCATTCTTTAATTATTCCCCTAATTTCGACATTATCTCCATGTTTGCCAATCAAATGTCTTGATAAATGTATTTTAACATAAACCTTGTATGTAGGATTAATACATTAGGAGAGATTATTACAAATGGAATAACTAGGATGAAGACCATACACATTTGAAAGAGAGGAATAATTTTACTAAACTGCTCTCCAAAAATATTCTATTAATTTGTGTTCTTTTCAATGCTGAGTGAAAGCCTGTCTCATCCCACCCTCGTCAACTTAAGGCATCATAACTTGAAACAAACTTTGCTAGTGTGGCACTGCAATTCAACTTGCATGGGTGAGTTTGATCATTTTTAATGTATTATTATTTGTCTATGTTTTTCCTTACATAAATGTCTTAGACTTTGAAGTGTGAACTCTTCACATATATATACTCAGGAGCTGGTACTATTTTATATTTGTCATAAATATGCCTCATGGGTTAAATTTTGTTTTCTAATAATGTTTAAGTTGCTGAATGGTAAAATGACTTCAATCTTTATGTAGTCAAATCTATCAGTAAATTTCTCCATGAGTTTTTATTTATTTTAAACTTAGGAATCTTAGAAAGTTGATTACAAAGTCAGAAAAATATTCCCGTATATTTTCTTTTGTGTTGTGATTTTACTTTCTACGTATCCATCAATCGACCACAAGGGTAGAAGTATGTGGATGTGTGACACTGTGTGTGTGTGTGTGTGTGTGTGTGTCTGTGTGTCTGTGTGTATGCAGCCATAAGCACACAGTGAGGTGAAGATTCAACTCGATATTTTTGACTTGCCACTTTATTGAAAAGTCCTTTTTTTAAAAAACTGTGATGCCACCATTAATTTATAGTAATTTTTTCAAGATATTTTGTCTTTACTATTTATTTTTCCAGATCAATTTCAAAGTTACATTTTCAAGTTAAAAATTACCCCATTAGCCAGGCGCGGTGGCTCAAGCCTGTAATCCCAGCACTGTGGGAGGCCGAGGCGGGTGGATCACGAGGTCAAGAGATCGAGACCATCCTGGTCAGCATGGTGAAACCCTGTCTCTACTAAAAATACAAAAAATTAGCTGGGCATGGTGGTGCATGCCTGTAATCCCAGCGACTCAGGAGGCTGGGGCAGGAGAATTGCCTGAACCAAGGAGGCGGAGGTTGCCGTGAGCCGAGATCGCGCCATTGCACTCCAGCCTGGGTAACAAGAGCGAAACTCCGTCTCAAAAAAAAAAAAAATTACCCCATTGACATTTATTTATTTATTTATTTATTTAGAGACAGAGTCTCACTCTGTTACCCAGTCTGGAGTGCGGTGGCACAATCTCGGCTCACTGCAACCTCTGGCTCCTGGGTTCAAATGATTCTCATGTCTCAGCCTCCCGAGTTGCTGAGGCTACAGCCATGTGCCACCATGCCTGGCTAATTTTTTGGTATTTTTACTAGAGAGGGAGTTTCACCATGTTGGCCAGGCTGGTCTTGAACTCCTGACTTCAAGGATCCACCTGCCTCAGCCTCCCAAAGTGCTGGGATTACAGGCGTGAGCCACAGTGCCCAGCCCTCATTGGCCTTTTTAAAAATTGCTAGTTAGGTTTGTGTTTGATATTTATATTTTCAAAACAAAACATACCTATCTATGATACATATATAGGTATTAACTCTATAAAGAAAAGCAAAGGAATGATCAAAACAAAAGTCAGGATAGTGCTTGCTTCTAGGAAGGAGAGAAGGAACTGTGGTTAGGAAGGGTGCATGAGGGAGTCTGAAGTGTCGGTAATATTCTATCGCTTAACTTGAGTAGTGGCCATATTATTTATCTTTGGTGAATAATAAAATTACAAATAATTTAGCAACTGAAGCAATAGATGTTTATAATCTCACATTTTCTGTGGGTCAGGACTCTGGGCACAGCTTAGCTGGGGCCTCCTCAAGACTATAATCAAGGCATTGGTTGGTTGGGTTGCAGTTTTATCTGAGGCTTAACTGGGGAAGGATTGGCCTCCAAGCTCATGTGATTATCAGCACCATTTGGTCTCTTGGCTGCTGAGTACTGGAGGCTGCCCCCAGTTCACTAGTACTTGGCTACCACATAAGGTGGCTTACAACATGCACCATGCTTCTTTATAGCCAGCAAGGGGCAGAGAATCTCCAGCAAGACTCTTGTTGCAATCTTTTTTTATGATTTTTTAGATTGAGTCTCACTCTGTCTCCCAGGCTGAAGTGCAGTGGCACAATCTTGGCTCACTACAGCCTCCACCTCCCAGGTTCAAGCTAATCTCCTGCCTCAGCCTCCCAAGTAGCTGGGACTACAGGTGTGCACCACCACACTCGGCTAATGTTTGTAATTTTTTAGTAGAGTTAGGGGTTTCACCATGTTGGCCAGGCTGGTCTTGAACTCCTGACCTCAAATGATCCACCCACCTCAGCCTCCCACGGTGATGAGATTACAGATGTGAGCCACCACACCCAGCCAAGACTCATGTTACAATCTTATCTAACATAACACATAGTCACATATGTGGAACACATACATGCCCTCACCTTTACCATACCCTGTATGACTAGAAGCAGGTCACATGTTCTGCCCACACTCACAGGCAGGGGATCCCAGAGCACAAGAATTTCAGATCCCAGGGGCCCTGTGTTCATTTACATTACATGTGTTTATTTATTTGTCAAATTATAAATATACATTTGATAGGTATTTCTAAACCTATGATAGGTTTTATAATTTAAATATTTTAAAACTGTGAAACAATCATTTTAACTGATTAATTTAGATCTGAGTGCACCCACATACATCCAAGCAAAAAGGATCTCACTGCCATCCATGGCTGAGTCTGAAATAAAATCTAAAATTGACTCAGGTGCCCAGGATGACTGACTAATCAATCACTTCTGAGATGTGGCAGTTTCCATGAGCTCAGAAGGCATGCTCTATATTGTATTTAGAAATATTTAAATTGTTTAGAAATTACAATGCCCAATTTTGATTTGGAAAAAAAAAGAGGAATTCTTTTAATCTATAAGCAATTTGGAAAGAATTTTTAAAATAATATTTATGATGTACACAGACTGTATCTCCAAAGGTTGAACCTTCTTTGACCCCTTAAAAAAGTTTGGTTATTTTATTCATTCATGGGCTACACCTTCCATGCCAAAGTTTTTCTATATTTTATTTTTGTTCCATTGTGAATGGGTTCTTTAATTTTATATTTCTGTGGACTGGTGCTATTAACCAGGAACATGACTGAGCTTGGATATGTACCAAGTCTCCTGGCACCGTGCTAAACTACCATTAATTTTCCAAGAATTTTGACTTTTTTTTTTTTTAGGTTTCTACATAAACAATGGTGACATTTGGAAACTACACCAGTTCTTGTTTCCTCCATTTCAGTGGCCATAACCTTGACTGACATCTCAGGGCTGCAAGCTCCATAAAAAGCTGTAGCTGTCAAAGTCATACGTCTCAGACTATCAGTATCTACAGCAGGCAAGTCACTTAACCACTCTCTGCCTCAGTTTCCTCATTTAGAACGTGGACCCATCATGGAATCTTCCTCGTAGGGTTATTGTGAGGATTAAATAAGACGATACCTGCTTTAGCACAGTGTCCAACTCAAAGTTCAATATGTTTATTGATAAAGCATCATCATTGTTATAGTTTAATAGGAACGAAAATAAAAATGAAAGAGAGGAGACTCCCAAGTTGTTAACATCATGCTTGGTGGCAGGAGCAGGCAACACGGGACAACGATACCTACTGGGCCTCCTTCCTCCCCGGGACAGGGCTGGGTGCATTCTAGGCAGCATTTGATTTATCAAGAGCTCCAGGGAGGTGACATGGCAGTCCCGGCACCCTATTACTAACTTGAAGAGAAGTAAGACTCAAATCCAGCCCACCTCACTGCAAAGCCTGTGCTCATCTCCCCAACTCACCATCCTGGAAGGAGGATTTCCTTGGCCCAGAGGTTCTCAGCCCCCGCCACACATGGGAACGTTGCAGGGTCTCTAACAATCCTTATTGGTGCCTGACCCCCACCTCAGACTAAATGACTTGGATTCTCTGAGGGTAGCTTGACTTCAGTATCTTCACAGCTCTCCATGTGGTTGTCACTACCAGGGTTGTGACAACTTGAGACCACAAGTGGCCTTAGTCCAGCATCTCTAATGCTGACATTTCAGGCAGTAACCATGGAAACCTGGCCCAAATTCTAGATGGACTCACACACACCCCTCTCTTGGCAATAAATGAATTCATCTATAGCTGCCTATGATGGTTATTTTGAATGTATCAACTTGGCTGGGCCACAGTGTTCAGATATGTGGTCAAACATTATTCTGGATGTTTCTGTGAAGGTGTTTTTTAGAAAGAAACTCACATTTAAATCCATGGATTTTGAATAAAGTGGATTGCCCTCCACAATGTGAGAGGGCCTCATCCAATCAGTTGAAGGCCTTACTAGAACAAAGGCTGACCTTACCCTAAGCAAGAAGGAATTTGGCCAGCAGATAACCTTTGAATTTGGGCTATGCATTTTCCCTGGAACTCCAGCCTGTCTTACAGATTTCAGATTTGCCATGCATCCACAACCACTTTGTAAATGATTTTCCAAGTGATTTTCCAACACAAATTTTTCTTTTTTGAGACAGTCTCACTTCTGTCGCCCAGGCTGGAGTGCAGTGGTGCAATCATGGCTAACCGCAGCCTCCACTTCCTGGGCTCAAGTGGGAATATAGCTTTTGCAGCAGCTGGGACTACAGGTGCACTCCATCATGCCTGGCTAATTTTTTTGCATTTTTTGTAGAGATGGGGTCTCACTATGTTGTCCAGGCTGGTCTAGAACTTCTGTGCTCAAGTGACCTCCCTCCTCGGCCTCTCAAAATGCTGGGATTACAGGTATGTGCCATGTATATCAATTTTTAAAAATACATCTCTCTCTGAACACATGTACACGCACACACACAAACACACACACCCTATTGGTTCCATTTCTCTGGAGAACCCTGATGAAACACTGCCATGATAAAACCTGGCCTCTTACTTAGCATAGTCATAAACGAAGCATCCCACTTGTATTAGTCTGTTTTCACACTGCTGATAAAGACATACCCGAGACTGGGAAGAAAAGAGGTTTAATTGGACTTGCAGTTCCACATGGCTGGGGAGGCCTCAGAATCATGGAGGGAGGCAAAAAGCACTTCTTACATGGCAGTGGCAAGAGAAAATGAGGAAGAAGCAGAAGTGAAAACCCCTGATAAAGCCATCAGATCTCGTGAGACTTATTCACTATCACTAGAGTGGCACAGGAAAGGCTGGCCACCATGATCAATTACATCCCCCTGGGTCCCTCCCACAACACGTGGGAATTCTGGGAGATACAATTCAAGTTGAGATTTGCGGAGGGACATGGCCAAACCATATCACCACTTGTGCATCTTTTAAAAAGCCTGGTAGACAAGGAGGGTCACAGAAACACTGGATTTTCAACCTTGCTAGGGGCAATGCAGACTACCTAGTCTAATTAAAATGGAACTGTAGTTAGAAATAACCCTGGGGCCATTATACACCCCAGGGGACATTTGGCAATGTCTGGAGACATTTTTGATTGTCACAACTGAATGGAGGTGCTGCTGGCATCTGGTGGGCACAGATGAGGGACAGTGCTCAGCATCCTAAAGTGCTTAGGACAGCCCCTGCCACAGAAGCCTCCAGTCTAAAATGTCATGGTGCTGAGGCATCAGGAGGAGGAAACACTTTGTCATTGTGGAAACTAACTTCTCATCTCACAAAAGGTGATTTGGATCTCACAAAACGTGATTTTGAGGGAGCCCTAAAGAGGCAACAAGAACCTTCTTGTGTTTTTTTGTAGAGATGGGGCCCCCATTCTATTGTCTGGTCCTGGGCTCAAGCAATCCTCCCACCTCAGCCTCCCAAAGTGCTGGGATTATAGGCATGAAACACCATGCCTCACCAACAGGAACCTTTTCGATGAACTGGAAAAAGAGGTTGGGGGAAAATACTACTGGCAAGGCCAGGACACACTGGAGAAAGAAACCAGCTTTACCTTGGAGGTAGGACCAGAGTCCAGCCAGTGGGAGCTTCACGGACATGGATGTGTGGCTTAAATTACATCTCCATGTGGCCATGAATCAGACGCTCTGCCCATGAAGAGTTCTAGCACCAAGTCAGTGCGAGACCTGAGGTGGTGAGCGACCATCTGTGTTTTCTTGCTGCAGCTGTTGTTTTAAATATCAGGAGCAATCTGATAAAATGTCTGGAGGAGCCCAGGACAGAGAACTAGGAGGCCAGACGGGCTGTCTGTCTGCTAAGAATTATCCCATTGTACTTGCGGTAAGATGTGCATGACTTCATATTTTAACCTCTGGAAAACTGGGATACATCCAGGCAGTAGTAGTCATGTGTGATGTTCAGAACACAACACCTCGTTTCCTCAGAAAAGGTTTATTAAAAGAGTACATAAGTGGGAAAAATGAATTAAGTACTAAACAAAAATATGATATTTTTGTTTCTTCATTTGTAAATGGGGAGATTACAGCAAAGTTGTATTAATCCATGAGGATGACATAGACAAGTGATTGAAAAAGATTAAGCGTCCTTTGATGTTCTTCTCTCTTGCTCATCTTACATCTCAAAGGGGGTTTCTCAGATGACGTTAAAAATCAAAGAAAAGTGGGAAAGCAGAGCTGCATTGAGATGAATCACCTTAACCTCAGGAAGGCAAACACACACTCAACCAGAGGCACAGAAGCGGGTTGGGCGACAGGGCCATGTGAATTTCCAGTTGAGCATTTCAATGTGTGACCGATTCCATATGAGGCAAGCGCAATGTGGCTGCCTTGAATCAAACTGATGAGTCCTCTGGCGATCCTAGTAGGGGCACTAGAAAGGAAAGGGCAGACGTGGCTCCACTCAACGGCGTAGACGGGCTTGGGTGCCACCACACATCAGGACAGATGCAGAGGTTTAGGGGCCCTGGTCCCAGCACACACCAGGACAGA
>NW_022437025.1:8799566-8825466 GCF_009761245.1 Sapajus apella | reverse complement strand
GCACGCACCAGGACAGATGCAGAGGTTACAGGGGCCTGGTCCCAGCATGCACCAGGACAGATGCAGAGGTTTAGGGGCCCTGGCGATGTTACAGGGCCCTGACTGTTGTCTCCATTCATTCACTTATTCACTCCATCAGCAAATAGTCATTAGTGCTGAATTAGTTTCCTGTGGCTGCTGTAACAAGTTTCCACAGACTTGGTGGCTTAGACAGCACAGGTTCATTACCTTACAGTCCTGGAGAAATGCGTCTCACTGGGCTAAACTGAGAATGATGGGGACCTCTTTTTTTTAGAGCTTCTAGGGTCTGTCTGGGTTTTTGGCTCATGGCTTCTTCCATCTTCAAAACCAGCAAGGGTGAGCTGGGTCCCTTCCGTATCGCCTCTTTCTGACGCATCTCTCTGTGACTCTCTTTTGTCTCCTCTCCCACCTTCTTTTTCTTTTGAGACACTCTCTCACTCTGTCACCCAGGCTGGAATGCAGGGGGTTCCATCACGGCTCACTGTGGCTTGACCTCTAGGGCTCAAGCAATCCTCCCACCTCAGCCTCCAGAGTATCTAGGACTACAGGCATGCACCACCATGCCCAGATAATTTTTAAAATTTCTTAGGGACAGGAAATGTTACCCAGGCTGGTCTCTATGTCCTGGGATTAAACAGTACTCCACCTCCCAAATGCTGGCGTCACAGGCATGACCCCCATGCCAAGCTCCTCTCCCCCTCTCGTGTCCCATCACAAGGGCTCTTGTGATGTCAGTGGATACACCCAAATAAACCAGGATGATCTCCCCGTTTTAAGGTTAGCCAATTTGCAACGCTCAATCTCTCTGCCACCTTAATTTCCCTTTGCCAGGTAAGGTGACATATTCGTAGCCTCCTGAGATTCAAATATGGACATTTCTGGGAGCAGGTGGGAAGCATTAACACACCTGCCCCACCGGTTCCTAGGCTGTGCCAATGCTGTGCTAATTACACGTGGGGCAGATCAGAGGTGGCCTCTCCTCCCACAGGCAGTATACACTGTAGAGAGGAAGACAGCTCTCGAAGAGTACTTACATATACCGAGTAGTAATAAGCGATACAAGAAGATATAATATGGTCCAAGGATAGCGAGTTAAGGGGTGTAGTGTGACTGTTTTTGGAGTATGGTCATGGAAAGCCTCTCTGTAAAGGAGACGTTGGAGCAGAGACCTGGCTGTTGAGGAGGCACCTCCAATCTGGGGCAGAGTAATCCAGGCAGAGGGGAAAGCAAGAGCAAAGGCCCTGAGGCATGCACAGGGAATTGCCAGAAAGCCAGCCGTGTGGCTGGGCCAAGGTGAAAAGGGCATCAGAGAAAGGAGATGATGGTGATGAAAGCAGGGATCAGATTACTGGGACATTGTGGGTCAAGTGGTTTGGGATTTTTTGTTGTTGTTTTGTTTTTTTGTTTGTTTTTTGAGATAGAGTCTCTCTGTCACCCAGGCTGGAGCGCAGTAGTGCAGTCTCGGCTCACTACAGCCTCCACCTCCTGGGCTCAAGCAATTCTCCTGCCTCAGCCTCCCGAGTAGCTGGAACTACAGGCACGTGCCACCATGCCCAGCTAAGTTTTGTATTTTTAGTAGAGATGGGGTTTCGCCATGTTGGCCAAGTTGGTCTCGATCTCCTGACCTCAGGTGATCCACCCACTTCGGCCTCCCAAAGTGCTGGGATTACAGGCTTGAGCCACCATGCCCGGTCCCTGGGTTTTTGTTTTAGGGCAAATGGGAAGCCACTGAGGGCTTTAGGAAATGTGGCAGTATGCTGTGATTGTGATTGTTGAAAACGATCGCCCTTCCTGCTGAGGGTGATGGGTTTGCGGGGACAAGGGTGGAGGCCGTAAAAGCTTGTGGGGAGGCCTCTTGGCTGACTGAGGGTGGAGTAGTGAAAGCAAGATCTGTTTCGTAGTGGAACCTGTAGCACTGCAGACAGAGTAGATGTCAGGTGAGAGAAATACAGATGGGTCAGGGAGGATTAGACGCTGCCAGAGCCAATAAGGTCTCCTTAAAGGAAGGGGCTGGTTAGCCTGGAGCAGAGACCATTTGGATCAGGGATTCATGAACACTCTCTTGAATTGCTTGAATGCCTGTCATGGGGGAACCAGAGTCTCTTGATTCTCTATGCCTTTATGAACAACAAAGCCCAAATGAAGGACAGATAAAGAGACGGAGATTTCAGCTAACCTAGACATCTCACATTGGAAGTAGTATGAGCTGCGGGACCAGAGGAAATGGCGAGCAACCCCGACTCCGCTGTTCCAGGGCTGGGATTGGGACATGTTATCTGAAGTCTCTGAGATGCCATGTCAATGTCTCTAACATGATAGAGGTAATGGTACTATAATACTAAAAATGACAGCAAACGCTTACATAGCTGTGATTTGTGATATAATACAGGTAAGTATATTTTGATCTCTGCTCTCAGTTCCTGAGATAGGCTTCCTAAAACCCTGGTAGACAGGGGTACTAGAATATTTTGCTCTAATCTATTTGGTCTTTGCCTCTTGGTTCCTGGCACACAATTCCCAAACCCCTTGGCATTTCCAGGGTGACAGGGGCAGTTTCTGTTCTAATAATGTGACTCTTGGTGGGCTCCTCGAGGGTCTCAGGGTAGGGGGCTGGTTGCCAGGGGAACCAAGCACGTGAGTAGGGGGTTGAAATTTCATCCCCACCCTTTAGGGAGAGGAGATAGACTGAAGGTTGAATTAATTACCAATGGCCAGTGATGTCATCAATCATGCCTATGTAATGAAGCCTCCATAAACACCCAAAGGGACAGGGTTTGGAGAGCTTGCAGGCAGCTAAACACGTGGGGATGCCTGGAGGCGGGGAGGTACCACCAGTCAGGGCACGGGAGCTCCCTGTCCCTCCCTGCACCTTTTCCCATGCATCTCTCCCACCTGGCTGCTCATCTCTATCCTTTGTAACATCCTTCATAATAAATGGGTCATTGTAAGTCAATGTCTCCCTGAGTTCTGTGAGCCGCTCTAGCAAATTAATCAAACCTGAGGAAAGGGTTAGAGGAAACCCCAATTTATAGCCAGTTGGTTAAAAGTACAGGTGACTGGCATCTGAAAGAGGGAAGTCTTGCAGGACTGACCCCTTAACTTGTGGAATTTTATGCTCTCTAGGCAGACAATGCCTGAATTGAATTAGAGGACCAGCTGTTGTCTGCTGGAGAATTAGTTGCTATTGAGGAGAAATCCTCATACATTTTTGGTGACCAGAGGTGAGTGCCGTGTGTGGGAAAGTAGGAGAGACTGTTTGGTTCTTCCTGTCTCTCATAATAGCACTTTTAACATGTGAAACACAGTTCTAATAGCTGTTTGTGTAGAAACTCATTCCTTATAGCAGCCTGAGGACTCAGGTGCTCCTATCATCACCATTTTAGAAAGAAGGGACAAGGAAGTTGAGTTATTTGCTCAAGGTCACATAGCAAGTACAAGACACTGTCATCATACATCATACAATCATCTTTACAAGATACAGACTGCCTGTCCTTCACCTCAGCTCATCAAAGATGTCAATCAAACATGGCAAATGCCATTATTAACTGTTTTGTGATGACACAATGCTATTTAATTTCCGGCTCAAAATTCAGCATGATCTCAAAGTCTGAAATTGTGGCTGGAAACTAACACGTTGGCATATAAAAGTGGATAAAAGACAAGACATTTCTGTCTTTAGATTGTAGATGAAATCACACAAACTCACTCTACAGCGCTCAGACCACAGCTGGAATGTTTTGCCCCAGTGGTGATCCCTGGGGACTGCGGCTGACCAAGGGCTGTGGCTTCTCTGCAGAAAGTCCAGGATGGCACCCTGGTGGACCCTGGAGAAAGGTATACTCAGGTTGGGCGCATCACCAGGCTGTTTGCCTCTCCTTCTGCCCTCTGGCACTGTACTTCTGGTTGCATTAAATTTTGCAGCCCACTATTTTGTAAACATGGAGTAAAAGGGTTTCATTCCCATGACAGTGGTGGATACTGTCCAGATCTGAGTGTTGCACAAGAATGCACTTTGGTACTAATCCAGCCATCTTTTAATTACATGTTAAGTCCTAAGGTATTAGGACTTAACGAGCTGGACACCACTGTGGATACAACAGTGAATAGGGCAGACGGTTCTGCCTTGTACTGAACTTATGTTACCCTGGGGAAGGCAGCCAAACACCAGGTCAACAGACAGAATGATTGTCAAGAGTAACAAATACAGCATGTGCTGGCTGGAGCATGAAGATAGGACATGGTGGAAATGCAGATTGTCCTCCAAGTTCAATGAGAAGCACTGAGGGACGATCTGGCAGAAGAGTGATGAAGGCTGGGCTTGGAGTGGCAGCCAAGCAGGGAGAGAGACAGGGCTGAGATACAGCTTGGATCAGAATCAATACCGGATTGACGGATAGATGAGGTTAAAAAGGAAGCAGAAGGACTCAAGGGTGATGCTGAGCTCAAAAAGGAAGCTGGTGGGGTCGTCCACTGAGATATTGGGGCAATCACGGGGCCGGTGATGAGATAACACTGTGGCGGAGAAACTTAAGAGTCTGTGAGTCACCACGTGGTAATGTCAGGTACACAGCTGAATATGCAGGTCTGGAGCTTAGAAGGGCTGTCTGGACTAGACATTCTGGTCTAGTTTTTGTCCCCTGTGAATGTAAACTACTTCTGATCTCCCTTTCTGAGACGCGTGTGATTTAAAATTTCACTTGCCAATCAGTGGCTGCATTCGATATGCCTCAGGGTGTTAATCTGCAGTAGAAAAGATACCACATCACGCAGCACCTACAGTTGGGGCTACCATTTGACTCCATTTCTAAAGTTCCATGGTCTTCTGCTATGATCCCTACAATTTTTGTAGGATCAGGCTGGTGAATCACGTAGCATATGAGAGGCATCACTGCTCCTGGATGCTTCAAGGCTCTGAGGGTGGCACTAGCTTTTGCCATTTTCCCGGGATGCAATATTGTTCCTTCTTCTCTTAGACAAGTAAGAGAAGAGAAGATCATTCTCGATCTTAGCAGGAAGTTGAAATTCTAGGCCTCCAGTTTGCCTTTTCTACGGTAATAACTTTTACGCTGCAGGTCAAGGGCAGAGTAAGGGTCCTCCTGATGGCTAAGAGTGTCCTTCCTACAAACATTTAGGGCCCAGAGAAATGACCTTGGGTTGGTTTGTGGACTCAGTGCACCACCATGAGACACAGCAGGGTGAAACTCTATCCGCCACCTGACTCCCATATGGACGATGATAATATGGAGCCTGGGTGATGCTTTGGATCCCTGGATACCAGCATCAACCCAGACCCTGTATCCAGTAGCCCTTGAAACATCTGTTACTTTTCCCTAGTGTGTGGTTACTTGTGTAAGTAGCCTCAAGGTCTTTAGGGGTATTAAATGAGGGAGTCACTACTGTGTCTACTTCCGGTTCCACCTTGAGGCAAGAGGACCTGCCATTTATGCCCCTGTATCAGGAAGTCATCAGCCAAGCCTGAGGTTGGTGGCCTGCCTGGTAAGTTTCCTGTTGACTGGGGGCTGTTCTGCAGAAAAGGGAGCAGCTGTGAAATTCTATTAGCACTGGACTGCGGTATGGACTAAGAGAGGGGCTGCAGGTGGAATATCAGTAGCATGCACCAGTCATCTGCTGAGGGCAAGGGACACGTGGAGAGGCTGGAGGATCACAAAAAACAAAGGAGGCTCAAGAAACACTTTTTAGCGAATGAGATTTTGAACAGCATAGCCACTATCTGAGCATAGCAACATGTGTTGTGATGGAATCTGCATTAGCCAGTATTCTCTAGAGAAACCTGAACCAATAAAAACACAGAGAGAGAGAGAGAGAGAGATTTGCTATAAGGAATTGGCTCATGAAATGATGGTGGGCTGATAAGTCCCAAGGTCTGCAGTTGGCAAGCTGGAGATGCAGGAGAGCTGACAGTGTAGTTCTAGTCTGCATCTGAAGGCCTGACACCTAAGACAGCCAATTGTGTGGCTCTCATCTGAAGACAGTAGGTGCAAGACCCACGAAGGGCCAACATTTTTGTTCAAATCCAAAGGCAAGAGAAAGACCAATGATCCAGCTCAAAGCAGTCAGGCAGGAGGGATTCCCTCTTACCTGGTACTTCTAGTCAGGCCTTCAACTGATTGGCTCACCCACATGGGAAGAGCAGCCTGCTTTATTCAGTCTACTGCTTCAAATGCTAACTTCATCAAGAAGACCTTCACAGAAATGCCGAGGGTAGTGTTTGACCAAATGTCTGGGCACCTCGTGGCACAGGGAAATTGATGCATACAATTAACCATCACAGAGTCCATCTTCCAGGCTGGCCTTCCACAAGGCAGAAGAGAAAGTGGAGAGTTGGAGTCATCTCAGCTTGGGATTCTGCCTTAAAACTGTGAAGAAGGAAGGGAGGCAGAAGGGTTTAGGATACGGGTGAATATTAAGGTAAAATATGGGATCTGGCTTAAAAAAGGAGAACAGAGAGGACTGGTAAACTTGGAAGAGGCTAAAGTGTCAGTGGCTGATCACAGTCACAGAGGGAGCAAGCAGAAGCAGTATTGGATGAGGTCACTAGCGTTGCTGTCATAAAGTCTCACAAACCAGGTGGCTTCAAATAGCAGAAATGTATTCTCCCACAGTGCTGGAGGCCAGAAGTCCAAAACCAAGGTGTCAGCAGGGCCGTATGGCCTTTGGGCAGAATCCTTCCTTCCCTCTAGCAGCTTCTGGTGGTGCCCATGGGCCCTTGGCATCCTGTGGCTGGCAGCTGCAATCTCTTCCTCTGTCATCATGTGGACGTCCCTCTGTCATCTCAGGGACGACTGTGTCACAGTCTCCTTTTTATAAGGACACCAGTCATACTGGATTAGGGCCCAACCCAATGACTTAATCTTGACTTGATTTCCTCTGTAAAGAATCTATTTCCAAATAGGGCACATATGCGGTCCCAGAGGCTAGGACATCAACTCATTTCAAGGAGGCACAGTTGAACCCATAACAGGCATAAATTCTAAACGTCACAGCTTACTATGTGATATGGTTTGGCTCTGTGTCTCCACCTAAATCTCATCTTAAATTGTAATCCTCACAGGCTGGGGGAGGGGCCTGGTGGGAGGTGAATGGATCCTGGGGGCAGTTCTCTTGTGCTGTTCTTGTGATAGTGAGTTCTCATGAGATCTGATCTTTCAAAAGCGTGTGGCACTTCCGCTCTCTCTCCTGCCCTCATGTCAGATGTGCCTTGCTTCCCCTTTGCCTCCTCTATGAAAGTAAATTTTGGCCAGGCGTGTTGTCTCACCTGTAATCCCAGCACTCTGGGAGGCTGAGGCTGGTGGATCACCTGAGGTCAACAGTTTGAAACCAGCCTGGCTAACATGGTGAAACCCCGTCTCTAATAAAAATACAAAAATTAGCTGGCTGTGGTGGTGTGTGCCTGTAGTCCCAGCTACTCAGGAGGCTGAGGCAGGAGAATCGCTTGAACCCAGGAAGCGGAGGTTGCAGCGAGCTGAGATCACGCCCCTACACTCCAGACTGGGAGACAGAGTAAGACTCTGCCTCAAAGGAAAAAAAAAAAGGTAAATAAATTTCCTGAGTCCTCCTCAGCCATGCTGAACTGTGAGTCCGTTAAACTTCTTCTATTTATAAATTACCCAGTCTCAGGCAGTTCTTTATAGCAGTGTGAAAATGAACTAATACACCATATTGATGTAAAAATTAAATGAGATGATGAATGATATTTTTGAAAGGAACAAAGGAGAGCAAATGATTGTTTCTTACACTGATTAGGCCACTAGTCACAGTCTCTTGCTTGTCTTGGAATGGAAGGTCATTCAGGTGGAGATGATTAGTCAGGCTCAAGGTAGAGACACTTTGAACTAGAAGATTCTGACCGGTCGGCATTTCTTTGTTTGAAATAGTTCCAAAGGCAAATGATTACAAAAACCACAAGCTCAAGGGTCTTATGAGCCATAAATATAATAGCATTCTTCCAGCCAGCAACAAGGAACGTGTTAATTATTACTGAGATGTCAAAACATGTCACAGCATTGACAGTGAGCTTTATTCATTCAAACCTCCTCACTTGGACTTTGTGATATTTCCACCCAGAGATTTAGTTTTTTTATATGACTATCGCATAAAAAGGTATGTTCACTTTTCCTGCCCTTTTTTAATGGTAAAAATACATAGCATTAAAATTAACCTTCTGGCCGGTGTGGTGGCTCACGCCTGTAATCCCAGAACTTTGGGAGGCCAAGGTGGACAGATCACCTGAGGTCAGGAGTTCGAGTCCAGCCTGGCCAACATGGTGAAACCCCGTCTGTATGAAAAATACAAAAAATTAGCCAGGCATGGTGGTGTGTACCTGCAGTCCCAGCTACTCAGGAGACTGAGAGGAGAGAGTTGCTTGAACCCGGGAGGCGGAGGCTGCAGTGAGCCAAGATTACACCACCGCGCTCCAGCCTGGGCAACAGAGTGAGACTCTGTCTCTAAATAAATAAATAAATAAATAATAAAATAAACTTTCTTAACCACTTTTATGTAAACTTTCTTAACCACTTTTTATTCTGTACACCTAAAATATTGAGCATATTCATATTATTGTGCAATGGATCTTTACAACGTTTTCATCTTGCAGGGATGAAGCTATATCCACACTCCCCTCCCGCCTGCCTCCTTTCCCTCTGACCTTTGTTAACTGCCTTTCTACTTTCTGCTTCTATAATTCTGACTACGTTAGATATTTCATAGTCAAAATAGAATCTGATAATATTTGTTCTTCTGCAGCTGGCTTCTTGTGTTTAGCATAATGTCCTTGAATTTCTTCCATGTTGTAGCATGTGACAGGATTTTCTTCTTTTTAAGGCTGCATAACTGTCTATTGTATGTATAGAGTATACCTTCTTCACCCATCTATTGTTGGAAATCTACGTTGCTTATACCTGTTGCCTATTGTGAGTACTGCTGTGGTTATTATGGATGTACAGATGTCTTTTTGATAGTCTGCTTTGAATTCATTTAAATATAAACCCAGAAGTAGGATTGCTGGATCATATGCAACTCAATTTTCCATTTTTTTAGGAAACTTCAGTATTTTTTTCTATCATGGCAGCATCATCTTGTATTTCCACTAACAGTACGCAGGGGTTCCAACGTCTGCACATCCTTGCTAACACTAACTGTTTTCCATTCTTTTGGTAGTGGCCATCTGATGGAGGAGGTGATAACACATTATGGTTTTGATTTGCATTTTAGCCACGCCCCTGCAGATATTTATGAAGGGAAGACGGTTCTTGGCAAAAAGAAAATGGCCTGTCAATTACAGATTTTACCCAAATGTTCATTCGTTTGCAAACGCTGTGGCCTTCTGGCCTGCCTTGCCCCAGTCCCCATTCTGCCTGCATAGCCAGGTCTCATTGCAGTTTCCTCTTTTCCCATTTTTACCTCCTTGGGAACCAAGCGAAGGAAAAGCCAATTCCTGTGTTTGAAACAATTGGTCTGGTTTTTGGTTGTAATGAGAAGACCCAGCAGGTGTTTCACCAAAAAACAGGGCCAGAAACAAGGCGTTTGTTGATTTTTGCCTTGGCATGGGAAAGTCAGCCATGGTAAGGAGCTCATCGCAGATGCTTGCTCCAGTGGCTGACGCCCCCAAAGGGAGGCGCAATTGGCAGCCCTTCATTCTCCGCACACAGAGAAAAGAGCCTAGCTTGAGACCTGAGTCCCAGATGCCAAGAAGTTAAGGTGACGCTCCCTGAGTGCTGTTTGCAGTGGGAACTTCACCTCCCTCCCACTCAAGCCACAAAGGAGTAATGACTTGAAATCTAGTTCACTGCGGGAAGAGAGATGTTGAACTGAGATTTGTGTGTGTCTAGGCCAGCAGCCGTCAGATACTCTAGGTCAGGCAAGAAGCCTATTGCTTTAAAAGCCTCTAGAAGCCTCCTCACCAACACAGTGGAACTAATCTTCAGGCTTGATACTAGAGATTATGTTCTCCTTCTCCAGATTCTTTGGACATGCAAATCTCTAAATGATTGGGAATCTGACCCTCCAATGATCCCCAGAGCTGCTTCCGAGCTCTCACAAATAAAATCCTCTAAGCTTCGGAAGAGAAGGGTGGCTCTGCAGCGGCACGGGGTGGATACAGAGAACACAGGGCAACTGCCCAGCAGTTGGTAGAGCATGGGGAAAGATCAAGGGCATGGGGGCTGCTGAACTTCAGTTCCAGTTCCTGGCTGTGTGACCTCAGGCAAGTTATGTGACCTCTCTGAATGTATACAATGGGAATGGCAGAGCTTCTGTATCACAGGAGAGACAAGATGACTCGTAGAAAGCACTTACATCAAAAGGTAAACAAACGATGAGTTTGTGTCCTTTGTAGGGACAGGATGAACCTGGAAACCATCATTCTCAGCAAACTGACAGAAGAGCAGAAAATCAAACACCGCATGTTCTCACTCATAGGCGGGTGTTGAACAATGAGAACACATGGACACAGGGAGGGGGCACTACACAATGGGGTCTGTTGGGGGGAAATAGGGGAGGGACAGTGAGGGGTGGGGAGGTGGGGAGGGATAGCATGGGGAGAAATGCCAGATATAGGTGAAGGGGAGGAAGGCAGCAAATCACACTGCCACGTGTGTACCTATGCAACTATCTTGCATGTTCTTCACATGTACCCCAAAACCTAAAATGCAATAAAAAAAGTCAGTTTTCTCCCTAGGGATGTAAGCAGCCACCTGTAAAGAGGGTTCCTTAACGGCAGAGTGCAGTGTGAGCTCCCTTTCTGTTTGTTTGCTTGGCATTACCCTATGATTAATTTTAAAGAGTTATTCAAACAATTGCAATTCAACTTGGTCAACATCAGTTCTTGCAAATGGAAGCTGACTGTTATTTATTCACTCAGTTCCTGTTGGCTCTGGGACTGGCACCAGGCACTGGAATGAAACATTCTGGACTCCAGAGGGGAACGTACACTCTTCCTGAAGGCTACAGAGGAAAATTCAAACTGGAGGCAAACCCTAAAATGTAAGTAGGAATTGGTCAGGCCAAGAAAACAGGCAGAGGGCACTCTTGGTTGGGGGAATATCAAATGCCAAGGAAGCAGAGGGAGCAGGGCAAGGTGTGTGAGGAAAGTGGAGCTCTCTCTGCTGGGAGCCAGTGGTGTCTGCAGGTCATGTGCCAGGCACAGGTGGGTGCAGAGGAGATGACGCTGGCACAGTTCTGCCCTGGAACCAGCACTCATCACAGATGCTTGCAACTCCCTCCTCCCTTCCTTTCTGCTTCCCTCCCACCCTTCCTTCCTTCCTTCTTTTTCCTCCTTCTCTCTTTCTCTCTCTCTCTTTCTCTCTTTCTCTCTCTCTTTCTCTCTCTCTTTCTCTTTCTCTCTTTCTCTCTCTCTTTCTCTCTCTCTTTCTCTCTTTCTCTCTCTCTTTCTCTTCTTTCTTTCTTTCTTTCTTTCTCTTTCTTTCTTTCTGTCAAGACTTAATCTAGAACTGATCAACTGAAAGCCATCTAAGGGTTTAGAGCAGAGAAGAAATGATACCGCCTGCTTTTGAGAAAGATGACTCCAGGGATGCTGAAGAGAATTGTGCTGGACGGTGGAGATCACCCATGGGGGACCAGTAGGCAGCTGATGTCCAGGTGGGAGAGGACGAGGGCCTGGACCAGGAGGATGAGAGTGGGGATGGAGGGGACCAAGTCAGAGCCATCTTTGGAGATGGAACCCCCTGAATATGGGGATCCAGGAGAAGGAAGGCAGCGGGGAGGATGAGGCAAGTTATTTAGGCATCACCTAGCATAAGCAGGAGGGAGGTGTTTGATGTTATTGTTCATGAAGATAGAGAATAGGGGGAGATGAGGAGGGGGGGAAAGAAGTGTTAGCTTTATGGGAAACTGTGGGTTGTATAGGAAGTGACTTTTACATGCCATCCAGTTTCCTCTGTCCCTTCACTTCCCACCCGCACCATCTGCTGTTCTGCACAGATGGACACTCATTCATTCCCTCCTCCATGCACTGGCCCTGCACCAGCTTCCAAAAGGCTCACATTGCATGTGTATGAGGGTGTTCCACGGGCACTGTTAAGTGTGTGCAGCACTTACACTGTCAGAGAAAGGTTCTGAGTAAGGTGGTGATACTGATAACTGTTAGGGGACATTCCAGGTCCATTTCTGAGGCAGCACGAAGTTGGAAAGTCATTGAGCTGGCATGAACTCTGGAGCAGGGGTAGCGAACTTTCACTCTCATGCCAAATGGGCCTGCTCCTTGCTTTTTTAAATAAAGCTTTACTGGAACACAACCCTGCTCATCTGTTCACACATTTCTATGGCTGCTTCTACACTAGAACGGCAGAGTTGTGAGAGCAATAGAAATTGCATGGCTAGCTTAGCCGAGACTATGTAACCACCTAGCCCTTTACAAAAAATGTTGACCCTCCTCTAGTGTGCTGCCATCTCTGTTTGATGTGAATGGGTGTTTGATGGTGATGGAGGGACCTCAGTGCTCCTTTGCCTAAAAGCCCTCCATGCCTAAGAATCAAGTTCAGGATCCTTAACTTGCCCAAGTCCAAGGCTCTCCCAGGATGTGAAGCAGACATGCTCCACGTCCTTGTGTAAAACCTTGGTGTGAACACCAAGATCCATCAAGAGACTTTAATACGTGCGTTGCATTTAGTTCTTCTACCTTGAATTTGACGCAGTAGTTCTGTTGATTGAAATCTATTCTAAGGAAGAATCCAAGCGACAGAGGGAACAGTTTGCTCCCTGGCCTGGCTATATCCAGTTGTTTGGACTAATTTTTTTTTTAAAGATGGGGAGCCTCGCTTTGTTGCCCAGGCTAGAGTGCAGTGGTGCAATCGTGGCTCACTGCAACTTCTGCCTCCTGGGTTTAAGCGATTCTCCTGCCTCAACCTCCTAAGTAGCTTGGATTACAGGTGCCCACCACCACGCCTGGCTAATTTTTATATTTTTAGTAGAGACAGAGTTTTACCATGTTGGCCAGGCTGGTCTTGAACTCCTGACCTTAAGTGATCCACCTGCCTCGGCCTCCCAAAGTGCTGGGATTACAGGCATAAGCCACTACTGTGCCCAGCCCCCGACTTTATTTAAAATGTTGACATTTTGTTTGTGATGAAGTTGGGTTTCTGCATTTTGTTTGCATTCGTTTTATTTTTTAAAAACTATTTCATTAAGTATCATTTATCTTGATGACTGAGTTTTCAGTATTCCCTTTAATTTTGATTCCCAGGCAAGTGCCTCAGTCATTTTATCCCAGCCTCAGCTCGGGGAGGAGCACCTAAGGAAGTAGAGAAAATGGAGAGAGCACTGTGTCGAGAGGCCAGGAGAAAAGGTTTGCCCAGAAATAGGCTGATGTGACAGGATGGATGTCAAAATGTGGCACGAAGTGAGAGAAGCCAGATACAAAGGTCATGCACCCTACGATCCCATTTTTATGAAATGTTCAGAAAAGGCAAGTCCATAATCTAGACAGGCAGAGCATAGATCAGTGGTTGCCGGGGGCTGAGGTCTCATTTTGGGATGATGGCAAAGCTCCAAAATTAGATTGCGGTCATGGTTCCATACTGCTATGAGGGTACTGAAACCCATTGAATTGTACTCTTAAAACGAGTGCATTTCGTGGTACATAAATCACACTTCAACAAGGCTGTTAGGCTGAGTAAGGTGAGGATTGAGAATTAAGCACTGAATGACTAAATAAATGAGTGGATGACTCAAAGACAGGCAGTATTTCTAAACAAGAGAGTGAAGCAGGATTAGAGAGTGGGGAGAATTAAGTCTAGAGGCCCCGGTTGCTCCTTAGCAAGCCCAAGGAGAAGCGATGGGCCCCACAGCCTCCTGATACTTACCAGGGTGGAAATCCCAGACTAGACCCCTTTTTGGAACATGAATCATCAATACCCATCAAGAGATTTAAAAGTGTGCTCCGCATGTTGTTTTTGTGCATTGCCTTTTGATACAGTAATTCCATTTCTCGAAATCTATGCTAAGGATAAAATCCGAATGATGGAGAAACAATTTACTCATATGTGCTCACTGCAGAGCTGTGTGTAGTATTGGAAAAATGGAGACACCCCAAATGACCAACTGGTTAAATGAAATATGGCCAAGTAAAAGATAGAATATTAACCAGCCGTGCAAAATGATGCTAATGTTGAGGAAACATCCGCTGGAATGGAAACTGGAAAAGCAGGACAGCAAAGGGTAAAGAGAATATGGAAAGCACCATGTGGAATTGTGTGTGTAGCGTCAACACCCAACAGCGGCACAGCACAGTGTCACGGGAGAGCGCTGAGCTTGTGGACTGGTTGGATTTCACTGTGTGATAAGCGCTTTCAGCACTGTGATGAGACATTTCTTACACGATCTCTTTCATCTTGACTCCAAGTCTGTGACTTAGTTATCCTTTTTTTGGTCAGTTTTACAAATGAGAAAACTGAGATTCAGGGTTAAGGAAATGTGTTCGGGCTCACACAATTTGCAAATGATGGAACCTAAGCCCAGAGGGGCGGAACTGAGCCTTCTGAAGTGTTGTTTAGCCAGGGTTCTCTAAGGAGACAGAATACGTATTGTAACCTATCTCTATATACAGGATATGGACAGCTAGCTAGCTAGACAGATGGATGGATGGGAATTAATATGGGAATTGGCTCACGTGATTATGGAGGCTGAGAAGTTCCATGACATGCTATCGGCAAACTGGAGACCCTGGGATGCCGGCAGCATGGCTCCATCCAAACCCAGAAGCCTCAGTACCAGGAAAGCCAATGGTAATTCTCAGTCTGAGGTCAAAGGCCTGAGAGCCAGAGCAGTGGATGGGGTGCTGGTGTGAGTCCTGAAGTCCAAAGGTCAGGGAGCTTGGAGTTCTGATGTTCAAGAGCAGCAGAAGAAGAATATCCCAGTTCCAGGAGAGAGACAGAGAAAAAGAGCCTGCCTTTTTTTTCTGCCCATTTTGACTGATCTAGACCACCAACCAATTGGATGGTGCCTGCCCTCCTGGAGGGCAGATCTGCCCCCTTCAGACAAAGAACTCCCACACCAGTCTCCTCCAGAAACACCCTGACAGACATACCCTGAAGTGAGGCTTGGCCAGCTCTCTAGGGATTCTTAATTCAGTCACCTGAAATTAACCATTACACCCAGGATCGATGCAGGTATCCCTCCAGCCAGCCCATGAGGTGGGGTTCATTGCCCATATCCATCTTAGAGATGCAGAGGGTGAAGTCTGGAATGGTTCAATTATGGCTCAGCGCCAAGCAACCAGCATTGAGGGGAGCTGGAATGCCCAGGATGAGCTCCTGAACATCTCACGTCCCCAGGAGGCCGGAGTGTCCCTGATCTGATAGTGAACAGAAGGCCTGGCACTGGGCGTCATTGAGGGAAGGAGGACTTCACTCCGCTTCGTTTGAGAAGTGTTCTTTGTACCGTACAAAGACCAGAGGTGATAGTGACACAGCAGCACGAGCCCAGCCTGGGTGCCTAGGATGAAGCTTAGCGGGTCAACTCTCAGTACGGCCAGGGCTTGGCCCTCGGAAACGTGCAGGCTGTCAGTGTTCTACCAGAAGGGGCCAGCCTGACAAAACCAGAGAGGGTAAAACATCCTGCACCAGAGCGTTTCAGACAGCAGCAATGGACTGCTTAACTGGTAGTGTTCTTGCTGAGACTGATAGTAGACTCCCCATCCAAGAGATCCTGGATTCCTTCAGGTCAAAGGTCAGCAGTTACACTGGAGCTTTCCTGACCCCTATGTCCAGGTACAAAGAAAACCCATCACCTGAGAGCCAATGGCCTCCAGAGCTAGTGTGGCAGAGGGGGCTTGGTTCATGTGTCATCCTGCTTCCTTCTTGCTATGTGACTTTGGGCTAGTAGATTTACCTCTCTGAGCCTTGATTCCCCTACTGGTGATCAAACATTTGTAGTGCCAGATGCTGTTCTTGGAGCCACGTACCTACTGTTTCAATCCTCGCAGCACTCCTGTGAGGCGGCATCATTGTCTGCAGACCTGTTTATGGATGAGGACACAGAAGACCCGTGAGGGGAACGGGCTTGCCTCAAGTCACAGTGAACAAGAGGAGGAGGCAGGATCGGAACTCAGGGAGCATGGCCCCGGGTCCTGCACTGCTCACAACAGGCTCTGGCTGCCCTGGTATGGAGTCAAAGGCTGAAGGCATGCAAAATACCAAGTCAGAGCTCTGGTCACCATCCCTCTCACTATCTCCCAAGGCAAACCCCAGGGCTGTGGCCTTAGCTTTGCCAGAAACTGAGTCCATGCTGCTCTCCCAGTGGACCCTGAAACTGCAGGTGTGCCAGGACATTCCTGGCTGACAAGCACGGGTCACGGGAGGGCTGGAGGGCACGTCTCTGTGTGCGTCAGCAACTCGTGTGCATGTGCTCATATATGGGGTTTAATTACTGAAATGATTAAAACCTGGAAAAATGCCTATTAAATGTATACTTCAGTTTGACTCCATAGTTTTCTTATTCCTTGTGAGTCATGAAATAGTAATAGTTGTCCAGATTTGTTACTTTTCTTCTTTTGTTTCCC
Source organism: Sapajus apella (assembly GCF_009761245.1). Taxonomy (NCBI): domain Eukaryota; kingdom Metazoa; phylum Chordata; class Mammalia; order Primates; family Cebidae; genus Sapajus; species Sapajus apella. The sequence goes on along the minus strand of NW_022437025.1, from coordinate 8,808,911 downwards.
CCAAGAAGATGTAGGAAGCCGATCCAGCAGGGGACATTTTGTGGTGTATGTCAGGACTGGCTCAGATCAGGGTAGCTTGGTGGGTGTTGGGGGTGCTGCCGAGGGGAGAGAGTCAGTAAGAGAAAAACATCCCTGGGGGCAGAGAAGGAGAAAAGGGGCAGGAGGGAGCCCTTGAAAAGGGTGGAAAGCTCTGCAGGGTGGAAGGACTTGGGGTGACATGAGCCCTGGGGTTTAAGGACATGGGGTCCATGTGATTCTTTCAGGGAACAGTTTGGATGGACCTCACCCTCGATTTCAGATGGCACCACCAGGGTGACAGCTCACCAGTATAGCCAGACCAGTTTCCCACCTCGGCATCCCAGCCCCATCCAGTCTGGCCAGGCAGCTGCAGGTGTTGCTGAGTGAGTGGTGAGTGGGCGAGTGTGGAGCAGAGAGCTTACCCACTGAAGCAGAGAGTGGCCGTATAGGGTAACGAACACGGAAGTCTGCCCCTTAGACATGGAGCAAGGCTTCAGCCACACAGCTGCTTTTCCCATACACATATTTCAAGCAGGCCAGACGCTCAGAGGAAGCCAGGCTGGGATTTCTTAGTCCAGTGTTTAGAAAACATTGTTAATCATCCAGAAGATTTCTGGGTAGATATTGAAGATTTCTTGGAAAAGAGAAGACTGAAGCTAAGTTTTGAGGGGTGAGTGCATTTGCATAAGCAGAGTGGAGGGAAGAGTGTGTTCTGCACTCATGCTTCGGCTGCTGGAATGCAGTCTGAGTCAGAAGGAAGCAGTCTGGGAGGAGATAGACGAGCCTCCAGCGGAGACAGGAAGGTGGGAAACAGCCTGGCTGATAGACAGCAGGGGTGACATGCCGAAGCTCTAACTTACTTATCCCATCTGTTGCAAAGCAAACAACCTTAGCTCATTCCTGTAACACAATCCCACATAACAGACTCCAGTGAGTGATAGTAAACCATTAAGAGCAGAAATTTGATTTTCATGGAGCCTTGGTTAAAAGGAGGAAATTGAGTTAGACCCTCAGAGACTCCTCAGCATGTGAAAGAAATGAGGGAGGAGTCTGTGCAGAGGTGGGGGCTTGGGGAGGGCTCAGGTTTAGTGACTGGCTTGGCAGTGCCCGACTTTGCATGCATCTTAGTTCCTTGCAGCGCTCGACCTGCAAACAGAGACTCAAATTTCTCTTTATGAAAGAAGCACTGGTGGCTCAGCTTGGTTACACAACTTGCCCACGGTCATGGCCAGGTCATCAGAACTGCAACCTCACCATGCCACTGAAGCCAAAGTTCACTCTCTTTCCATAAGATACTTCCTGGAGAGTTTGGAAAGAGGGTAAGCGTCACCTGTTCAGCCTAGTGTCAGAGCTGCACAGGCTGGGTAATGACAGTAGCTACATGGGTCTCCTGTCGACTGTGTCCAGGGACTGTGTGCACACAGGACGTGTCAGGGCTTGTCCCCTGTGATCCTTGGATTCGTTTACGATGAGTAGCCTTGCCCTGGTGTAAGTCTCCATCTCTTTTTTTGAGACAGAGTCTCACTCTATCCCTCAGGCTGGTGTGCAGTGGCACAGTCTCAGCTCACTGCAACCTCTCCCTGCTGGGTTCAAGCAATTCTCCTGTGTCAGCCTCCTCAGTAGCTGGGACTACAGACATGTACCACGATGCCTGGCTAATTTTTTATATTTTTAGTAGAAACGGGGTTTCACCATGCTGGCCAGGCTGGTCACAAACTCCTGACCTTGTGATCTGCCCACCTTAGCCTCCCAAAGTGCTGGGATCACAGGTATGAGCCACCGTGCCCAGCCATTTTGCCTCCGTCATCTTTTATGTGGGCCAAATTGGGTCTCCTTGCTTCCACCTTGTCACCATCCCCCATTCTCCCCAACCCTGGCAGCCCGGCAGCCCAGCAGCCCGTGGCTACCACAGAGATCTTTGTAAAGAGCTCCCCTGATCATCCTCCAAACCCCTTGGCCAAATATAGAAATCATCTAGATTTCCCATAGCTCTCAGGCTGCAGTTCTGCGTCCCTAACCTCGTTACAAGGCAGGCCTTGCCAACACCAGTCTCTCGAACCCTCACACACACACATTCTTTCCAGCCCCGACCCTTGCTGCTCCTTCTACCTGGACCCCCACCCCACCTACAACCCACATCTACACATGTTCAGTTAATTCCCACTCTTTCATCACATCAGAATCTCCTGATATTGCCTCACCCATCACCTTACACCGCTTTCTAGGGTTTGCCATAATTGTACCTGAACATCAATTTAAGTGTGTGTTTGGTTAGTCTGACTCCACTCGGTGTAAGGAGCTCAAGGCAGGGACTTTTCCCACCTTGTTGGCTCTGGGTCCATAATGCCTAGAATAGGATGGGTCCGACACAAGGTAGGTGCTCCGTATACACCATGGAATGAGTAAATGAATACATGAATAAATGAACCTGGAACAACACCCCTGCACGCCTCCTTTCCAGTGCTCTGTTTTGCCTCTGTCAGAGCATGAACAACAATATGCAGGAATGTTCTTTTTATGCCTGTGACCTCCCGGCCACCCTCATTTCCAGTGCGTTCTCAGGGCACAGTGGCTAAACCTTAATTGTCACAGTATTTACAGTGCTCAGGATCTGGAATGGAGTCAGCCTCAGGACAAGGGATGTTCTCTTCCAGCTCTGCTAACTGGCCCCTTCATGAGTCTTGTTTCCTGATTTCCACAAGGCAAGAATTCTGCAGCAGGAGTCCTCTGACCCTGTCCTGGCTAAGACTCTAACTTTCTAGAATTTCCTAATCAGAAACATTCACTCTTTTCTGTTTAAAAATAAAATAAATTTGGGGGATTCCCTCTTGCATCCTACTGTGCCCATTAAGACGGTGCTTTAGAAGCCCCTCAAAGACTTGGCCTCCGGTGGCAGAGCTGTCTTGGGCTGCCCAAGAGGAGAGAGGCCTCCTTACTCCTGCTGGAGAACACACAATGCATCTCATTGATCTAACGCTGGTCTGGGAATTGGAAGCTAATTAGATCGGATCAGCAAACAATGCAGCCTGTTTTCAAACTGTGCTGAGCTTTCAAGCGATTAGGCTTTGCCAGGAATGAAAGGTCATGGGCCAGCCTGTTAGCTATGCAAACAATTGAATAATGAAAACTCTGATCGTTACAGTGCTGATTATTAAAGCTGGGCTTTTCTGATATGAGTGAAACTTTATCCCTTTTTTTCTAATGTTGGAAGAAACCAGAGGGAGTCAATGGCGTGGGTGAGAATGCTAAATCTGGACTGTCTGCAGAGTGACGTGCTCATCTGAGCACTCTTGGTCCCTGCTGCCAGTCCTTCGGACGGCCTCTGCTTAGCTGCTGTTACAAACCAGTAACACAAATGGAATTCCAGCTCCTCAATTAAACCCCCGTGAAAGGCAGGGCCGCTCACTTTTCGGCTCCTGACATGATAGACAGCAGAGGCATGCAGCGGGGTGTGAGTTCTCTGCAACTAACTTTTTAGCTTTAGAAGAGTCAGCTTTGGGAGCCTCTAAGCCCCGTTTCCAGGTCTGACAGTGACCTCTGCTGAGGGACGCTGTCAGATGCCATGCTGTCACACAGGCAAAGCGGCCTGCCAGGGGGCTAGTACAGAAGAGGGGCTTGATAAGAAGAACCCAGGGCAGTGAGGGGCATAGAGGCTGCAGCGCTGGGAGTACTGGATGTTCTATGGGGGAACTCTGTGATTAGTGCTTAAGACGTAAGGCATCTCCAAGCTCATCTGGCAGGTTCCCTAGGACAGAAAGGAGGCAGAGGCAGCCCCCTACCTAATGCCAGGGTACCTTTGGCAGGAGTGTTCCCTGGGCTGCAACTTGCATCAAGGTTCAGTTTAGACAGATTGCAGAATGGTGAGTAACCCCCTTCCTAGAAGGCATCATGACTTACAGATATTAAAAGTCTCTACAATTTACAAGTCTCTGCTAGGTGCTGAGTATGATGTCCACCCATTATTATTGGTCCCTATGCAGGGACAATGTTGCCCTTCCCGCGATGCAGATAGGGAAACTGAGCTCAGAGAGGTTAACCCAGTCACCTGAGCTCACACAGCTGGCTGCGGGCAGACCCAGGGCTGGAACCCGGGCCAGTGTGGGTGCCAAGGCCTTGTTCTTCCTGCTAAACCAAATGAGGAGCCAGGAGGAGGGTCCAAGTCTCAGGACATCCAGCTCCACTTTTCAACCACTGAAATTCTGAGGCGGTCTCGAGTGCTGCATTTATGGGCCTCTTTCATGAAAAGGGAGTCATATTATTCACAGTCGTTTCTTCACCCAAGTTGTCATACCCATGTCAGGACTGACCCATGGAATTGCTTGGTCCTGTGGGACCCGCAGTCAACCAGATGAGGGAGCTGAGGGCAAAGTGGCCTGATGTGGTGGCCCGAAGGGGCTGCCTGGGCAGCTGGGTTCCTGGTCAAAGCAGCAGAAACCCTCCTGGAGGCGCCCAGGCAGAAAGGGAATTTAACAGGAAGCTCATGAGCAAATCAATGGGGAGGCCGAGGATCCAGGTTCTGGAAATGTGCAGAAAACAGCCTGGAACAGAGATGGATCCATGGATACAACAGACGGAAGAAATAAAGCCTGGTGCTCCGTAGATCAGCAGGGCAACTATAGCTTTTAATCAACTGTACATTTCAAAATACCTAGAAGAGGAGAATTTGGATGCTTCTGGTGTAAAGATTGAAGGTGATGGCTGTTCTAATTACTCCGATTTTGATTATATGAGTATACCAGCTTGTCACATGTACCTCCCAGATGTGTACATCTAATATGTATCAATTTAAAAAAATGCCTGGGTAGGCAGTCCTACCCCTACCATCAAAGGACACTCGGCCCCAGTGCCCCAGACTCACGAGGCTGCCACCACTGCAACAAAACCTGGCACCACTGTGACGGGAGTGCCATGGCACCACTGCACTGCCACGAGGAGCGGTCAACCTCACCAGAGATGCGGGGAGGTTGTAGGAAATTGACTGCTGGCTCTGGCAAGATGTGCCTCATTGATGAGCTCATTCAGAGCAGTTTTAATGTTGTGTGCTGAGGGGAGAATGGAAGCTGGCAAAGTGAGTTCTCTTCGGGATTGTCTTGCTGTAACAGGGAGCAGGGAAATGGGGTGGTTAACAGGAGCCTATGGGATCAAAGACACTCTCTGTTTTTTCCTAACATGAGGTAAAATCACATAGCATAATATTAACCATTTTAAAATAAATAACTCAGCAGCGTTTACTACATTCACAGTGTTGTACAACCACCCTTTCCATCCAGTTCCAAAACATTTCCGTCACTCCCAAGGGCAACTGCTCATCTGCTAGGCTGCTGCGTCCACTGCCCCTTTGCCCAGTCCTGAGCCACCGCTGACCTGCCTCCTGTTTCCATGGATTTACCAATTCTGGACATTTCATTTAAATGAAATCATAAAAGTGTGATGGTTTGTGTCTGAGTTCTTTGTTTGTTTTTGAAATGGAGTTTCACTCTGTCACCCAGGCTGAGGGTGCAATGGTGAGATCTCAGCCTACTGCAACCTCCACCTCCTGGGTTCAAGCAATTCTCCTGCCTCAGCCTCCCAAGTAGCTGAGATTACAGGCACCTGCCAGCACGCCCAGCTAATTTTTGCATTTTTAGTAGAGACAGGGTTTTACCATGTTGTCCAGGCCAGGCTCTAACTCCTAACCTCAGGTGATCCACCTGCCTCAGCCTCCCCAGGTGCTGTGATTACAGGCGTGAGCCACTGTGCCCAGCCTGTGTCTGGGTTCTTGGCAGAATGTTTCCAAGGTGCATCCGTGTTGCAGCCTGTATCAGCACTTCATTTCTGTTTATTGCTGAGTAATTTTCCACTATATAGATAGACCACATTTTGCTTATTCATTCATTCATTGGTGGATACTTGGGCTGTTTCCACCTCTTGGCTGTTGTGAATATCATTGCTGTGAACATTCATGCCCAAGTTTTTCTTTGAGCAGCTGCTTTCAGTTCTCTTGGACATCTACCTAGTGGTGGAATTGCTAGGTCATGTGGTGATTTTATGTTTACAGGAATGAACAAACTATTTCCCACAGCGGCTAAACCATTTCACATTTCCACTAGCAAAGGGAATTGTGTCCAAGGGTTCCAATTACTCCACATTCTCACTCACAACTCTTAGTTGTTGTTTTTTTTTTTTTTTTTGAAGTGGGTGACACTAACACATTTTTGTACATAGCCTGGAGAGATCCAATAGAGAGAAAGAAATCGATGATGCAGAAGAGGAATGGGATCATTGCTGGAGGGAAATTTTTGGAAGGTGAGGGGGACACAAGACCCTCGAAATGGGGGATGCTCCAGAATGGGACGTCTGCCTGGATGCTGGACTGCCCAAAGGAAAAAGAGAACTATCTCTGACACTAAGGCCCTATGGTTCACTCTGGTGAGTTCATCCCCTTCCAGTGAGGGGCTCTCCCATTGAGCAGCATAAATGCGGGGTGGGGAGGAGAAAGGTAAGAGTGGAAGGCTCTCTTTAAACCTCAAGTCTTACCCACAGACCTGGTGCTTTTGGGCAAGTGGTACAACCTCTCGAACCTCATATCCTCAGCCATTGAATAGAGAGAACAAAACCTCCGCAGGATGCTCTAGGATTCCATGAGGCTGTGCACAACATGTGTCTGCCATTTACTGAATGCTTCCTAAATGTAGGTCCCTTCCATCAACTCGTCCTGTAGGCTACCTTGCGAATTACTAGATAGGAATAACAGCTTTGCACTTCTTTGTGGACTTCTTAATATCTAGGACAATATTGGGCACATAATAGGTGCTCCATAAACATCTGAAAATACATAAATGAACAAAAATAAAATAAAAAAATAAAAAAAAGAGGGCAATGAGGCACTGATAGAATTATAACAATGACAATGACCATGGGCATGGATTTTGCGAGTGATGGTGCTCAGGTATTTCCCCATAGCTGAGTTTCCTGCCGCATGAACAGAGCAGCCCTCATCTTGCTTCTTTGGATGTAGGACTGGACCCACCTACTTCTTGGTTCCTGCTTTCCCCCTCTTCCATGTCACTTCACTCAATCCTCCCCTCAGACCAGGCAGGTGGGCCCTGAGCTGGGCACATCCTCATGTTAAAAAGAACGGCTCTGACCCCCCAGGAGGCGGAGCTGAGGTTAGTCCATTAGTCAGCAGTGGTTTTGCTGACACACTTCTGCCTTCAGACTCCTGGTTCAGAATATGCTAATGCACACGTGAGCACGTTTGTTATAAGCTGAACTAGCCATCAATAGTCAGCCGTTAATCATTAATCACTTTTCAAGATGGGCATTAGAAGATGTTTACAGTAACAGCTGGATGGAGTTTAATCATTAATGCTATTTTCTTTGACAGTTTCCCAGGTTTACATCTGATTACATGGAGAGCCCATCTATATATGAAGCAAATTCCAGTTGCTCTTTAGACTAGAACAGGCAAGGGAAGCTCCAGGAGACAGGTAAGTCACGCTCACAGACCTGGGTCTGCTTCAAAGAGGATTTCAAGAATTACCAAGGCTGTTACAGAACAGCAGGAATGAGGGATTTGAAAACTGAGGGATTTGAAATCAACTTTACAGGATTCTGGTGAAGATTAAGGGAGAATATGCACGTAAAGTGCTTAGTATGGTGTCTGACAAGTGCTAACACAGAAAATGAAGTTGATGATGAGCGGTTATGGCTACAGCCATTGTTCCAGTGTCTGATAATCTGGTAATCTCTCTCTTTTCTTTCTCACTCCAATCCCTCTATTCTCCCTTTACCTCTCTCTTTCTTCTCTCCCTTCTTCCTCCTCCTCCCTCTCCTCCTCTTTCTTCCTCTCTCTCTTCTTTCTTCTCTTTTTTCTTCTCTTCCTTCCCTTCCTTCTTTTCTCCCTCCCTTCCTCTCCCTCTTCCTACTCTCACTCCCGCTTCTTTCTCGCTCTCTCTCCCACCTTAAAGCTGCTCTATTTTTTATATCCATTTTCAATTTCTTGTTTTGTGATCCACTTTAGTTTCATGCCAAAGTCAGCAGACAACCCTGAAAATTAAGAATAAAGTCACAGCCAAGTGTGAGTCGGAGAACTCGAGGCCCTGGGTGTGTTGTGGGTCTCTCAGTCCAGAGCTGTTGGCCAGCGACTTGTAGGATGCATATGGCTTTGCCCTTGTAGGGCCACATCTTGGAGTGGACAGTATCTGAGGCAGCGACCACAGGCACTTCAAGGAAGTGTGATCTCCAGCTGGCACGAGCGGGGATTGGGAGAACAAATCCACCTTCGCAGTTTGCCGACCTTTGTGTACACTGGTGCTCACCATTCTTTTCTTCACCTTGGTCCTTCTACCCAACGCCAGCTTCCAAGCGAGGGCCTGCCTTCATGCTGTCTGGGCTCTGATCCAAGCTCTGTGACAGGTTGGGTGGATGCAGTTACTTCTCTGAGCTTTGGTTGCTTTTTTTCTAACAGGGACCCAGAATAGCATCAGACACAAGGTCTTATTAGCAGCAGCAAAGGTCATTTTCTAAATCTTTAATCCCAGGTGCAGCCTAGGTGGGGGCCAGATTGCCTGGAGCAGAGTCCTCATGTTCTGCTGTGCTGTGCTGGATGGTAACCTAGCTGCTAGGTTATGGGGAGGCCCTGCCGAAAGGGGCGTGGGCTGCCTAGGTTGCAGATGGGCATTCAGGGGACCTGTGGAGGTGGCTATTCACCAATGGGCACAGCAGCATTTTGATCTTTTAAGAACCAGTATGACTGCAGCGGTGGGCACCAGCAGAGCATGAGTCTTGAATAGCAGTAATTTTGGTATTGTTGCTGCAGATGGGAAAGGCAGGGAGCACGCATGTTTAGAGCGCTCACCATACACAGAGGTTGTGCTTTAATCTTATGAATTTTATTTATTATTTTAATTAAGCCTTAGAAAATTATTTTAAGGAAGTTTAAGTTTCTCTAGTCAGAGACCAAATGGGCCCCCCTCCTTTCTCTCTCTCTCTCTCTCTCTCTTTTTTTTTTTTTTTTTTTTGAGAGAGTTTTGCTTTGTTGCCCAGGCTGGAGTACAGTGATATGATCTTGGCTCACTGTAACCTCCACTTCCCAGGTTCAAGTGATTCTCCTGTCTCAGCCTCCCGAGTAGCTGGGACTACAGGTATGTGCCACCATGCCTGGCTAATTTTTGTATTTTTAGTAGAGATGGAGTTTCACAATATTGGCCAGGCTGACCTCAGGTGATCCACCTGCTTTGGCACCCCAAAATGCTGGGATTACAGGTGTGAGCCACCGTACCTGGCCCTTTTTTTCTTTAAACCAGTTTTAAGACAGCATCCCTTCCACAAGGCATTTATGGACAA
>NW_022437025.1:8744566-8794566 GCF_009761245.1 Sapajus apella | reverse complement strand
GGTGATCCACCAGCCTCGGCCTCCCAAAGTGTTGGGATTACAGGTGTGAGCCACCGCACCCAGCATTTTTTTTTTTTTAAAGGAGTTTCACTCTGTCGCCCAGACTGGAATGCAATGATGTGATCTTGGCTGACTGCAACCTCCACCTCCCAGGTTTAAGTGACTCTCCTGTCTCAGCCTCCCGAGTAGCTGGGATTACAGGCATATGCCACCATGCCAGGCTAATTTTTTGTATTTTAATAGAGACGGGGTTTCACCGTGTTGCCCAGGCTGGTCTTGAACTCCTGAGCTCAGACAATCCACCTGCCTTGGCCTCCCAAAGTGCTGGCATTACAGCTGGGAGCCACCACGCCTGGCAATTGCATCTATTTTTAATGTTGAATAATGTTTGTTTATATATCTTCCTTTTTCTGGTCAAGTAAGAATTTATTATGAGCATTTCCCCCTGCATCAAATGTTCTCCTATAACATAATTTTTAAGAACTTTATAAGATTCCGTCATATGGATGTACTGCAATGTATCCACATTTTTCTGCTAGATATTTTATCCTGTTACAAATATCATTTTTCTGATGTGGAAAATGCTGCAGTGAACATCTTGACCTTAAATCTTTGTGCACATTTTCGGTCCTGCTTTAGAATTCATTTTTATAAGTATAGTGGTTGAGCCAAAGGGAAGAAATTTTTTTTTTTTTTTTTTTTTTGGGATGGAGTTTTGCTCTTGTTACCCAGGCTGGAGTGCAATGGCGCGATCTCGGCTCACCGCAACCTCCGCCTCCTGGGTTCAGGCAATTCTCCTGCCTCAGCCTCCTGAGTAGCTGGGATTACAGGCACGCACCACCATGCCCAGCTAATTTTTTGTATTTTTAGTAGAGACGGGGTTTCACCGTGTTGACCAGGATGGTCTCGATCTCTTGACCTCATGATCCACCCGCCTCGGCCTCCCAAAGTGCTGGGATTACAGGCTTGAGCCACCGCTCCCGGCCGGGAAGAAATATTTTTATGATTCTAGAAACATATTTCCAAACTCCAGAAAAGCTATGCAATTTTCTACTTCTGTCATGCCAGTGATTCAGGGCATGATTTTCGTAACTGTTTCCAATTTGACAGGTGAGATTGGCACTTTGTTTTAATTTGCACTGATTTTATTTTTACATCTTGGAGACAGCCAGCCTAGTGTTTTCAAAACATGCCTCATCATAAGAATTACCATCTGAATGAAAATATTCCAGAAAGCAGCCTGTATTTAATAAGCAACAAGGCAAGTGTGGAAAGCCCTACACTTAAAAAAAATAGAGAAACTGAGGCCAGAGGAGAGCAGGGAGGTACCCAGGTCTCCGGGGTACCTGGGGTTCAATCAAGGATGCTGAGTGTCCCATCCTGGCATCCCAGCCAGAGCCCCTCACAGCAAACCTTTCGAAGGCTGCTCCAAGCCACCTCCCCTGACTTGCACATGTGAGACAGCAGCTGTCCAATGTCTAGTGGCTTCTTTCTTTTTCTCTTTCTCAGAAACAATAACAACAACAAAAGTTAAAAACCTGAAAAGTGAACCATGAAGCTCCATGAAAAGGACCGAGGAGAAGACAAGGAAAGTGATTCAGCGAAAAAGAAATTGGTTAGTCCTCTTTTTTTTCTCTCTCCCTTAGATGACTATTCTGGTCACCCATGGTGTAGTTGTCCCTTCCCCTGGGTCAGGGGGAGGCTGTTAAGGTGAAGCTGGGCAGAGAAAAGATTGAGCAGCAGCTAAAGGTCAAGTTCTATAGGAAGGGGCCATGGGGATTGTAGAGTGTATGGGGTGAGCCTTAGAAGAGTGAAATGGACAGTCGTGATCTGCTGGTGACTTTCTGGGCTTGGGGCAAACGCCTCCATTACAAAAATCATTTCTCAACAAGGGACATTGATGTTGGCAATGATTATGTCATCATCCTTAAAGATACACTAAAACCCACCCCCTAATCCATCACAAGGCTTAGTCCACCTGCCCCTTCCTCCAGGAATTCCTCAGCAGTTCTTAATAGAATGACTTTCTTCCTTCTTGGGATGCATCAGGCCCTCTCTTTAAACCTGATTTAAGAACCCACAGCCAGAGAGTGCCTACTCTGTGCTGGACCTTTACATAGGGCTCCCATTTAAAAAGAAACTCTTTACATGGGTCTCTCTGGATCAAACCATGGTGAAGGCATCACTAGCCCCATTTTATAGGCAAAGAACTGAGGGTCAGAAAGAGCTGAAGCCACTTATCCAAGGCTATGAGGCTAGCACAGGTTTGAGCTGGTCTTAAACCTTGAACCATCTGTGCCTCGTCTCCTGTGAAGAGTGTGGAAGCTACAGCAACTCCAGGGAAGATGTATTTATATTTGTAACACACCTGTATTTGGTGACAGAGATCAACACAAGTCCATTTAGCAAGTTACCGAGAGTGTGAAATTGGCAAGCTGAACATCATCTCCACAGAGGTGCAAAATGCAGGATAAGGGTGTAGTCACCTGCTTGAGATCACCCAGGACCCCACACAAGGATCATGTCAACAGAGAGCAATTCCCACTAAGTAGACACTATATCTTTTCTTGGTGCTTACACTGGGTGAGTCAAGGATCAACTGTCTTGGTATTTGGTGTAATGAGGAAGGGATGTAGTCATTTCAAACATTCTGCTTAAATGACATTCAATAGAAAATGTCCCTTCTTTTCCAACTCTTCCCTGCTAGAAAATTTCCACCTTGTCCAAGACAACTTTCTAGCCTTAGGAAATCATCTGGAGGACAGTTTCAGGTCAGTTCCAGAAGTGATGCCTAGCTACTGGACCCCGTCCCTGAGCCAGGCTGGAGGAAGGCTAGGAATACAAAGAGGCATAGAATACTGTGAGTTTCCTGGGGCTGCCGGGACAATGTCCCACGGGCCGGGCAGCCTAAACAACAGAAACGTATTGTCTCACAGTCTTGGAAGCCAGAAGTCCAAGCTCAAAGTGTCAGCAGGTTAGTTCCTTCCGAAGCCTCCCTTCTTGGCTGCTGACATTTTCCCTGCATGCCTTCTCCCTGCATCCTCACGTGGTCATCCCTCTGTGTGCATCTGTGTCCCCTCATCTCCTCTTCTTATAAGGATACCAGGCATACTGAATTACGGCTTCATGCATATGATCTCATTTAATCTTATTACCTCTTCAAAAACCCTATCTCCAAACACAGCCACACTGTAAGATACTGCGGGTGAGGACTTCAACATGTCGCGAATCTGGGGGAATGCAATCAGCCCACTGAGATGCACACCGTCCCTGCCCGCAGTGAGCTCCTGTGCATAGGGGAAGGCACATGTGAGCAGAAGCACGTAGAGCACAGAGACAGTGTGAGATCAGGGAGGCTGCTGGGAGGATGTGGCGAGGCAGCTGAGTGCTGAAGGGTGAGCACAGTTCAGGGGAGTCTTCTGGGAGGGCCTGAGCAAGGCCAGGAGGACCTGAATGAGTAGGAGCTCCATAAAGACAGGCAAGGGATGAGTAGGCGAAGAAACCAGTGAGTGTCAGAGCAGGCGGAATGTGCCCCAGCCCCAAACACCCAGGGATGTTTGTCTTATGACTTCATCTGTGATAAGAGTCGCTTCCTTTGCAGTTGCCTGGAGCTCAGGGCTGCTGGCCGTGTGGAATGGGAAACCGGCCCTAGCTTTGGAGGCAGGCTCCTCTCTGCTCCCCCTGAACTTCAGCCGTTGCCCCGAAATGTAGGTCTGATGGCTCCTCTGAGGACTGGATGATATCATGAATGTGAACGCACTTGGGAAAGCTCTGTGCACGTGTAGCATGAGCTGAAGGTGAGGCAGGTGCTTTGGCTACCGGAAGCCCCGGTTAACCTGCCACTATGTTCGGGAGGGACCCATCCTCCCTCTTACTTTCTATCCAGCTGTAGTTACATATTTGCATTGACTGCCTAATTTCTGGCACCTTTTGAGTTTTCAATCCCAACAGAGAACTATGAAACAATTTTTAACGAGATGAGGGGTCACCTGATCCAATTTGAGCTTTAGCAAAATCTGGGGAGGTCCCTGCTGTTACAGATGAGGAAACAGGGAGGGTGCAGAGAAGGGAGTCACAGCAATGGGATGAGGAGGAGGAAATGAGATGATGAAAATGCAGTCCCCATCAGGATGGCACAGGGGCGGACGGGCCCTCCATGCCCAGGGATGGGGCTGCCCCTGCCCCTCCTCTGCCCACGTCCTGCACTTCAGGCACCAAACATGCCCCACTGACAGGGTCGCTCCCCCACACAGCAGGCATCTGTGCCTGCAGGCCCTGGTTCCTTGCCCTCTCACCCCATATCCTTCTCGTTCTGCTCAGAAGCCGCCTCTTCCAGGGGGTCAGCTGAGATTGGTGTGGTGCCTCCCTCATGCTGTCCTGGGAAATCCTCCACTGTTTCAGGTCATGTTATAATCGAGGATTTGCACATCAGAATGCCATTCTAGGCCCACCACTCAGTGAGGAAACCAGGCTGCATGGCTGAAATCCAGTTCAAGTAATAGCCACTTCTCCCAGGGACGTGCCTGACTCATCAATATGCAGAAGGACAACTGCACTGAATAACGGATGCGCTCAATACACCCCAGCCTAACTCCTGAGGGGTGGTTTTCCTTTTGGGACATCTTGGTTCCCCACTTGCCTTGAGCGGCCACATTCCCACCACCGCGCATGTCCAGGATGGATGTTTCAGGGTGCATTTCACATTCCAGGCTCCCGGCATGTCTGCCGTACTCCACACCTTTTACTTTAGTGTGTGCTTTTAACTAAACCTCCTTTGCTGGCTTCTCAGTCTCTGTTTTGTAGACTGAACCCTACCTTGCCTCCTGGGCATCCTACATTCCCCAAGCCTGTCCCTGGCTCTGGCCCAGCCTCTGCTCCGCTCTCTGATTCTGGGAGCAAACTGTCCTAGCCAAAAGTGAAGGTGCTTCTCTGATATCTGAGGCAGCGTGGCCATGCAATGAATTGGTTCTCACAACGCCCTGGTGCCTTCTCAGTGCGGCCCTGGAGCCAGCCTGGGGCTGGCACACAGGACGTGTCCCCTCAGACAATGGTGAATGAGCAGGAGAGAGTAATGACACCAAGAGGCGAATTCTTTTTCTTGCAAACCCACAGCCCTTGCCTTTGTTCTAGGCTGTGGGATAGCCTGCGCTCATTTCCAGCATGCCGCTTGGGGCTGAGTGTTTTCTATTTGAGGTTCCGAATAATTCTGCAGGACAATCAGAGTGGGGTCAATCTTCCATTTTGCAGTGGTAGAAGTGGCAGCTCAGAGAACAAAGTGACCTGCCTGAGGACACACAGTTAAAAAGTGGAGGAGTCAGGGGTACAGCCCTACCCAGGCTTCTGAATCAACATCAGCCACCTCCCCATTCTGTCCCAAGCATTAGGGAGGTAACCTAGGATAAGGGCAGTCACCCTGCTCCAGGCCTTGTTAAGAGAGAAAAATAAAAAGATGTTGAGAAAAAAAAAATCCGCCCCCTGGTGGTGATCCAGGAGAGGACAGACTTCCCCTTTTGGACTCTTTCGTTGCTGTTAACAACTTAGGAGCAGGGAAAAAAATGTTGCCCCATTTCCTGTTCAGGCATGATCAACTTGCCACACTTCCTGTCGGAAACTCCCGCCCTTCTTCCTGTGGACTCTGCCTCCTTATTCACGGAGATGTCTTGGCAGAGTCCGGGGTCCCTGGGCCGAGCTATCAGCTGGGTCACCAAGACCCGTGCCAAGGAAACAAAACATGAATTCCAAGGAACTGGGCCTAGTTTCCCTCACAGACGACACCAGCCATGCTGGGACTCCAGGGCCAGGGAGGGCGCTGCCAGAGTGTGACCACCTGAGGAGCGGGGTGCCAGGTGGGAGGAGAAGAAAGGTAAATACGGACACCGGCTCTGCATGGCTGGAGGGCTAGGGGAGGGCAGGCGGGGGTGGCAGCCGTGCGACAGCACTCAACCCCAGCCTGGCAGCATGTGGCTGGGAGGTCTGGGGCTTTGAGGCAGGGAGGGCCCAGTTTGAGTGGCACTTCCCCAGCTGTGTGACTTTGGCATACGCTCTCCAGGCCCCAGCTGACAGTATATCTGGTAGGCTGGGTGTGTACATGAAACGAGGCCATGGTGGAACACTGCCCTGTCCCGAACCTGCACAGTGGTGCCCCTCTTCTTACCCTCCCCAGGGCATGGCACAGGCAGCGGCACCATGGTCAGTGGGCACCCTCTGCCCCTGCAGTGAGTGGGGAGCAGGTGGAGGGCACAGGTGGGCCACACGGGCAGGGGACTCTGGGGAGCACAGCTGAGGCAGGAGGAGACGCCCCCCACCTGCCCTTCACCAGCCTCTGGCAGGGTCTTCACACCCAGTGCTCCCAATCCATGGGGTGCAGATGAGGGAGGAGTCTGTGTCCTCTAAGGTCATCAGGGCTGGGAGCAAAAAAGGCACAGTGCACAGAAACAATGCCCAGTGCGGCCCAGGCACTCAGAAGAGGCGGAATCTGTGCCGAGACTCAGAGCACAGGTTTAAAGAGAAAGGGTGATGGAGAACAGGTGTTTTGTCTGAAATGTGATTCTGTTCCATTGGGGATCCCCATTCAGCTCAAGCTCCTCTTACAGCAGAAAAATACTCTGGTCCCATATTTCACTTGGCAGCACCCATCCCCAAGGCTGACAAACGCTCCCTCTCACCCCTCTATGTGATCAGCAGCCTCTACCAAGCACCTCCTCTGCAGCAGGCTCCTCAACAACATACGCGTCCAGTGCTGCTGTTGAGATCCCATTTCACAGGTGGGCAAGCTGAGCCTCAGAAAAGCAAGTCACTTGCTCAGGCTCCTACAGCTGAGTGGTGGGGCCGTCCCTGGAGGTAAAGCTGATATCACTTGACTCAAAGCCCCAACGCTCTATCTCATGGCTGGTGGCACTAGAGGAGACACATGAGATGGGCAGAGCAGGGAGCTGGCTATCAGAGACCCGTGTCCCTTGCAGATGGGATTTGACTGATTCAGGTTCCTGAACCATGGACCTGTCTGTCTTGTTCACTGCTGCATGCCCACAGCTTTGTCAGGGCCTGGCCTCTGCAAAACAGACAACACATTCACAAATTTGTCAGATGATGGCAAAGAAAGTGCCTGCTGGAGCACCTGGTCCCCGTCCACTTGACCCATATTTCCTGCCCGGCTAAGGATGGCCGTCCCTCCTGCCCTGGCTCATGCCAGCTGGTCAGCCTTTGCCAGGGGCTCAGGGGTTTCTGTCCTGTGGCCCTGTTCTGGTGGTGGCCATCCTTAGATGGGCAGGACAACGCCAGGGCCGACGCCCTGTTCTCTGTGCCAAACCTTGCATCTGTTTGCAGGTCCTTGTCCCCAGGCTTGGACCAGCCCCTGTAGATTGATGCCTCAGCCTGGAATTATGTGCATGCGCGCACATCTGTGTGGCTGTCGGCAGCCTCAGGCCCCTGGACACCGCACTCAGGTGACGAGTCAGCAGGGGACAGGCGGTGCAGTGCAGTGGTGACTACAGGGGCACTGCAGCCAGGCCACCTGGACTCCAGTCCCCAACCCAGATACCACCGGCCACGGTTTCAGGCCCCTCTTTCCTCGTCTGTAATACAGGATAAAACAGCACGGATCTCAGCACAGGACTCAGAGGCAGTGTGCAGAAAGTGCTTAGAATCGCGCCTGGCTGACAGTGCTTGGAGTCTGGCTTTGCTTTTTTCTGTCCAGGTCAGACACTCACCAAATTCAGCTAAAACGATCCTGTGGAACTGCTCAGAGCACCTGCTGAAAACGTTAGGTCTGCGTTTCGGGGATCCTCACTGAACCTGGGAGGAAGGCAAGGGCGTGGCCGCTGGACCCAAGGACTCCCGGCCTGCGCACGCGGACCGGAACGAGAGCCCTGTCCGCAGGTCCCCAACTAGCGTCCTTTCCCTCCGTCTCTAGCCCGGCCAAGGACAATGACTTCTCCCCGGGAAGGCCTGCCCCAGCTGAGGAGGGGAGGCCTTCCCAGGCCGTCCCTCTGCCCTGGCAGCTCGCCCGGTGCCGCCTCTGACGCGCTTTCCTCTCCCCCAGGACTGGTCCTGCTCGCTCCTCGTGGCCTCCCTCGCCGGCGCCTTCGGCTCCTCCTTCCTCTACGGCTACAACCTGTCGGTGGTGAATGCCCCCACCCCGGTGAGTGCGCGGCAAGCCCGGCAGAGGGCGCTGCGGCCCCGCGGAAACCTTCGGGTGCGCACGGGCCCTGGGCCCCAGCGCCCCCTCCTGCAGCGCTCGCGGCGCGAGACACCGCGGGGACAGGGACCAGCCCCCGCTCGGGGGGGAGGGGAGACACAGAAACAGACAGTGATGACACGGGGGCCGGGGGCGGGGGGCATGCCAGTTCTTGCGGCTGGAGGGTGGGTGTCCTGGGAGAAAGTTGGGAGACCAGATGAAGGGGGTTTCAGAAGTCCTGGGGAGGCAGGGGTGGGGGGATCCTCTGGGCCCTAATGCCAGGGAAAGGAGCAGGAGGGGCCTTATGTATAGAAACTAGGACATTTTCTTGATTTGTTTTGTTGTTGTTGATATTTATTTATTTTTCTATCTTTGAGATGGAGTCTTGCTCTGTCACCCAGGCTGGAGTGCAGTGGCATGATCTCAGCCCACTGCAACCTCCACCTCTTGAGTTCAAATGATTCTCCTGCCTCAGCCTCTCCACTAACTGGGATTTACAGGCGCCTGTCAACCTTCCCGGCTGATTTTCGTATTTTTAGGAGAGATGGGGTTTTGCCGTGTTGGCCAGGCTGGTCTGGAACTCCTGACCGCAAGTGATCTGCCCGCCTTGGCCTCCCAAAGTGCTGGGATTATAGGCTGGAGCCACTGTGCCTGGCCTGTTTTTGTTGACTTTAAATTACAACCAGAGGCCACTTGGGTGTCTGCTGGATAAGACCCATCTTTGGCTTTTGTTTCACTCTGAAGTCAGATCCAGGTGCAATTCCCCCAGGCCCTTCTTCACGTTGTGCCTCTGGTTCCCAGTTAAAGGCTGGGTCCCACCTACCTAGGCTGTAAGGTTTAGGTGCTATTCCACGGGTGCTGGCTTTGGCTTTGACCTACCACCACCCACGGGTAAGGGCAGGATGGAGGTGTGAGGGAAGCTTTCCTGCAGGAACTGATGCCTGACCAAGTTTTGGAGTTGGAGTGAGAGATGGAAGCCTGGGGTGTAGGACACATCGGGGAATGTGGGGAGCTCCAGGTTCTTGGAGCACAGGCTGTTTTGGGGACCGACAGGAAGCAGACCAAGGACAGCCCTGGGTGCCTTCCAGGCTTTTCTTGCTTGGGAGTCCAGCATCCTTGTGTACAAAAGGCAGGGGAAGGCTGGGACAGTGAGTCTCAAAGGTTCCCAGGAGCCCTGGAATTTTGCAGAGGTGCCTCAGGGATCTAAGCACTATTTGTGCAGGTCAGTTCTGTTCTGTTTTTTTTTTTTTTAATTGTACTTTAAGTTCTGGGGTACATGTGCAGATCTTGCAGTATTGTTGCATAGGTACACACATGCCATGGTCTGTCTCCATCCCCCCGTCACCTACATCAGGAATTTATCCGCATGTTATCCCTCTCCAACCTTCCCATGCCCCACTGTTCCTCCCCGAGCCCCCCACCCCCCAACAGATCTGAGTGTGTGATGTTCCCCTCCCTGTGCCCATGTATTCTTATTGTTCAACACCCGCCTATAAGTGAGAACATGTGGTGTTTGGTTTTCTGTTCTTGTGTTAGTTTGCTGAGAATGATGGTTTCCAGATTCATCCATGTCCCTACAAAGGACATGAACTCATCCTTTTTTATGGCTGCATAGTATTCCATGGTGTATATGTGCCACATTTTCTTTGTCCAGTCTATCATCAATGGGCATTTGGGTTAGTTCCAGGTCTTTGCTATTGTAAACAGTGCCACAATGAACATACATGTTCATGTGTCTTTATAATAGAACGATTTATAATACTTTGGGTATATACCCAGTAATGGGATTGCTGGGTCAAATGGTATTTCTAGATCCTTGAGGAATTGCCACACTGTCTTCCACAATGGTTGAACTACTTTACACTCCCACCAACAGTGTAAAAGTGTTCCTATTTCTCCACATCCTCTCCAGCATCTGTTGTCTCCAGATTTTTTAATGATCACCATTCTAACTGGCGTGAGATGGTATCTCAATGTGGTTTTGATTTGCATTTCTCTAATGATCAGTGATGATGAGCAGTTTTTCATATGTTTCTTGGCCTCATAAATGTCTTCTTTTGAAAAGTGTCTGTTCATATCCTTTTCCCACTTTTGAATTGGTTTGTTTTTTTTCTTATAAATCTGCTTTAGTTTTTTATAGATTCTGGATAGTAGCCTTTTGTCAGATTGGTAGATTGCAAAATTTTTTTCCCATTCTGTTGGTTGCCAGTTCACTCTAATGATTGTTTCTTTTGCTGTGCCAAAATTCTTAAGTTTAAATAGATTCTATTTGTTTATTTTGGCTTTTGTTGCCAATGCTTTTGGTGTTTTAGTCATGAAGTTCTTGCCTATGCCTATGTCCTGAATGGTATTGCCTAGGTGATCTTCCAGGGTTTTTATGGTGTTATGTCTTATGTCTAAATCTAAAATCAACATCCGGAGTTGATTTTAGGGTAAGGTGTCAGGAGTGGGTCCAGTTTCAGCTTTCTGCACATGGCTAGCCAGGTTTCCCTACACCATTTGTTAAACAGGGAATCCTTTCCCCATTGCTTGTTTTTGTCAGGTTTGTCAAAGATCAGATGGTTGTAGATGTGTGGTATTATTTCTGAGGCCTCTGTTCCGTTCCATTGGTCTATATCTCTGTTTTGGTACCAGCACCATGCTGTTTTGATTACTGTAGCCTTATAGTATAGTTTGAAGTCAGGTAGCATGATGCCTCCAGCTTTGTTCTTTTTGCTTAGGATTGTCTTGGCTATGTGGGCTCTCTTTTGGTTCCATATGAAGTTTAAAGTGGTTTTTTCCAGTTCTGTGAAAAAGGTCAATGGTAGCTTGATGAGATAGCATTGAATCTATAAATTACTTTGGGCCAGTATGACCATTTTCATGATATTGATTCTTTCTAACCATGAGCATGAAATGTTTTGCCATCTGTTTGTGTCCTCTTTTATTCCTTGAGCAGTGGTTTGTAGTTCTCCTTGAAGAGGTCCTTCACATCCTTTGTTAGCTGTATTCATAGGTATTTTATTCTCTTTGTAGCAATTGTGAATAGGAGTTCTGTTTTTAAAAAATGCTGTTAATTCTCTGACAGTTTTGAGTTCTGTTGCTAAAAACAGTTTAAAAACCGGGGGCCTAGATGGCTTCCAGAGGCACCAGCAGCAGTCAGTAATCTTTGATTTTGTCATTATGATGTCATCCTGAGATGGGGATCCGGGTTGTCCATATCTGTCTTAGAAAGAGGACTGGAAATTTGGACTCTTGTTTCATCTTGAAAGTTCATCAAAACATCCAGCGGAGAGTGGGGAGAACCTTTGCACTCATGGTTTGTGGATATGAGAAACTTGCACCTGGCATAGAATTATATGGGTTCAAGAACTGATCGTGAACATGAGGAAGGAGCAATCCCGTTACTCACTCATTCATTCAGCAAGCATTGCTAAGTCTACAATGTGTCCAACTCTGGGGATCAGGGATGGCAACCTGGAGGAAGTGGTATTTGAGTTGAGTTTTGAGGGATATGTAGGATTTCCACGGGTGTCAGAGGGAGGTGGGGAGCTGAAGCACATACACAAAGGCCTGGCTGGGCCAACATGGTAGCAAATTAGGAAGTTGGTAGAGTGTGATGTGCCAGTGCCTGGGGGAATGGGAGCTGGGGTCTTCAGCAATGGACATTTATTTTCCCGTCTTTCTGCAACCTGGAAATCCAAAATCAAAGTGCCAGTGGATTCGTTGTCTGCAGATGGCCTTCCTTCTGCAGATGGCCTGTTTCCCACTGTCTGTACATGGCAGAGAGGAAAAGTTCAAGAGAGCAATACACTCATCCCACCATGAGGCCGCCCCGATGACCTCCACTAACGCCAGTAACCTCCCAAAGGCCTCATCTCCAAATACCATCACTTCAGGGGTTAGGGCTTCAACGTGCCCTGTCATTGCAACAAAAATCATGCAACGTTTTTGGAGGGGAAACAATTCAGTTCAAGGTAGCTAATTCTTGATATGACCTTCATTTCATGAACAAGGAAACAGAGGCTCAGCATTTAAGCAGCTTGCCCAGGATCACACAGCCAGGAGGTGACAGAGGTGGAGCCCAAACCCAGGTCTGTCTGAACCCAAGACCCATGCCGTGCCCTCTGCCCCTCCTTCCTGCCCCTGACCATTAATGGCAGCCATGGGGGAGTATGGCTTGATCACCAAAGGCAAAGAGGAATAAGGGGAGATGAGAGGAGCCACAGCCAGCCCAGGGCTGCTTACCTGCCCATCTGCCAACCAAAGGCAATGCAAGGCTTCCCTACAATAACCCTAGGGCCTCAAGAACAAGGTGGATGCTGCTGCCATGTGTTACAAGTAGGAAGCTGTGATTGTCTGAATCCTGTTCGGACCCCTCCCTCCCTCAGGCGCTCATAAAGCAATCCTCATAAAGGACCTAATCCAACTGAGAAACCAAAGACAGCTGTATTAGTAGCTAGACCCACTCCCCAAGCCCTTCCCCACCCTATGGGGTTTCGGGTCATGTAGGCTCTTCTCTGCTCTGCCTAAAGGTCCTGACATTTTGTGTTTACTCGTGTTGCTTTGTGAGAAGAGGGGCAGCTGTTCAGGCGATCCTTCAGCGCCCTTCCCTGGGTGTTGCCCTTGTTGTGTCATGTGGTTAGGGGCTGGGGTAGAAAGATGAAAAGGACACACGTCCATGTCCTTGAGGTGCTCCCAGACCAGCAGCAGTGACAGATGCTCAGTAGATAATCAGCAGACAGTGAAGCAGGCTGCATGGAGCCACAGGACAGCTGAAGGTTTATTCTACCTGGGGAGGCCAGCAGGGCCTCCCTGGGCTTGAAAGAGAGAGCTTAAGGCTTTCTGGGAACTGTGAAGACCTAAGGGTAGCTGGATGTGGGGTCCAAGGCAGTGGGAAGGTAGAGGCTGGAAAAGGGAGCTGAGGCCAGACTAGAAAGGTTGCAGAGGCCAGGACAGGAGCACGAGCCAGGACCACACAGGCTATGAGCAGGCTGTGAGCAGGCTGAGGGCCAAGGCTCTCCCTGGGAGGCCCTCCCACGTAGATGCCTCTGCAGAGTGCTGGCGTGGAGCCCCTTGTGAGGTCGCTGTGACATGAAAGGACACGTGAAGCTGCAGGAGCTCAGCCCAGAGTCCAGCGATCACCTCGAGTTCTCTCTTCCCCTTCAGTGGGCGTGGGGATGGGTGCGTGAGGCAGCCCCAGGACCAGGGAGACCAGGAACAGAGCAGAGACTCTAAGGAATGGGATCTCACACAGGCTGGAAGGACCCAAGCTTGGCGGGCTGTTGGGGTGTGGGAGCAGGGCTTCACCTGGCGTGCTGGGCTCTCGAAAGGAGGAGAAACCCTTGGAACGGAGGAGGTGCAGATACTAGTGCTGGCCTATAGTGGGTGGGGGTGTCTGCTCACAGAGATAATGAACAAAGCCTGACGCCTGGGGGTGGTGCGTGGGTGCTGCCCCATGGGAGGGGGCGCTGGCTTTAGTACTGGCCAGGTTCTCAAGGCCACGGCCCAGCCAGCCTCACATCTCCAGCTGTTGGATAACTGGGGGCCCAGGTGATGGGGCACAGACCCCAGGCCTTGGGCGTTTACCTTCAGGGGAAGCAGCTTTCACCGTTAGAACAATCCATGCAGTAGCTGCCGGCGGCCCTGTGGCCGTCCGGACTCAACCTTAAAAAAGCTCGGTGCTCCTCTGTCCTCAGATATTTGGAAACTTTCTGAAATGCTGAAAATGAAAATAACTCACCTCTGGGCACCAGCTCTGCACTTGGCCCACGTCAGGATTGTGCACACATTGGATCCTTGTTACAATATGCAAGGGAGCCATCACTAACCCCCTTTTAAAGGCGAGGAAACGGAGACTGAGGGAAGTCAATGCATCCAAGTTCCAAGGATGGGACACGTCCTAAAAATTCTTACTGGCCTCTCCTCAACACAGTCACCTGGATCTGTGTTCTGGCCATTGGACTTTCCAAGAATCGCCAGCATCTGACTACGTTTCATGCCCCATGTGGAAGAGAACCCTGAGGCTCATGCATCCATAGGGTCCTTGGCCAGCTTGGTGGATGGGATGTGAACAGAGGCGCTGACAGGCCACGTGAGGCCTGGCTCCTGGCAGCACCCCACAGGATCTTCAGTTCTTTCTTCCCTAGTTGGCAGAGAACTGTTAAACGCACACTGGACTTCGCATGAACTGGCAAGAGGTTTTATTGTCCTTAGCTATTGAAACTCAGGGTTATCTGTGCTGTGGTGGTGGATTGATCGCCGTGATCAATACCCGAGCAGCTACCGCTGTTCATTCTGCAGACTAAACCCTAACTAGCTTCTCTGTTACCCTCCTGGTTCCTACAGTTCTCCGCCCAAAGGCCAAAGGGATCCTTGACAAATGAAGGAAGATTATATTGTCCCTCTGCTCAAAACCCACCATACCTGGAAAGCAAGTGAGACTGTGGTGACCTACAGGGTACCTGGTGCCTTGTGACCACTCTGTCATCATCATCAGCACTTTCCCCCTCACTCCCTCTTCTCCATTTACACAACCTTCTCTCTGATTGCTACCCTTCAAACCCACAGTACACTGGAACCACAGGGCCTTTGCACATGCTGCTCCTGCTACTGCTGGCTGCAGGGCTCTTCTGATTTTCCTGTGTCCTCTCCTTTGGTTACTTCTGGCCTCTGCTCAGATCTCCCCTCCTCAGAGCTATCTTCCCTAACCAGCCTATCCAAAATGGCGCCCCTCCATCATGCTTTAGCCCTCACCGAATTTATTTCTCCTCATGCTATTTAACACTACCTGAGATATGATATGTTCCTTTACTTCTTGTCTGTCCTTCCCTTCACTTTAGTAGGGTCCTTGCTTCTGCAGTGCCAGCACCTAGAACAATGTCTGACACATTGTTAGCATTTTTAAAAAATATTTGCTAAATGAGCAAATGGATACAATTAAATTTAAAGTGAACCCAAGGCAAGTCCTTAGGTCTCTTCACTCTCAAACAAATTGCCAGCTGTGAGTCTGTCCTATGTAAAAACTCCAGGACCACCTCTCCCCTGTTCACAGGTGGGGACTTGGACCCAGGTCTGTCTAATTCCCGAGTATTCCTTCTTTCTGTTCCACGAGGCTGATCTGCTGCATTCTGTGAATCGGCAAATATTCTGTG
The DNA here is from genome assembly GCF_009761245.1 of Sapajus apella. Taxonomy (NCBI): domain Eukaryota; kingdom Metazoa; phylum Chordata; class Mammalia; order Primates; family Cebidae; genus Sapajus; species Sapajus apella. Next base: position 8,779,257 of record NW_022437025.1, on the reverse strand, counting down.
AAGGTCCAGATAGTGCATGGTTTTTGCCTTTTTGGCCATATGGTCTCCGTTGCATCTACTGAACTCTCCTATGTAGAGAGAAAGCAGGTATCGATGATATGTAAATGATTGGGCAGGCGTATGTGCCAATAAATTTTATTTACAAAGCAGATGGTGGTTTAAGATTTGACCTGCTGGCCAATTGTTGGCTAACCCCTGTGCTAGAGGTTTTAGGAAATGGAGGAGGCTGCTGAAGATGCCTTATGTCATTAGTACCTCTGGGCACAGGGCTGGCTGGCTAAAATTAATCCACAGCCTATGCTGCATAGCATCTAAATGGGAGGTAAATCTTCCTGAAGATGTATGTTTTCTAATCTCCTTTCTTTTGTTCATGTATTGCTGATTGTCTAGGCTTTGTCCTTTCTGTTTCCAGGAACTAACTCTAATTGGCATAGTTGTAACTTTCTGTCTGTCCATCTACCTACCTACCTCTCTGTCTGAAACATCCTGAAGTTATTATAAAAGACTGCCAAATTCAGGGCTAATCTGCATGCCAATCAAATGTAGCATGATCGTTGCCTGAATTTTCAGTCAGTCATGCATGCCAGCGTGCTCATCTGAAACTTTGCAAATGACTTCAGATTTATGCCATTGTAATCCTTGACCTTTAGTAGGAGAATGTTGCAGTGACTGGAACCTGCTTCACTGTGCTGCTAGAATCGTCTGGGAAGATTGCCAGAGGTGTGCTAAAAGATGTCCCCTTGGTATCTGTGATCACGCAGTGTCTAGAATCCACCTGAGGGTTATTGAGGGCTGAATGGAGACCCACAGGCTGGAATGGGGGGTTCTGAGCCCCAAGGGTCATTCTCTCGGTACTGAAATGGGCAGACAGGGCTGATACGGGCCTGCGTGGGATGATGGTGCCTGGGCAAAGCATGAGTCAAAGCTCCTCTTGCTCATGGGTGTTGTCCACACAGCCTACAGGAAGATTCTGGAAGCAGTGTTCTAAAGAAATGCAAGGTCTGCAGCAGGGTAGACAAAATGGAACCCAGACTTCATCCAAAAGGGCCCAACCAAGACAAATATCAAGGGTGTGGGGTTCAAGAGTAGCTGATCCATGGAGGCGGTGGGCCTGGATGGATTCCTGACCCAGGACTCGCGCACTTCCCTTGACTGTAGGAGGAACCCACATTGCAATGAGCCTGAGAGAACAGCCAGCCTAGGCAGAATGACCACTTGGGGTGGACGTTCAGAAAGCTCACCATGAAAAAAGGACCAAAGTTGAGATAATAAGTGGGTTGAATAGGAGGCATGAATGAGAATAAAAATGAGACAAACAGGGAATGCAGTGGTTGGGGAACAGAAGGGGAGGGGGAGGGACAGTTCAGGGCTGACCACAAGGACAGAGAGTGACCTTGGTGCCTGTTTGTACAGTTCCTGGCCTGCGGCTCAGGGGAAGTGCTTGGAGACTTAGCAAAAGTATAGCAATGAGGATTGTACAGATCAAAGTGTCTTCCCAAACAATACTTCGTTTGTTTCCCTGGAGTCTATCAAAGTACCTCGCACAAAGTTTTGCCATGACCCCCTATGCTAACTAGCCAGTTAGGCCAAACCTCACAAGAGCACAGGCTTACACAAGACTCCCCTCACTTCAGACACCAGCCACAGGCTCAGGGGTTCCCAGGGTTGCCACACTTCTGAAAATATGGTAACACATTTGGGAGTTCTCACTACCTCTTCTGATTTGATAATTTGCTCAAATGACTCACAGAACTCAGGAAGTGTTATGCTTAGAATTACAGCTTTATTATAGCAAAAAGTATACAAATCAGAATAAGCCACAAGAAGCGATCACAGGGCAAGATCTGTAAGGATTCCAGCTCTAGTGTTCTCTCTCCACCCACAGAGTATTGTCTATCAGGGAAGGTCACCCGAGCTCCATTCTGAGTTTTTATTGAGATTTCATCATGTAGGTGTGATTGAGCAAGTCATTGGCCATAAGGTCGAGCTCAGTCTTTGGTCCCCCTCTTCTCCCTGGAGGTAGGGTTGATGTCACTCAGCTCAAAGCCCCAACCCTCTATCCCATGGCTGGTCTTTCTGGCATGGCCAACCCCCATCCTGAGTTATCTCATTAACATACACTATCAAGGCGGTTCTAAGAGATCCACCATGAATAACTCAAGAATCCCAAGAATTCACAGGCTACATCCCAAGAACTAGGGACAAAGGGCAGCCAAACTTTAGTACACAATTGTCTACTATATATATAAGATGTACATTACACGAATGCATATTATAAACATAAAATGCCCAAAAAATGTTTGTTGAATGAATTATTGAATGAGGGAAGGAAGGAGTGAGAAAGACTGAATGAGAATTTAAATTTAGGAGTCTAACTCATTGGCTCCGCACCAACCAATATAAATTAGGACTTATTTGATACAACACTAGCAGTCACACAAACGATACTGAATGGCTTTTATAAGAAGTTACTCACCTTTCCAGTGGTTTTTGAGTTGGCAATGTTTTGTCTTTTTGGGAGGGGAGACAAGACTCTCATCCCCCAGGGTGTTAGTATTTAAGCCCAGGGTTTCTGTAGAGAAATTAACTTGACTTCCCATAAATTCCTCAGCATAAATGGTATATTCTATTATTTTTCCCTCTCTGATCCATCCCTAAGGGCAGATAAACAAATGGTAATAAAAAGCAAAATCAACATTTTTCTCTATAAGGGTAGAACTGCCCAATTAGCCGCAGATGTTAGAAGCTGATCAAAGAAGAATTTAAGTGAGCCAGCAGAGAGAGAACCCAAAAGCAAATTCTGGTGCTTTCAATGAATCCCACCCCACAATGCCATCTTAGCAGGCTGCTCTGGGAACCCCAGCACTCTTAGAGAAAGAAGCATGAACTATGGCAGGTGCCTCTGGTGTGGCCTGAGACCCATTCTCAAGGAAACCAGGAGGGAATCATGAGCATAGATTGTTTCAAATGACATAAATAAGTTCTGCTTTGGGCGAGGGGGAGGCGTAGCAGGCCTCAACACTTTGGTGGAAGAGGGCTGAGATTACAGGAGGGCACTGTGCATTTTTTCACTGCAGAAACAACGGGCTGTATGTCTATGAAATTGTAGCTCTGAATTCCAGAGTCTCACCCCCTCACCCTCTGCTCTTTTCATTTTTCCTCTTATTTTCGTCTCACTTTATCTCAGTAACTATAAAAGCAACAGACTTCCATTAGAAAAAAAAAACACAGCACAGAAATTTGATAATGAAGCTGTGCATACAGATGTCATTCTGTGAGTGAGAGACGATGTCTTTCATTTGTATACCAGCCCGGCATGGCAGATATTATGCTGATAACCCCATTTTACAAATAAGGGAGAGATGGAGTGACTGGCTTAAGGCTACCTAGCTAATAGACGGTACCCTTGGGTCTGAACACAGTCAAAACCCAGACTCCATCCAGAGGCTGCTTTTAATGTTTCATCTAAATCCACTCTTTTTTCCAAAGATCATCCATATACGCTGTTTAATACCCTCTTTTTTGGCTTACTATTTGTAGTGTAAGTGCTAGTGAAAGTTCTCCATCACCAGGATGTTTTACAGCCATGTGGAGCTGCCTCCCATGATGCCCCATCTTCCTAATGCGGGCCTCTGAGGTTGTTTCCAATTTTTCTCTAATATGAGACACTGCTGCATTGTTTAAATTGGGAGCTGTGAGTCATTGTTTGGTTTGGTTTGATCAGAGCCAGCACAGCTGCTGACTGATGGGAGCCCAGGGACCTTTTCCAGCCTGGGGCATTGGTGTCCAGGTGTCCCTGGCTGTGGGTGCCAACCCTCCCTGGACCATGCCCTGGAGGTCCTAGGTATTAGAGCTGGATGACCTGCCTCTTTGTTATAGAATTTTCTCATTTCATAAAGTTTCTCCAAGAAAAATGCCTTTATTGAGCCAAATGGGGAAAGGACCTCGGTCCCATCAAATATCAAGGAAGCTCAGCTTAGTGTGGTATGGGGAGTGGTTGCTGCAGCCAGAGAGCTGGGGATAGCTGATCCAACAAGATGGGAGGTGGGGAAACTTGGAGGGGGCATCATTGGAGTGGCACAGCTGCTGGTGTGAACAAGCCAGACAAGTGAAACTAGAAGCACCCTATTTCTGACCCACAGGGGAAGACCCTGAAATTTATTGAGCACCTGCTGTACGCTGACATCATGCTCAGGACTTCACACACCTTATTTCATCCTTGTGGCAGCCTCATCTACAAGCTAGGGGTTCTTATTCCTGTTCTACACATGAGTTATTCCAGAATGGATGTTGCAGACAGGGCCCCTGCTACTTAAGCAGCCGGAGGTGATTTGATTGGTAATGAAGACAATTTGATTGGCCAACTGGAGGATTTGCAGGAAGGAGACCAAAATATCATCTCCAGTCTGCGTAAATGCACTGTCGCCTGTAAACACAGCTCTAGGACCTCTCAGAAGAACGTTCATTCAGCAGGAGGAAGGCTCAGGATTGTGATTGGATAAGAATGATATTGGGGGGGCTTCTGCCTGAGGCCAAATAGACAATGAAACCTACCTTCTTTATGTTTTATCTAATTAAACCCAAGCATTTGGCTGCCCCTCACTGCAAAGTGCTTGAGGGAAAACCCAGGGGGCTCTGAAAGCCTTACTTGCCTGGCTGTTGCTTATAACCGATGTCTCCTTTTTCACCCTGTTTCATTTCATGCCGAAAGCCAGCTATGGGAAGAAAATAGTCTCAGGTGTCTAGAGGCACAGGAGCCTTTCCCAGTCAGTCAGTCAGCCAGCCTCCCCCGGGAGGATCACATGGGGAGAAGGAAACAAACACCACAAACCTGCAGACGAATGATCAAGCCAAGCCAAAATGGGAGCTGTTTTCCTTAGGACAAGGAAGGTGTGCTGGGGTCTCCCAACACCATCCCCAGGTAGCAATGATTCACTGGCGTGTGTCACAGGCGCTAGCACAGGAATGTGGTAGTACTCACAGCTATGACTGATCACTGTGGTGGAACCCAGCACCAAGTCAGCAAAGGAAAAGGCGCAGGGGTGAAGTCCAGAGGAAACCAGGGGCAAGCTCCAAAGAACTCTTCCAGCAGAGCCCCACAGGACACGCATCATCCCCACAGCAATGAGCTGTGACAACTCCTGTGAAATCTGTCTAACAAGGAAACTCATTAGAGACTCAGAGTCCAGGGTTTTTTACTGGGAGGTGGTCACATGGGTACTCTCTGCTTGGCATACAGGCAATTCCAGATTCCCAGAAGGAAAGCAGATATAAACCACACTGAGACAGCATAAACCACACTGTTGCACAGTTTAGGTACAGTGAGTCACACTTATCAGATCTGGGAAGTGTGGCAACCCTTCCAACACCCAAGTTCCTGGATGCAAGCCCGAGGCTTACCTGGCAGCAGGTCTTTCTAGGAAGAGCTGACTCAGGCCTACTGTGCAAGCTCTTTTCTGCACAGGAGGCATTACCTCAGGGAGCCAGGCGACTTTAGATAGCACTGCTGGGCTTGTGGAATTTTGTTCTTGTATGGCTCTAACTTCAGAGGGCCTGGGTCAGCAATGGGCACTTTTTTAAGGACGTCTGAACTGCGTTCTTCCCTGCGCCAGTGTGTTCAGTGGTGCAGACTGTCTTTATAAAGCCCGAAGGCACTGTGGGCATGACTTACTCTCTTATGCAATGGTGTGTGTACTCTGGCCCAGCCACCAAGTGTTCTACTTCTGTGTATTTTTATAGCACTCCTGAGAATAATTCCAAGTGAGTTCATGATAGGCTCTTTGCGAATCAGTAAGGTACATTAACGTTGTTAAACAGGCTGCGAGGTAATTTGCCTCCCATTGTCTGGCAATTTCTTTTATTATTTGGAGATGCTGTAAGCCAGTCTTCTTGGCTGGGGATTGCAGAGTTCAATTTTTTATCCAGAAACTTGCCCCCCAAATTCTTGGCCTGGGAGATAATGGTAAGTGATTCATGGATTCTTAAATCTGACAAATAAATGAGTTCTAGGTCCCTTATTTTACAAATGCAGAAATAATATCAACAACACGCCCACCAACCCATCCACCACTCCAACCTCCGGTTTTCGTTATATACTTCATATCGACCCAGCACTGTGCTGTATCTTCGTTCTCTCATTAAATCCTCACAATAACTCCTTAAGGAGGGCAATGATTTAACAGATGAGGAATGCGAGGCACAGAGAGGTTAAGGAACTTAATCAAGATCACCCAGCAAAGAAATAGCAGAGTTGAGAGTGGAATAAAGCCAATTCCCAAATCCCTTAACATTGACAACACTGACAGAGAGGCACACGGAGTGCCGAAGATCACCCAAGGCCACAGAAAGACTCAGTGGAGCAAGCGAGTGTTAAACCCAGCACTCCTGACTCTTTGTTAAGCCTCCTTTGCTTTAACCACGTAGCCTCTTATTCAGTTGTTTATGGTTTAGGGTCTAGTTAGTACTAGCCGTAATATCAATACTTCTGGATAAGCTCACTGAAATTTTGATCAGACTCATCATCTCATACCAATTGCAGGAGCTTCCTAACAGGCCTAGCAGCCCCTAGTCTAATCCTTGAAATGGCCTTCACACTGCACCTATAAAGAACATTCTTAACCACAAATTAGAGCTGTCAATTCCGTGCTAAAATCCTCCAATGGCTCCCCGGTGCCCACAGAATTTTGTGTAGACACCAGAGGCTGGCAGGCAAAGCTGGATACAGGCAGCCTCCAACCTTCTGCTAGGCTACCTTTCAACCCACTGAGTCTTTTACAGCTCTCCTGTGGCAACCTGTGGCCTCCAGTTTCTGCACCTTCAAGAATTCTGTTCGCTCTGTCTGTCATCCTCCAACTGAGCCTACTCCATCCGCTCTTCCTGCTTGCTTGACTTGGGTTCCACAGCCTTTCTTGGTTTCCTGCTATCATGGCATTTTTACCTCATGTTATAATTGTGTGTCTACTTGGCTACTGTCTCTGCAAGATCTTGAGCTCCTTGAAGGCAAGAAACAGCAGAGTCTGTATCTAGAAGACGGGATGGGAAGCTGGGCCCCTAGTAGTGAGGAAGCAGACCTGTAAAGTCAGACAGAAAGATACAGGAATGTGCCTTGTGGTTGTTGGCTGAATGAAAAAGTAAAACAAGGAATCCCACATGAGATAGGAATGAGTGAGACATCTCAAAGCAGGCTTAGAGGTTACCTACCACAATGATCTTAAAGCAAATTTTTATTGCAGAATGTTTCCCTCAAACAGAATCAAATTCTCTGGGTAAAGGTTTATATCTCCACACCTTCATGACTTGACCTAAATCTCTCCTCCTTCTTGAAGCCTCAGGTCACGGTGCAATTGTGATGGCATGGGCTCTGTGGCCGGGTTGATTGTGTCAGCAGGGTAAACTTGCTGCTATAATAAACAAGCCCTGTATCTCAGAAAGTTCCCACTCTTATCACCTCATTTGAAGCAGATGAGCAGGAACACTGCTCCATGAAGCCATTCAGGGACCCAGGTTCCTTCAGTGAAGTGGCTCCACCATTCTCTAGGACTTTGGAGTCCTCTGCTGGTTCCTCTGTGGCTGGCCAGCTGACCGGAGCAAGTGTGGAGCAGAGCAGGCAAATAGACTCTCAATGCCTTGGTGAAGAAGTGACACATGTCCCTTATACTCACACTCCTTACTTGAGAAGTAGTCATATGGCCCCACCTAGATGCAAGGGACTGGGTAAGGTGGCCTGGCAGTGTGTCCAGGAAGAGGAGAGCACTGTGAGGTCTAGCAGGCTCTGCAGTTCCACCATCTTTGGCATGGCTATGGGATGTGTTCCTCCACCCCAGAGTTCTCTGTTGTGAATGAAACTTCTCAGGATGGCTACAAGGATTAAGTGAGATGAGATATACAGATGTCTGATACATACTTAGCAGTCAACCAATCTTCATTCCATCTCTTCTCTTCTCCCCTAAAATAGAGGGTATTGATACCATCATCTTTGTATTTTCTATACTTAGAGTTGAAATAAACTAATGGTTAAGAGATGGACTCTGGATCCCGGCTCCCTGGGGCTGACTCCTGGTGACCTTGCATGTCAGTGGTGTGAGGTTGGGAGGGTCCTTTGTGGCTCTGTGGCTCAGATACCTCATCTGCCCAAAACAGCAGTAACGAATAGTACCCTTGTGGAGGGCAGGAAGTGAGTCAGTATGCCTCCAGTTCTTAGAATAGTACACGGCATATTGTAACTATGATGTGTGAGTTACCTGCTATTGTAATGTGGTTACTGCCGCACAGCAGAAACTCAAAATTCAAATTCTTTTTTTTGAGACGGAGTCTCACTCTATTGCCCAGGCTGGAATGCTGTGGCGTGATCTCAGCTCACTACCACATCCGCCTCCCGGGTTCAAGCAATTTTCCTGCCTCAGCCTCCTGAGAAGCTGGGATTATAGGCACTTGCCACCATGCCCAGCTAATTCTTGTGTTTTTAGTAGAGATGGGTTTCACCATGTTGGCTAGGCTAGTTACAAACTCCTGACCTCAAATGATCCACCTGCCTCGGCCTCCCAAAGTGCTGGGATTACAGGCATGAGCCACCGTGCCCAGCCCACAAATTCTTATTTAAGCACCCATTCTGTATCATGCCTGGCAAGTCACGTGTTCACATATGTGAGGTTCACAAATCTCAAGCTTGGGGATATTTGTGCAGTGGGTTCTCTGAGCAAACTTCATTACCGGCTTCAGCCTTGTGGTAACAAGGCCTTTCGTCTGGGCCATTGCTGAATTCAGACCGGAAGATATTCAGTTGCCCAAAGCATTGCTTAACAAACAGCTTTCGGGGAACTTTTGAGAAATGTGTTTCTGCAGGGGACCCAGGCCAAGCGGCAAGTCTTCCGGACCCCTCCCGATTCTATAGAGGCTTCTGGCGGCCATTTCTCAAAGTCACAATAAGAAACTCCTGCAGGCTCCCAAAGCAACGCTTGGCAGTGGGTGAGCTGAAAACCCTCTCTTTTCCCACCAGGCTCCTGAGAGCAGTGCAACACAAAGGAAAAAAGAAAATTTCCTCCTGAACAGCATCCTTTTCGTTTCCTTACATTAATTCCAGGAAACCAGTCATTACTGCAAGAGTGGTCATCAGAGGCCTTCCAGGGTGGGTATTAGCCAGATTCCTTGCAAGAAAGCTGCAATTGCTTGAATTAGTATAAGAGTGCCGTAGGGAGCACGTTCACGTGCAAGAATGACCTTGCACATGTGGAGGTCTCCCATTTATCAGGTGGCAGGAGGGGTGGCAGTGAAGTCATGGCTACTCATTACTTATGCCAGATTCTCTGAAGGGTCTTTACTCTGTATGTACTTACAGTAGCCCTTGGGGTGTCCTCTACCACCTGTCTTCCTGTGGCCCTTCTAATCCTTGGCCTTAGCAATCATCACTGTTTCTCCCACTAGACTCTGTGCTCCTTGGGGGTAGTTGCTGCTGTATTCACCAGGGTCTGACAGAGTATCCAGCCCATGGCAAGGGCTTAGGTGATATAGTTGATATTTATCGTCTTTTTTCTTTTTTGAGATAGAGTCTTGCTCAGTCACCCAGGCTGGGGTGCAGTGGTGTGATCTCAGCTCACTGCAACCTCTGCCTCCAGGGTTCAAGTGATTCTCCGGCCTCAGCCTCCTGAGCAGCTGGGACTACAGGCGTGTGCCACCATGCCTGGCTAATTTTTGTATTTTTAATAGAGATGGGGTTTCACCCTGTTGGCCAGGCTGGTCTCAAACTCCTGACCTCAGGTGATCTGCCTGCCTTGGCCTCCCAAAGTGTTGTAATTACAGGCATGAACCACTACACCCAGCCAATATTTACTCTTAAATCAATAAATGCATCATTAGATTTATCTGCTTAACTTTCACATCTTAATCATGAGTTCAAGAGTTCAGTTTGTGGAGCAGTTGCATTTGTGCCCTGAAGTTAGGCAGCTCCAGGACAAAAGTCCTTCAGGCACACATAAGCCAAGTGAGTGTGGACGGGTTATATAACTCTCAGGCCCCTTGTTTGTAAAGGAGGGCTTTAACCACTAGGGGTTGTCATGAGGATGAAATGAGGTTATTTATGTGCTTTGCTAGACTTTCCATATTTCCATGGTTGTAAGGAACAAAATCAACTTTATCTGATTAAACCTAAAAAAGTTGTTGATAAAAGAGCGGGTTGCTCACAGCATCAGGGAGAGGGCTGGAGAGCCAGTCTTGGAAGCTCTGTAACTGGAGATCCTATCCTAAATCACTTGCAGAGCTGGTCCTGTGGGCTCCCTGGCAGCCACCACTGCTGTTGACTGTGCCACTGGCACAGAACACTGCAGTTCCCCTGCTGCTGCCCCCAAACCCAATCCCGCCGGAGCTCCCTCTGCTGCTGAAGAATCCTCCTCAGCCCCATGTCTTAGCCCCACTAGTGCCTTGGTCAATGTTCCAGTGTCTGATTGGCTGAGCCTTAGTCATATGTCCACTTCTAGTTACAGGGGATTCTGGGAGAGCACATGCCTGGCATGTTTAGCTTCTGTAGTAATGTGTCCTCTGTTTCCCGCTAAGGATTCTAAGGCAGGAAATTCTCCCAAGTGGGCAGAGGGCTTCTGATGCTGGGGAGCCTGAAAGGCAGATAAATATCCTATAGAGGACAGAAAGCCTTGACATTGACTAAGTGTCCAGCCACTGAGAGAGAACACAGTACCCATTCAGAAGGCTGCTGGCAGCACTCTGATGAGGGTTTAGGAATCAGTGTCTTGGTAGCCCCAGTGAAGGGATGGTGGTTTGGACCAGTTGAGTGATGGAATGGTGGAAGTGGTGAGAAGCATTTTGGAAGCCAGGCAAAATATTAGTTTTCTATAGCTGCTATAACAAAGTGCCATGGACTGAGTGACTAAAAGAACAGAAATGTATTATTCCGTAGTTCTGGAGGCCAGAAGTCCAAGATCAAGGTGTTCACAGAGTGGGTCCTTTCTGAGGGCTTTGAAGGAAGGCTCAGTTTCAGCCCCCTCTCTCTGGCTTACAGATGGCCATCTTCTCCCTATGCCTCTTTACATCATCTTTCTCTTGCGCCTGTCTATCTCCGTATTTCCTCTTTCTTTCAGCATACCAGTCATATTGGATTAGGGCCCACTCTAATGACCTCATTTTAATATTATTCGCTTTGTAAAAACTCTGTCTCCAAATAAGGTCACATTCTGGGGTACTAAGGGTTAGGACTTCAACATATGAAGTTTGGAGGCAGAACAAAATTCACTCTACCAGTGTCTCTCTGTCTCTGAATCCTCTTTCTATAAAGGAAACCAGTCATATTGGAGTAGGGTGGGCTTTACTGTAATATGACCTCATCTTAATTAATTATATCTGCAATGACCCTGTTTCAAATAAGGACCCATTCTGAGACACGGGGTGTTAGGACTTTAATATATAAATCTGGAGGTGTGGGGTTAGCAACTGGATTCTTGGCCATTACTGAGCCACCAGATGGGCTGTCCTTGAAGCACACCACTCCTGTAAATCTGCATTTCTGTAAGTGTCTTCATTGCTCAGTTATTTTGAGTTGACCTTTCCTGTTACTTGAACCAAGAGCATCCTTAAATGATACGATGCATTATCAGCTCCAGTGGATGGAAGATCTTTGAGATCCAGTGTTACATTTAGTTTATCTCTGTATCTAGCTCAAGGCCCAGTAGTCAGCACATGTTTGTTGAATGAGTCAGTGGAGGATGTAGATCAGTATCTAACAACCCTAGCAGTCAGGGATGAGTGAGGGTGGATTAGTTGAGGAGACTGTATCAAGGGCAGGAGTTAAGAATAACTTCGTGGTTTTTGGCTGAGCAACTGGAAAATGGTGGTCTCATTCACTCAGGTGGGGAGGAGCAGATAAAGGAAAGGAATTCAGGAGCAGAGGTACAGGCTGATGGGTCCCATTCCACAGTGGATTAATAAGGGATCTGTGCCCCAACTCTGGCCAGTAAGATGTAAAGAGAAGCTTGCTAGAAGGTTCCAGGAAAGTTCCTTTTAGCACCAAGAGATCTTTGAGAAGCCAAGATTATTGTCTCCAGCCATGCATGAGTAGAAAGGCATGTGGCCAAAACTGCTGCTGGTAGCTAGCCTACAATTGCGAGTGGATGCCCTCTTAGGATGAGGTCAAAACTATGGAAAGCAGAGTGAGTTTTGGAGACACCTGGATTCTTGGCCGTTACTGAGCCACCAGATCAGCCGTTCTTGAAGCTCATCACTCCTGTAAATTTGCATTTCTGTAAGTGTCTTCATTGTTCAGTTACTTTGAGTTGAGCTTTCCTGTTACTTGTAGCCAAGAGCATCCTTAAATGAGATGATGCATTATCAGTTCCAGGGGATGGAAGATCTTTGAGATCAGGGTTATGTTCAGTTTATCTCTGCGTTTGGTTCAGGGCCCAGCAGTCAGCATATGTTTGTTGAATGAGCCAGTGGGTGATGTAGATCAGTATCTTGTGCATCCAGATCTGGAAACTTCGTCAATAGGAATAGCTGTAGCCGTTGATAATATATTCTATTCTCGCTCCATGCTATGAGTAAGATAGTTGTGAAGCCAGAAAGAAAGAGAAAACAGAAGATAAATGCCTCACAGGCAGAAGGTGTCTCCCCTCCTCACCTTGTTTCCTGCCATCGGACCATTTGCTTATGTCTGAAACCTGGGAGTCTTCTGTGTTCTTCTTTCACTTTCTGCCACACCCTCTGTTCTCAAACCTCGAGCCAATCACTCAGAAGTCCTGCCTATTCTGCTCTCAAAATCCACCTTAAATCCATCCGCTTCCCTCCATGTCCACTGCTTAGTGAAGGCCTCCATGATCTTTGGACTGCTGCAGAGCCCTTACAGTGCGCCTGGCTTCCTGTCTAGCTCCCCTGTCACCCACTTGCCAGAGGAATCCTCTGAAAATGGCAAATCCTCTGAAAGTGGCAAACCAGACCACATCCTCCCCCTGCCAAAAACCCTCCAATACTTTCCCACTTCATCTAGAGTAGAATCCAAGTAAAAACCAGGCTCACTTCCATGTCCTATTAGGCCCACATGACCTGCCCTTTCTTGCCCTCCAACTTCATCCAGCCCACTCCTTCCCTTTCGGATCCTTTTCCTTACCCATTGGCCTCCTTGCAATTCCATGGCCACCCAAGCTTTCTTCTGTCATGCTGTCTTGGCATGATTCTCCCTCTACCTGAAACACCTTTCTGCCATCTTTCTTTTCTGTTTTAATTGGGAGCATGTATTATGCATACCAAAGAGTATATAAAATACACACCTATGCACCATGTCTGTGCATGCATGTACACACACACACACACACACACATGTTAAAGACAGTATAAATCTAACACCCACGTCACCACAATCCAGGTTAAGTGTAGAAGGTCCAGGGAGCCTGCGGCGGGAAAAATGGCTTGAACCCAGGAGCTTGAGACCAGCCTTGGGAAACCTGGCAAGACCTCATTTGTACAAGAAACAAAACAAAAAAATTCATCCAGGCATGGTGGCACACACCTGTAGTCATCCCAGCTACTTGGGATGATTACAAGGACCTTCTAATGTACAAGGACGTCCTGATCCCAGGAGATCAAGTCTGCAGTGAGCTGTGATCACACCACTGCACTGCAGCCTGAAAAAAAAGAAGAAAAAGAAGGTCCTACCAAGTGTCTCTCCCCAATTATTTCTTCTATCATCTCCTGAGATGGCCCCTGACCTGACATTTGAAATAATTATTTCTTTGTAGTTTTACCCTCTATATATAATCCTCCAAAAGTCTTTTAATTTGGCATCCTTCTGGGTTTTACATGTGGAATCAGACTGTGTGTGTTCTTTTGTTTTTAGCTTCTTTTGGTCAGTGTTATTCTTGCGAGGTTTTACCATGTGTGTTTGCACAGAGCTATATTCATTCACATTTGCAGCTATAGTATTTCATATGATGATGATTCTGCAATTTGTTTATCCCTACTACTGACCATGGGCATCCAGGTTGGTTCTCGTCTGGGGCTATTACGTGCAATGCTGCCGTAGACATCTGAGTAGATATATCCTAGGGCTCCCTGGAAAGAGTTTTTCAGGGGAGTTTTCCAGAAGTGGATTTGCTGGGTTGTAGGTTATGGGCATCTTCCATTTGACTAGAAGATGCCAAAGCTGTTTTCCAAGATGGCTGTAGAAGTTAAACTCCCACCAGCAGAGTACACACTACTTGTGACTCCTCAGTCTTACTGGACCTTTTAATTTTTAGCCTGTATGGGGATTGTGTGAGTTCCACTCAAGTACTGGCCACTGCTTCAGGCTTTCATTTGACCCTCACAACGGCCCTGAGAGGTCAATGTCATCATTCCCATTTTGTAGATAAGAAAACCAAGGTTCAGCTGATTTGGATCATTACCAAGTTGCTGTGCTGGGATTTGAGCCCAGGTCTGAGTTCTCTGCAGTGTCATGTACTGGCTTCGCTAAGGTTTATGGGCTCACATTGGGTAGAAACAGGGAACTCTGAGTACCTTGGGGACTGAACTGTCTTTGGAGCTTAGTGCCATGGACCTCAGTCTTTGGTGTACATCAGAATCACCTAGTCCCTGTCCCAAACACACTGAATCAGAATTGGCAGTGATGGGGATCTAGTGAATGTGAAGTTGTATTTCCCTGTGGTCTCATTTCTCTGTTGACTAATGATGTCAGGCATTCTGTCATTAGCATACCAGTCATTTGTATTTTTTTTGGAGTCTGTTCAAGTTTTCACTCATTTTTAATTGTATTGTTTGCCTCCTTATTGACATGTTAGAGTTCTTTGTATATTGTCGATATGATTTCTTTGTAGTTGTATGTGTTGGGAATATGTTATCTCAGTCTATGGCTTGTCTTTTCATTTTTGATGATGTCTTTGGAAGAGCAGAAGATGTAAATCTTGATTATATTCAAAGGAACATTTTTTTTTCTTTTATGGTTCGTTTTCTTATGTGTCTTGCATCTTCGCCTATCCCAAGGTACCTCTTTTGTTAGGTATGTGCCTTTTTTTTTTCTTGAGAGACAGGGTCAAGCTGGAGTGCAATGGTGGGATCTCAGCTCACTGCAACCTCTGCCTCCTGGGTTCAAGGGATTCTCATGCCTCAGCCTCCCAAGTAGCTGGGATTACAGGCACGTGCCACCACACCCGGCTAATTTTAGTAGAAACAGGGTTTTACCATCTTGGCCAGGCTAGTCTTGAACTCCTGGCCTCAAGTGATCCACTTGTCTCAGCCTCCTAGAGTGCTGGGATTACAGGCGTGAGCCACTGTACCCAGCGGATATGTGCCCTTTAACACACCTCAAAGGCAATACTGCGGTGCACTAGAATCAGAGAAGCCCAGCTATAAAGGTCATCATAAGCTTGGGGTCAGATCTGAGTCCAGTTCCCAGGTTTAGCACTTACCGAGCAAGTTACTTTGTCTCCCTGAGCTTCAGTTTCCTTATCTGCAAAATGAGGTAAAAAAGGGAACAGTCTCAAAATCTGTTAGAAGAGCCCAATGAGATAAAGCTCAAACAGAAGTTAGCAAAGTGCCACACATAAAAATGCTCTATAAAAGCTATTTTGTTTTATACGCTGGCTTGCTTCAAGCAACAGGATGGAACAGAAAGAAGTAACATGGTTTGTTGTTTATTTTCAGTACATCAAGGCCTTTTACAATGAGTCATGGCAAAGAAGGCATGAACATCCAATAGACCCGGACACTCTGACTCTGCTCTGGTCTGTGACTGTATCCATATTCGCCATCGGTGGACTTGTGGGGACGTTAATGGTGAAGATGATTGGAAAGGTTCTTGGGAGGTCAGTAGAGAGCTGTCTTTATCTGGGGGTGTCCTCCACATTCATAATATATCTGTGTCATGGTCAGGGTCCTGGCAGGCAACAGAACTCCACTCAGACAGTTCAACTGGAGAGATTTGAATGTCCAAAGGGGAAAGGGGAAGAAATCGGAGACCAGGGCCCAAAGATAACTGAAGCCCTGGATTGCAGGCTGATGGGCAGTAGCAGAAGCGTGGAGGGACTGGGCTGTGTCAGAGCCATGGCACCCAAATTGGGGAGGAGCAGGGAAGAAATGCCCTGCCCCTCCCTCCTCCCGCCCTCCAACCTGCTGCAGAGGTGCACACTGATCACACCCATGTGAAAGCCAGTGAACCAGGAAGGCATGTTGCCATCCAGGAGGTGCTCCCGGGCCACAGAGCAGAGCAGGGAGGGGAGGGGAATTGATCTGGGTGTCAGGGAATATAGAGGACACAGTGCAGTGCCTTGGAAATTGTTCTACATAGTACATACAGATCTGCTTTTCCAGAAAATCAGCTGTTTAGACAGTCTTCCATTATATGGCTGTCTCATCATTTAGCCACTCCTTGGCTGATGGATGTTTAGGTCATTTCAGGACATTTACATTACCGTCAAGGAAGCAGTCAGAATCAAAAACTTCCTATCAGGCTTTCCTACCCAGGCCCTCTCCAATCAGCTCCACTTGACCTTGTGAGCCTCACTGCTCACTTGTTTAAGACAGGAATCCTTCTCTCAGAGCAGGTTGACTTATCAATAAATCCCCACAAACAACACTTTCTCTGTATCCTTGTTCATAACAAAAGGTCCTGGAGCCAGTGAGCTGTGTGTGGAAAGAGTAGAGGTTCTCCAAGTGATGGAGGAGTTATCACGTCAATCTGGTGGGGTCAGAACATTCATATCTGAACTTGAATCATGCATCTTCCACTTACTAGCTGTGTGGCCTTGGCCAAGTCGTTTAATTTATTTGAGCCTCAGTTTTTTTAATCTGTAAAATAGGGATGATAGTTTTTACCTGCAGGAAATGTTACAAGGTTAGACCAAAGGAATGGAAGAAGAATGGCCATGAGTTGTAGCTGAATAAATAGAAACTCTTGTTATTGACCACATTAGTCGGCATTACCCTCATCACCATTTTCATATCACTACCTAGGAGGTACTTGACAAACCTCCACATTGCATTGATGTGAGTTGAAGAGGAGATTCATCAGACCCCAGAAAATCTCCTCAGACCCTGGGACTACAGAAACCCTATTAAGAGGGAGCTCATCCATTCCTTTACATTCTTCCTTATAGTCCAACAGGGAGAAAACTATAGTTGATGGTTCAAAGCAGGCTTTCCAAAAGCTGAGACAGGAAGCCACCCTGCAAATATCCAGTAGTGCTTATGAGGGTCTGTGATACCCGTGAGGCAGGGAAGGTGCTGACATTTTCCTTGTCCCCAAGTCCACTTTCAGAGCAGTAACTAATGGGAATTCAGTGCCAGGAAGTATGACAATTCCATGATGCAGTGAGAGATGCCGTTTTCTGAGGTCTTTCAAGGTTCCAGGCACTCACACATTCTCTTGTTTAATTTTCTGTCCTCTGTGGGTCAGTAGATAGGGAATGAGGGGTCAGAGAGGGGAGGGCATCTGCACAAGCTTAGCTGGCTCACGCTGTGGCTGAGCTTAGGCTGGAATCATGATCTTTCCACTATGCCAAGCGGATCTTAGTTAGGGGCCAATTGCCAATGCTGGGAATGTACTGCAAAACCATGACTGTTTGACAACAGGCAAGTGACTGGCTGGCACCCAGACTGGCATCACTGGTCAGGGTCCTTGAGGCAGGGTCACTAAGCCTCCGGCTCAAGCCAGACCTTGTCCATGGTTCTCTTGCTTGTCCTAGTTGAATGGATTCACTCCCCCCGCCCCAGGATCTGGCCTGTGACGTCTCCTTTCTTCATACCTGGCCATGGCACTTATACCCCAAGGCTACTTCTTAAGAAGGCTCTGAACCCAAGCAGGTGGAATAGAAAAAGGAATACTGGAATCAGGCCAGAATGCTGTGGCTCAGCAAGTCCTGACTCTGCTGTGTATCAGATGTGTCACAAGGGACCTTGCCGCCTCACACTTCAGCTAGCATTATTCTCACATATAAAATGAGGACAACCAAAGTAGCGTTACTACCCTTACTGTCATGGCAGAAAAAAAAAAGGAAAAGCAAAGCAAAAGAGAAAATGTCCTCGAAAATACCTTCAATCTCTTAAGTAACGGAGGAGTCGTCAAGAAGTGAGGATGCAGAAAAAGATCAAATCAGAAGGTGTTGGTTGCTATGCCCCAAGAAGCTGCCAGTTTCCTTACTTATCACTTTTTATCATTATGAGAGTAAAAGTTGAATTGGGCTGAAGTTTCAGCTTGAAGAGTAACTCCACTGGGGAGAAAAGGAGCAAAAACAGAAAATGTAAGCTATCATCTATGCACCTCCTGCTAGACACCAGTCCTCGACAGCCAATATATCATTTACTTCTTAAAACTCCATGTTTGAATCATTGCCTGTGCTTTTCAAATGATGAGCCCAAGACCCGGTGGGCAATTGGACCAAGGTTACAAAATGAAGTTGAAGTTCAGATCTGCGTGTGTTTGAACACAGGCCAACACTCTTCCTGTGACATGATGCTATTTGAAACGCCTTCCTGGTGCTCTGTTATTCCTCTCTCATGGGGCTTGTCAGGGAGGGAAGTGGCAGCCCGGGAGGCCCAGTGGAAAGTGCTCAAAGGTGTAGCTGTGGGAGCCATTCCCGGGGCAGTGGGGAAGAGTTCCGGTGGGGCTGGTCATTGGAGGCTCCAGCAGTGGGGCTGTCCCTAGCTAGGGCATGTCAAGCTCATCTGTGACTTGGGTAACAAAGGAGGGTGGGGAAGCAAAAGGGACCAGGAATAGTCTCTGGAGATGGGCCATACCACATGACCTAGGCCTCACATGGATGCAGGTTCCTCACCTCTTGGAGTCTCTGGCTAAGGGAATTCTGAGCCATCAAGAATTCCGGTTGAATCTCAGTGCCCCTTTGGCATCCTCTATCCTCTGCTTGCATGGCCAAAGTAACAGGACCCTCCTTCCCTCATGAGACAGGACAGCGACTATGTTTGGCACACAAACACTAGCTACAGGCCCAGCTTCAAGTCTGGGCTCTGATGCACACAGCTCGTGGGGCTATACATGCATTTCTTAAACTCTTTGACCTTCACTTAATTTACGATGACGTGAAGATAAAGAACGGCCACGTCAGAGGGTTGCTGTGAAGATTAAATGAGATGGTGGATGTACAGTGTTCATCCCAGTAATTGACCCAAATTCATCGCCCAGCCTTTGTTCACTAGGGTTATCACCATCATCATCATCATTACCATCACCATCACCAACTTCATTGGCTTCTTTTGAGATGGGCCATTTCATCACTCCACAGAGCCAATTGTGCATCTGTTCCTTGAATTGCACTGAAATGGTTCCCCTTACACATATCATTGGACCTAGTTCTCCCCTCTGGAGCAAAGCAGAAAAAACATATAAGAAGTCATACAGAAACACATATGGGCTTGGAAATCTGATTCTGGGCCAGACTCTTGGACAAGCCTCATAACCATATTCATCTATGCAAACAAACATTTTTGAGCACCTACCAGGAGTTAGGTACTGTTTTTGGCACTGGGGCTTCAGTGAACAAGAAAGACACAACATCTGTGGCCTAAGGTGACGCTTGGGCAAGGGAGGCAGCCCCTGAGCAATTCATTATGCAAGTGTTTATGATTCCAAGCAGTGCTGTGAATGGATGGTAGAGATACAAGAGGCAGCTGCTATGCTCTTTAATTTTTAAATCTGTAAAGTGTAGATAAACAAATCCACCTGAGGAAGCGGCTATGAGGGTTAAATGAGATCAAATTTATGTGTCTCATGTCACTCAGGAGGCTTTTTGAATGCCTGTGACGGGAACCCAAACCAAACTGACTGAAGCCCAAAAGGGAATTAATTGGCTCACCATAAATAAAATATAACTTGGTTGAATCCAGTGGCTCCGATGATGGCCTTTAAAAAATCCAAGTCTGTCTCTTTCTCCACCTCTCATCCCACCTTGCTTTGTGTTGGCTTCATTATCAGGCAGTCTCTCCCATGGAGGTGCATGATGGCCCCAGCTTGGTGGAAATTCTCCTTCCAATAGTTGTAATGGAAGTCCCAGGCATGAATCTCCTTGACCTGAGCCAGGCTGCATGCGTTCAAGGGTTCTCAACCAGGGGGCAATGTTGCCCTATCAGGGGACATTTGACAATGCCAGGAGATATTTCTGGTTGTCATAACACAAGGGTGCTAATAGCATCCAGGAGACGCCAGAGATGCCTCTAAAAATCCTACAGTGTGCAGGACAGCACCCACAACAATGAATGTTCCAGCTGCAAATGTGAAAAGTGCCAAGGTTAGAAAATCCCGGCAAATAACATTCTAATGCTCTGGAGTAAGTGCTTTAAAAAAGCACATCCTAAATGCCTTGAGAATGACCAGTGATTATAATGTTGACCGGCCAGGCCTGTATCATGTCCCCACTCCTGAAGCCATGATGAGGTGAGACAGGCAGGAGGCTTCTTGGTGGAAATCTGAGGAACTCCTTCCCGGAAGAAGGATGAGGGTTGAGCAAGCACCGACAACAAGCATCCCATTCATCACTCTAGGGAAATAGCAGGTTTTCAGAAGGTCTGTTTTCCCCCTCATCTTTTTCTACTTCAACTCTTTAAAAGGCATCTTGATTTTATAGTAGTAGAGAATAACTGTAGCTCTCTAGGTGCCTGCCAGAGGAGCCTGCAGTGCACAAGGCAATTGTGCATTGGTTAGCCCAGGCTGCCATATCAGAATACCACAGAGGGCGTCGCTTCAACAATAGACATTCCTTTTCGCACAGTTCTGGAGGTTGGAAGGCCATCAAAGTGTCGGCAGGTTTTTTCCTCCCGAGGCCTCTCTCCTTGACTTGCAGATGGCTGCTTTCTTTCTCGCTGTGTGCTCCCTGTGTCTCCTTTCCTCTTCTTACAAGGACACCGGTCATACCACATTAGGGTCACTTCCCTATGACCTCATTTTAGCTTAATTACCTCCACAAAGGTCCTGTCTCCAAATGCAGTCACATTAGGGGTTAGGGCTTTAACATGTGAGCCTAAAAAAAAACCCCAATCTCTTTCTCCACCTCTGAGCTCACCTTGCATTGTGTTGGCTTCATTGCCAAGCATTCTCTCCTGTGGATGTGCAAGACGGCCCCAGGTTGGTGGAAATTCTCCTTCCAATAGTTGTAATTAAAGTACCAGGCATGAATCTCCCTGACCTGAGCCAGCTTGCACGCATTCAAGCGTTCTCAACCAGGGGGCAGGAACACAGTTCGGTCCATGACAGAGCAACGCACCATGCTGCTGACAACCTCTGTTTTCAGGCTGAAATTGTCTCAGAAAATCAATTGTCAAGAAGCAGAGCCTGAGACAGGGGTTGGGATGCCCATGTCCTGTGGAGGAAGGGCTCTTCAGGAGTAATCTTTAAGGTGGGGAAAGCAGAAAGCAGCAGGGGAAGGAGCTAAGCAAGGCTGCACTCCCAGGTCAAGTGTAGCCTCACCTGGGGGAGCTCTGGGGCATAATCGCATCACAGAGTCACCCAACTTGGAGTAAGGGAGCTGCGCCCACCCCTGCAGGTCATCTGTCACTCACTGCAGGCTGCCTTGGGAGAGGAGGATCTGCCTTCACAGCTAATGCCAATCTTCTGGAGAAGGGTCAACCCTAAGCCTTTAGAAGCCAGCATTCATTGACCTGGGGAATCCCTGAGGGGATAGGGAGACACCAGCCAGCCAGGAAACCTGATCCTCAACCCTGCTTCTCCCAGCCTTAGAAGACTTGCTAGCATAGTGAGAATAGCAAGAACGCCCGAAGGAGACTTGGGTTCATGATGGGACATAAGGGGAAAGCCTGGGCATGATAGATAAGACCAGAAAACTTCAGGAAGGCAGGGTTCCAAAGTTCAAAACAAAGTCAACACTTCCAAAACATGAGGCTTCAGTGGTACAAGCTGTCCTGCATCACCGGTTTGTTTTTATTATGGATACAACCCCTTTGGTATTACAGATGCATGAGCCGGGAAAGCAGACTTAGAAATCATGACATCTCCACTCCCATCCCCCACTGCCTCGCACACATCTATGAGAACCAAATACTGGCCTTCTCTGAGCTCACATAGGACTTTCTGTTCCCTGTGTTACGCCAGTTGGCATTTTGGGTTGTAATTATTTCATTACGTTTCTGTCTCTTCCCTGATAAGGGAGCTCTTTGATGTCAGAACCATGTGTATCTATGGCACCAAGCACCCAGCAGCTTGTACACAGCAGGCAGGCAGTAAATGTTTGTTGGATAAATGGAAGGATGGGTGGCGAATGCTCGATGCTTGAATTTTTCTATCACAGCTCCCCGAGGTGGCCATCCTTGCTTGCACCTGAGCATCCGTGCATGCTTGCACACTTTCCGTTCCTTCACCCATTTATTTACTCACCACGTATCTGTTGAGTACCTTCTATGTGCCAAGCACTCAGGGGTCAGAAAAACTGACAAAGTCCCTGTCCTCCTGAAGCATGCAACCACGCAGGGAGCACAGTAAGTAACAAGCACATGGACTGTGCCATTCAGTCTGTGACAAGTACCAATGCAGAAAATAGAGCAGCTCAAGGAGGCCAGAGGATGCTAGGGAGGGCACGGAGCTCACCGCTTTGTTCAGAGGATTCTCTAAAATGGTGACCTGTGCAGGGAGCACTGACAGAAGCAAGAAGTAAGCCATGCTCATCCCTGGGAAATAGCTCTCCAGGCAGAAGAGGCAGCAGGTGCAAAGGCCCAGGGGCAGAAACAGGCTCCACTTCTTTGCAGATGAGAGAGGAGGTCAGTATAGAGATAATCATAGGAAACTAGATGTGTTATTTGGAGTCAGATCCTGAGGACTTTAGAGGCCAAGGTTGAGACTCTTCCTCTGAGCAAAATGGGAAGTCACTGGAATGTTTTAAGAACTGATCTGACTTGCATTTGGAGAGGTGTGCTGTTATCAGAGGGGCTCAGAGCCTGGTTGGGAGTACCTTGCAATAGCCCAGGTGAGAGAGGATATGGTTTGCACCAGGGTTGGAACACGAGGGAAGGCGGGTGTCTGGGCGCAGATGCAGGTGCAGAAATGCAAGCAGAGGGCATGTAGGAAGGGTCTCTTGGGATTTCCTCTGTGTTCTTAGTGAAAAAGAAAGCATGGTCATCAGCTGAGAATGACAAAAAGGGGATTTGAAGAGAGAGGAAAAACATATGAAATAGTCCTCTAGGAGAGAAGGTGCTGGGTGGACCAGGAATCTATAGACTCTGTGCAGGGGAGCCTTAAAGCTTCTTGAGGTTGGTTGTCATGAGTTTCAGGTGAGACAGGACAACACAGCTATATGTTTTTCTCCAGCCAAGCTGAGCTTTGTAGATGCCAGGCAGACAGAGATTTCACCAGCTGGGGTGTTGCTAGGCATATGTAATGAAAGGGGGTGGATGGGCATATAAATATTTAAAGAGATCGGCCAAGGATTCAAGCTGGGTACACAGGCTTGAATGGATGAACTCGTGGGTGACAGATGTGGAAACGAGGCATGATCTTGGCTAACAGGCTCAGTCAGCCTGAAGATTTATTGGAAGGGTACGTGGAGAAAGTCATTATTTCAATAGGCTCTCTGGTCTACCAGAGCTTAATGAAAGTACTTTCCAAATTCAAACTGAAACAGAATTCTCTATGTCTTCCCCCAACCCGTCCTGGTCCTCTGCACCAAGTTAAAACATGGCATGGAGGAAGGTAACTCCCATGCTTTCTCTGACCTTCTCTTGTCCAGGCTAAATGTCTCCAGCCCCTTTGACACTTCTCAAGGGACATGAGCTCCAGTATCCTCATCACCCTACCATTCCTCCTTGTATTTGGTCTTTTGTTCCCCCTGAGAGCTGATAACTTTCTGGTTTCACGGGGAACATTCTACACTATTGGAGAAGCTCTAAACAATGAATCAAGCATCCCAGATGGAGTTCTGGGGGGCACTGGAGTTCTGCTTTCAGAATTAATCTCACTTGCTTCTGTTGCTGTTTGTCCACAGGAAACAAATGGAAGCAATGATTAAAGTCCTGCTCTGAAGGCCAGTGAGTCAGCTTTGCAAAGGATTTGCACATGTTTTCATCAAACAATCCTGTCAGGCTGAGGGTTATTTTGGGAAGGAATATATTAATATGATAAACTTGCCCAGAGAGTGTGCAGTCCCATTTGCAAATGTTTCAAGTCAGACTTTCATGTAATTTTAACATTCTCACAAAACTTTCATGCAATTTTAACATTAGCACAAAATACACCGTCATGTACAAAGCAAGGGTTCAGACCAAAGCCTCTGGAGGCATCCTCGGCTCCTCTGTGTCTCTCCATCTCTGTCCAGTCCATCAGCAAATCTCACCAACTCAGTCTTCAAAATATGGTAGGATCTGACCACTTCTTGCTACCCACACTGCTCCCAGCCTGGTCCAAATCACTACCAGTGGTTGCCTAAGCTGTTGTGGTAGCTCCCCAGTTGGTCTCCCTGCATTCATACTTGCCCCCCACAGTCCAGGAGCAAAAGAGAAGATTGAGGGGTCTTGTTCAAGTATTAGTCAGCCAGTGTCATTCCTCTCCTTGGAATCTCCCAGTGGCTGCCATTTCCCCCACAGTGGAAACCCTAGTTCTCATGGTGGCATAGAAGACTCTCTGAGCCCCTCATTTTTCTTCTCCACTTTCACCTTCTACTGCCTGCTCCCTGGCTCCCCGCTGCCTCCAGCCAGGCTGGCCTTACTGATGTTTCTTTCTTTTTCTTTTGTTTTTGTTTGTGTTTGTTTTTGAGATGGAGTCCCACTCTGTCACCCAGGCTGGAGTGCAATGGCATGATCTCAGCTCACTGCAACCTCTGCCTCCTTGGTTCAAGTGATTCTCCTGTCCCAGCCTCCTAAGTAGCTGGGAATACAGGCATGCACCACCACACCCGGCTAATTTTTGTATTTTTAGTAGAGATGGGGTTTCACCATGTTGGCCAGTCTGATCACGAACTCCTGACCTCAGGTGATCCGCCCACCTGGTCGCAGATGTTTCTGTAACAGGCCAAGCCTGCCTCCACGTAGCACTGTGCCTGGAGTGCTGCTCTCAGATACTCATGTGGCCCCTTTAATCTCCTCCTTCATGTCCGTGTTCAGCTGTCATGTCTCAGGGAGGCCCTCCCCGTCCATGTGTGTGAAACCACACCCTCTTCTCTGCTTCAGTTGTCTCTACAGCATCTATCACCATCTGACATGCTGCATTTTTTTTACTTGTTTATTGGGAAGAACATAAGATCAGGGACTATATTGTGATGATTGTTATATGCCAGGACCTGGAATGGTGTTCAACGGCCAGGTCATACTCGCATGTGTATTGAATGAATCAGTGTTAGTTGAACGAATCAATGACTGTTGAAAGAATGAATGGCTATGAATAAATTTGACAGTTACCATTGCAAGTAGCTTAGTATCATGGTTACTAGAATGCTGGATCTTCCATTTAATAGCAAAGTTAAGACCAAGGTACTTAACTTTGAGATATGTTTCCCCATGTGTGGGGTAACAAGGTCACTGAACTCATGGGGTAACTTTGGACAATGTGTAGAAAGTACTCAAAACAGTACCTAGCCTGACTTAAACACTTAGTGAATGTTAGCTATTACCATTGGTTATTTAAAATATATTTAATTTCTTGAGGTCCCAAATATGTTTCAGGTGCCATCTTATTCACTTTACATAGATTATTTAATTCTAATTCTCCTGGGGGCCTTACAAGGTAGACATTATTTTATCCATTTTACAGGTAAGGAAAGCAAAGCTCAGAGAGTATAAGAAACCTGGCCAAAGTCATTCAATTAGAGTATGGCTGGGCTGTCCAAGCAGGGACACTGTTGGAGGTGGATTCAGGAAAACATTTGTCCTGCCCAGAAACTTAGAAGTTGAATTGAGACTAAGGACAGACCAGAGGTTGGCCACGTGGAGGAAGCCCAGGTCAACATGCCTTGCCTTCCAGAATTTATTTCTGTGGATTTTTGTTTTGTTTTGTTTTTGATTTTGAGTCAGAATCTCCCTCTCTTCACCCAGGCTGCAGTGCAGTAGTGCAATTCATGGCTCATTGCAGTCTCCACTTCCCCAGGCTTAGGTGATCCTCCCATCTCAGCCTCCTGAGTAGCCAGGACTACCTGGGACTACAGGCATGTGCCACCACACCTGGGTATTTTGTCTATCATTTTGTAGAGATGGGGTGTTGCCATGTTTTCTGGGCTGGTCTCTAATTCCTGGGCTCAAGTGATTCACCCACCTCAGCCTCCCAAAGTGCTGCGATTACAGGTGTGAGCCAGCATGCTTGACCTATTACTTAGTTTATGCAGCAAATCTGTTTGGGGCACCTGCATGTGCCAGGAACTGGGTTAGTGGCTGGGGCTACAGTGACAAGACAAAATCTTTGTCCTCATGGAGCTTATATTCTAGAGGGAAAAGATGAACAATGAACATGAAAATAAATTATAGAATAACTTCATATGCTGTTGAGGATGTGAAGAAAATAG
This sequence comes from Sapajus apella, assembly GCF_009761245.1. NCBI lineage: Eukaryota > Metazoa > Chordata > Mammalia > Primates > Cebidae > Sapajus > Sapajus apella. The sequence goes on along the minus strand of NW_022437025.1, from coordinate 8,752,828 downwards.
AATTGGGTGACGGGATTGAGGGGAAGGGGCTCTGCATTTGGGAGCAGCCATCAGACAGAGTGTCAGGAGGTGACATGGGAGCTGGAACCCTGGTGAGATAAGTCAGTGATGCCATGAGCAGAGGGGATGGCAGGGACAAGGGCCATGAGTCGGGAGCCAGCCTGGTGCACCCAGGGGACCATGAAAAGCCTGATGAGTTTGGAGTTGGCAAGATTGGTGTGATTGGTAATGAATGAGCTGATGGTGGCCGGACCACAGCCACGCTGGGGGACTGGAGATGGGAGCCGTGGTTTGATTTGCGATGTATTCTGGAAGTAGTGCAGCCAGCGCTCAGTGATGGATTGGATATGGGTTGTTGAGAAAATAAAGGATGTAAATATCATTCCCAGGTTTTTGGCCTAAGTCACTCAGAAGACAGAGGCTTCATTTACTCAGATGGAAAGGCTGTGGAGAGAAGAGTCTGGGTGCGCGTGGCCAGGGCTGGTTAGTAGTGGGGGTCCAGGAGTTCTGTTTTGGACATGCTTGGTTTGAGAAACCTCCTAGTCTTCCAAGTGGAAGTGTCCAGGAGGCAGTTAAATATGTGAGTCTGGAGTTGAGAGAAGAGTCCGGGTCAGGGATACAGGTGGGATTTGTCATCACCTGAGATAATGAAACCACCAGGGAGGGCATATAGAGAGAAATGTGACTAGAGAGATGGTTGGAGCTCTGGGACACCCCAAGGTTGAGGGGTGAGGACAAACCAGCCTAAACACAGGAGAGGCTGGGAGAGAGAAAACAGGGGAGGGAGGGACACCAGATGTCCAGAGAAGACTGAGTTTCAACAGAGGGGGAGTGGTCCACACATCACATGCTGGGGCCACGTTTATGGAGGAGTCTCACTTGGAGGGGAGCAGAGGCAAGGGCCAGCAGCTGTGAGGAATGAGGGCCAGGAAAGACAGTACTGAGATGCATTTGTGCAGGGATAACTGAGTGGAGAGGGAAGAAATTCCTTTTTTATTATTTTTTATTTTAAAACAGACTGGAGTGCAGTGGTGTAATCACGGCTCACTGTAGCCTTCACCTCCCAGGCTCAAGCAATCCTCCCACCTCAGCCTCCCGAGTAGCTGGGATTACAGGTATGCACCACCACATCAGGCTAATTTTTCTTTTTCTTTCTTTCTTTCCTTTTTTTTTTTTTTTTTTTTTTTTTGGTAGAGACAGGGTCTCACTATGTTGCCCAGGCTGGTCTCAAACTCCTGGGCTCAAACAACCTCCCACCTTGCCCTCTCAAAGCGCTGGGATTACAAGTGTGAGCCACTTCACCTAGCTGGAAGGAATTCTTTTCTATCTGTCTCTCTATCTGTCTATCTATCTATCTGTCTATCTGTCTATCTATCTATCTATCTATCTATCTATATGTCTCTATCATCTATCTCTCTCTGTCTACTATCCATCTGCTATCTATCTCTCTCTACATATCTATGCATCTACAATCTATCATCATCTATCTATCTCTGTATACTATCTATCTACTATCTATCTATCATCTATCTATCTATCTATCTATCTATCTATCTGCTATCTATCTATCTATTTAGTGGGGTGGAGGCTACCTGGGAAGGAAGAGGTGAGACCCAGTGCAGGAGAAGACTGACACGCCTTGGCCCAGAGCAGGGAGAGCTCATCCAGGTGCAGGTGGGCAGGTGAGTTTGGAGTGGCTGCAGGAGATCACCCTCAGCTGATAACAGCCTTTCCCACCCCCTCTGTGAATTGATTATTAACACTGACAGGTTCCGGTGTCAAAGGTGAAAGGAGACAGTCTGTGCAGCAGCTGTCAGCTTTGTCACCCTATCCCAAAGGTTTCACACTGAGTCTGTACTAGGGAGTGCAAGCCTGAAGGGGTGGGTCCAAGAATCTAGATATTTGTAAGTGTTTAGTAAATCCAGTAAGCAGTCAGGCTTCAGAGTGCCTCAGAGGGGCTCACATTACCCTTAAGGTCATGAGAAATATTATTTGAGTATCCAACGTCCAGGTTGCCTGTCGTAGGGCAGTGGAGAAGGTGTACGGGATTAGGGGGTCGAGTTCTGATTTCTCGCCAGCCCTTTATTCTCACTGTCTACAGATTAAAGAACACACCATTTTGCCCAACCTCCAAGAACCCTCAGAATCCAGCCACTGCTTTCCTCTCCTGCCTGGCCTATCTCAACAGTCTTGCCACAAAGTTTTCTTACCCCAGAATCTACACCAATGAAGATTTTCCCTGGGAGGCCTCAGTGGGTAGAACGGAGACCCACAGACCCACAGATGGGAGGTATGGGGAGAATATTTTGGCTTATCCTGAAAAATTGTTTTTAAAAAAATATTTTGCAGTCAGTCTGCTCCTGCCCCTGGGATGGGGGGTGAAAGAGAGAGGCAGCATTTCTGGAGCTCAAAGCTAGGGCCACGCAGTGGAGGGGGCAGGGGGCAGGGACCACAGAGAGAAGGCTGGAGCCATAGAGGAGCTGCACCTGCGATGGTCACAGAGGGCGGGAGTGGGGAACCTTGCTTCTCCCTGTCCAGGCCCTCCAGGAAGGTCTCTTCTTGGCCAAGCCCCCACCCCCAGGAAGCCAGAACCTATTAAGAGTGGCCAATCCTACTGGGGATTCCTCCTAAGAAGCCAGAAGGCAGTGGATTCATGGTGTGCAGTTCCCTTTGAAACAGAGCGGGGACTGGAGAACAAGTAGGCAGGAGATGCACGGGTCCAGGTGTACAAGCTCATAGCCTCGATGCCTTTACTTCCACAAGTCAGAGTTGCTTGTTAATAAGCTTTTGTGGGACAATTTATCTGATGCTTGTGTTCCTAATTAGACTGTGAAGTCCATGAGGTGAGAACAGGAATGACTCCCTTTTCCCAGCGGAATAACCAGGGTCTGACACTGACTGTTTGCTGACCTAGCTGGAGAACACGCTTTCAGCCCAGGTTCCCCACTCCAAAGCCTTGTCTCCCACCCCTCCTCTCACCCATGGCCGCACTTTCTCCATAAGGAAACTGGAGGTTCCTTAGAGGCCTGCAGGGAGGGCCAGAGACTCTGAGCAGCGTGGTGTGTGGCCGCTGTGTGTGGCGCTCCCACCAGCAGAAATGAATACCTTCAGGCTCATCTTGATTGCACCCAGAGCCTGTGACCTTCCTCAGAGAATCAGGGACGTGCATCTTGAATGGAGGCTTTAAGTGTTTGCCAAGTCATAATGAGTTTCTTTTTTCTATCATGAGGTCCATTTAAATTAATATTTTAAAAACAAAATTTATTTCTTTTTGAATAATTAATACATTCCTGTGGCTGAACTTTCAAAGGGAACAAATGAATGTAAAGTGAAGGGTTTCCTTTCCATTTCTGTCCTCCAGCCACTTTGCTCCCTCCCTGGAGGCAACTGATGCTACCAGTTTTTTGTGTCTTTTCCAAGGTTTGTGACTAATCTACACACATAGAGACACACACAGATGCACACACACACAGAGACACTTCTTTCTTACATAAATTGTTGCATATTTTACAAAAAGTTCTGTACCTTGCTCTTTGTACTTAGTATATGTTGGAGATCTTTCCACATCAGAATCTACAAACCTGCCTCTATTTTAATGTCTGCATAATGTCCCACCATATGGATGTAGCATAATTTATTTAAATAGTAACTAATTAATGGACACTTGAGTTGTCTCAACCACTGGCTACTGCAGTGAACAATCTTTGTACTAGCATGATTGAGCTATGAAAGTCATTGACCCTGGAATTCTCCAGGAAGATCTAGAAAGGGAAGAAAAATTAGTGGAAAGTTTGAAACAAGTCAGAAAGAGTGGATAGGGCTCTGGACTAGAAGCCAAGAGATCTAACTCCTAAAAGTAACTTTAAAAAGGCCCCCCCTCAAGTTCCTAGCTTCCCACAATTTATAAAACAATTTAATATCTGTTAGCTCATTGAGTCTTTAGGAAAAAAATAACCATAAAAGGCTAAGATGTTTCACCAACTGCTTGACAAGCAATGGGGAAAGAATTCTCTGTTTAATAAATGGTGTTGGGAAAACTGGCTAGCCATGTGCAGAAAGCAGAAACTGGACCGTTTCTGGACACCTTACTCTAAAATTAACACCAGATGGATTAAAGACTTAAACATAAGGCGTAACACCATAAAAACCCTAGAAGAAAACTTAGGCAAAACCATTCAGGACATAGGCATGGGCAAGGACTTCATAACTAAAACACCAAAAGCATTGGCAAAAAAAGCCAAAATAGACAAATGGAATCCAATTAAACTTAAGAGTTTCAGCACAGCAAAAGAAACAATCATTAGAGTGAACCAGCAACCAACAGAATGGGGAAAAATTTTTGCAATCTACCCATCTGACAAAGGGCTAATATCCAGAATCTACAAAGAACTAAAACAGATTTACAAGAAGAAAACAAACAACCCCATTCAAAAGTGGGTGAAGGATATGAACAGACACTTTTCAAAAGAAGACATTTACGAGTCCAAGAAACATATGAAAAAATGCTCATCATCACTGGTCATTAGAGAAATGCAAATCAAAACCACACTGAGATATGATCTCATGCCAGTTAGAATGGCAATCATTAAAAAATCTGGAGACAACAGATGCTGGAGAGGATGTGGAGAAATAGGAACAGTTTTACACTGTTGGTGGGAGTGTAAATTAGTTCAACCATTGTGGAAGACAGTGTGGCGATTCCTCAAGGACCTAGAAATAGAAATTCCATTTGACCCAGCAATCCCATTACTGGGTATATACCCAAAGGATTATAAATCTTTCTGTTATAAAGACACATGCACACGTATGTTTATAACAGCGCTGTTTACAATAGCAAAGACCTGGAACCAACCCAAATGCCCATCGATGATAGACTGGACAAGGAAAATGTGGTACATATACACCATGGAATATTATGCAGCCATAAAAATCGATGAGTTTGTGTCCTTTATAGGGACATGGCTGAACCTGGAAACCATAATTCTCAGCAAACTGATGCAAGAACAGAAAATCAAACACCGTTCTCACTCATAGGCGGGTGTTGAACAATGAGAACACATGGACACAGGGAGGGGAGCATCACACACTCAGGTCTGTTGGAGGGAAATAGGGAGGAACAGTGGTAGGTGGGGAGGTTGGGGAGGGATAACATGGGGAGAAATGCCTAATGTAGGTGACGGGGGGATGGAGGCAGCAAACCACATTGTCATGCAACAATGGTAGGTACCTATGCAGCAATCCTGCATGTTCTGAACATGTACCCCAGAACCTAAAGTGCAAATGTATATATATATATATATAATATTTGCTTTATTGCAGTGGTAGAAGCAGACTTGCAATATCTTCAGCGTATGCCTATATATGATAAAGACTGCATATTATAGTATTGTGTAAAGTAGGCACTATTGTATGAATGGGATTGGGACAACTGAATTGCCATGTGAAATAAAATAAATAAATAAAATACTGTAAGAAAAAGTAAGGATAATAAGAGTACCTATCTTTTTGGGTCATTTTGAGAATTAAATTAGCTACTCATGTAAACTACTTAGAAAAGGGTCTATCCTATAGTAACAGTTCAATAAATACGAGCTTTTAATATCACTTTGCAAAAGTAAGAAAAGATAACACAGAGCAATAGCGTTCAAAGTCCCCTAGCTCCTGAAGGATAGAGCTGGTGCAGGAATCCAGGCCCCTTGGCCTCCAAACAAGTCAGATTTGAACCACAAAGTCTTAGGCATGTGTTTATAAAACAGCGATGGCAGTCCTGACACAGAGCTGTTAATAATAATTATTGCCAATTCCCTGATCTTGTTTGGGGGGATTGGTCCAGCCATACACTTAGTACTGTAGTCCATCAAATCTAAGATGCCGTTGGGTCTAAGAAGTATTGTTGTTTTGTGAGCCACTGGAAAGGAAAGGAAATAAGGAAGGGAGGGGAAGGAAGGAGCCAACTGAACTTGTAGGATGCTATACTAGTTGTCGAGCTGCTGTCTCTCAGCTCCACACTTACCCTTCTGGGCGCTCTCTCTCTCTCTGATGCTGGGGCTAGGACCTGCACCCCTATTTGTCCTATGCCAATAGGGGCACTGGAGGAGAGAGAAGGGACTTGCTTTTTCATGTTTGTCTGAATTTCCTGCCAGTCCCAGTGATGACACTGGCAGTTGATTCCAGCCTCCAACTTTTATCCACTTCCAGAACCAGAATCATGCTGCCCCTCAAAGGAAACAGTACCAGTGGGCAGTGCCCATTCTCAGAGGTCTTTGGGGCCCTCCTCCAGGCCCCTGAGGTGTCAGTACCACATAAGAAACACCCCCTCTTCAGAGGCCTTCCTTTTTGATATCTCAGTTCTTCAATATCTGCTTAACCAATTCCCTATGTTAAATTCTTTCCATTAAAATACCTAGAGTGCTTTCCATTTTCCTGCCTGAACCCTGACTCAAGAATTATAAGATGCATATTGATTTCAGAATGTTAAATAAAAGTCTTAGATTTAATGCAATAAAATACGACAGAGAACTCACAGATGTCAAGGCTGATGGTGCCTTTGGAAGTGACCTAGTAGACCCCAGGGCTGAACCCAGGGGGATGAAGTGCCTTGCTCAAGGTCACACAGCCAGAGGTGGCAAGGCCAGCGCTCCCCACACTATACCTGAGTCTTACTCTACTCATCCTTCAGAAGGGCCTGGCCCCTGCTCCTGGGATGGACGGTTCTGTGACATGCCTCATGGTGAGATGTCTTCATCAAATCTCTCCTTTCTTTCCAGGAAGCACACTTTGCTGGCCAATAATGGGTTTGCAATTTCTGCTGCATTGCTGATGGCCTGCTCGCTCCAGGCAGGAGTCTTTGAAATGCTCATCGTGGGACGCTTCATCATGGGCATAAATGGAGGTGAGAGTTCACCCCGACAGGAACAGTAACATATTCCTTGGGGGTGTCCCAAAAGGTGAGAGGTGTTTGGGGCAGTCACATGGCTGGAGCTCTCTGCTGATAGTGAGTTGTCAGGGACCGAGAATGCTAGAAGTCTGCATAAAGTGGGACAGTCCTGTGGGATGAGCCATCCAATTCATGATGCTCTAGCCCCTAATTGAGGAATGTTGGGCAGGGTCCCCAGTATACCCTAAAGACCTGGGAGGTCTTCAGTATGTCATGTCTTCTGCTTGGTCACCTTCATCACAATGTTCATATTCCAAGGTTATCTGTGGTTTTCAGGGGGCTTTTATGAGGATGGTGTTTCTTCTCTGGGCCTCCAGCTCATTTGTTGCTTCATTTACTCGCCAAGTGTTTGTGGAACACCTGCAAGGGCTGGCATGCTCTAGATGGAGACACAATGATTAACAAGACTCTGTCCCTGGAGCCTACGTTCTAGTGAGCAGGCAGATACATAAAGTAGATAGTAGCAGGTCCTAGGAAGAAAACAAAGCAGGGCACGGGGGTGGTGAGGGCTGTTTTAGAAAGGCCAATCAGGGAAGACTGCTCAGAGGAGGAAGTATGAGCAGAGACCAGAGGAGCCGAGGGTGAGAACTGTTCCCAGCAGAGAGAAGAGTGTGATGACAGCTTAGAGGTGGAAGGGGGCATGGCATGTCTGAGAAAGAGCCAGGAGATGTGTGGGTGCTTATGAGGGCAAAGAGGAGCGGGGGCCAGATCACACAAGCCCTTGCAGGCCATGGTGAGGACCGTGGGCCTGTGCAGAGTGTTCAGGGAGGGTTGAGAGGAATGTGGCATGGGCTGGTTTGTTCCAATAAGGGAATGTGAGGGGAAGCCAGGAGTGGAATCAGAGGAGCCAGCTGTTCAGGGAAGGGACTGGGCTGGGTAGGGAACTGGGGAGAAGGGGACAGATCCTGGCTGTAGGAGTGAGAGTAGGAGACTTAAGATACATTGTCAGACAAGCTCTGCTCTCTTTCTAAATAGGCAAATCCATAAAGTATCACTGTTAGGGATTTGTGGAAAGATTGCAAGCTTTAGAATTAGAGAGCCCTGAGTTTGGATCTCAGTTCTGTCTGCTGCTTGCCAATTTCTGATTTGTGTAAGTTACTTAATGTCTCTGAGTCTTGGTTTCTTTTCTTCTCTATTTGTAAAATAGAGATAGTAATCCCTGCTTTGATCCGGCTGAAGAGAATAAATACCAATGTTGGTAAATAAATAAATAAATAATCCCTACTTTGAAAGGCTATACGTTATCAGGCTGAACTGAATCTCTTTCTCTCTCTCTCTACACACACACACACACACACACACACACACACACACACACACACACA
>NW_022437025.1:8741745-8744556 GCF_009761245.1 Sapajus apella | reverse complement strand
CACACACACACACACACACACACACACACACACACACACACACACACTGCCTGGAACCTAGCATGAGCTTCTCAAAGGCTAATTCCCTTCGTTGTTGATGCCTTAAAAGCTGAGGGTACCAGGCTTTATGAGTGAGATGAACAACAAAAATGTCTCAGGGAGAGGCGAGCAGGAGAGTGGGGGCGTGGAAGTAAAGTTGGGAGGAGGAGGCTTCACTGACCTTTGTTGCCCTGTTGGAGGGGAATAACCCAGGACTCTGCAATAGTCCAAACTCAAGATGAAGTGACTTCTCAATCATTCGCCTATTCATTAGTCTATTCTACTTAAATAGGCTCCTTCTATTCAAGTAGAAGGGAGATGGCTATAGAGAGTTTATCTGTAGGAATGACGGCTGCAGTCTATGCAATGTTTTGTAACTGACCAACTGCGTTCATGGTTTTCATCTCTCTTGATCTCCTCCTATAATGAAAGACTGTTTTTTCATGTTCATTTTTCAAATGAGGACACTGAGGCTCAGAAAGCTGGAGCAGGAAAGTAGTTAAGGGTGAAGTCTATGGATTCAGACTGCCTGGTGCTTCCACTTACTTCCATTAATTTCATTACCTTATCTGTATAGGTTAGATTTGCTGCATTTTTAAAACCCCAGACTTAAGTCATGATGGCACCACTGCATTCTAGCCTTGGCTACAGAGTGAGACCCTGTCTCTTAAAACAAAACAAAACAAAACAAAACAAAACAAAACATAATGGCTTCAAGCAAGAACCGTTTTACTGTGCTTTCACTTTTGTGGGTCAGCTGGGTAGTTCTGCTCTGGGCCAGCTCTGCCAGTCTCTGCGAGTCTTCCCATATGTCTGCAGTGGCTTCAGGTTGGTCAGTGGCTGGATGACCTGGGATGGTCTCACGTCTGTGTTTGGCTGTTAGCAGGTGGCCTGATCTCAGGGGGTCTCAGTGTGCCAGCTCATTTCTTGGCTTCCCACCCTGGGTGTGACGAACCTGGGCTGCCTTGCAGAGAGCTCTTGGGCTTCCAATAGCAGCCAATAGAGAAAGTCCCAATGTGCAAACACTTTGCATGCGCATTTGCTGATGTCCCTTTGGCCCAAGCAAGTCCCATCACCAGGTGCAGAATGAATGTCAGAGATGACTAACTCCCCAGGGAGGTGGATCCAGGGAGGGGTACAAATCAGGGACCACCGCAGCAACCATTGAACTCACTGTCTTGGCCTCTTTCTCTTCTGGCAAGGCAACTTAGTAGTAAGGCCTTTCTCATTGGGTGGTGTAAAAATTAAATGATCTATTACGTATGCGAAGTGCTTAGTGTAGTTCCAGGAACTCAGTGCTCCACTCCAGGAATGGTGATGGTATTATTGTCGTTGTTGTTGTTATTTGTATTCTTAATTAATAAAGCACAGATCTAGGATTTGGGTTTCAGAGACCCTGCCTGCTTTGGAGAAAGGCTGGCTGAGGTTGGAGTGGATCACCTGGAAAGTCCTTTCCTCATGGAGGTGACTGAGATTCTTTCTGTTTGGCAGTTTTATATCTTATCCATTAGCCTCTTTCTTGTTGCTGATAATGCTAATTTGTACAGCACTTTACAATGAGTAGGTGCTGAGCATGTCTTAACTCTCACAGAGATCCCATGTAGCTAGGCTCAATATTTATCCCCATCTTGCGGAAGCTGAAAGAAGCTAACAACTCCACCCAAGTTCCCACAGCTTGTAAGTTGCAGGAATCTGTGCTCTAAACAATCAATGAATCTGCCTGGGATAAGTGCAATGTAATCTTTTATAGGCCTACAAAGTGATTTAAGAATAACCCTACTCAGGTATAGGGGAAAAGCAAGGTTTGTTTGTTTTTTTTAAATTGACAAGTCCTCATATTGTTTTTCCTAACAGGCCCACTGTGTGTGCAGTAAGCACTTTGCAAAACATCTTTATAACTGTTAGGTTTTATTCAAAATACCTGTCGTAAGCCTCCGAACATGTGAATTTAGCTAAAAATAATTAGATTATATGTGGGTGACTTATTCTTATAAAATGAGTATAACAGCATCTGCCATAACTGAGTCCCATAATTTACGACAAGAGGCAATGTTAGCTGGTGGGAAAAGCTCAGATTCTAAGATCAGAGACCCACTGGGGTTCTGTTGGGCAAAATAATTTTTTGAGCATCTCTGGACATCACTTGGTGATTTAGGCAAGTTACTCAACTTTTCTGTGCCTCAGTTTACTCATCTTTGCAACAGAAATTATAATAGTATATTTAATTCAGAGGATTATTGTAAAAAGTAAATATGTTAATACATATAAAGAGATAAGAAGGATTCCTGTTCATTGGTAGCCACTGTGTATTGGCTATTATCACCATCACCACCACCACCATCACCATCATCATCACCTTTGCTACCACCATCACCACTACCATCATTACCATCACTGTCATCACCATCATGACCATCACTACTAACAGCACAATCACCATCATCATTGCTACAACCATCATCGCCATCACCACCATCACCATTACCATTACCATCACTACCACCACCAACACCATCACTACCACCACCATCACTGCCACCACCATCACCATCACTACCACCACCATCACCACCACCATCATCATCACCATTGCTACTGCCATTACCACTACCATCATCATCATCGCCACCATCACCATCATGACCATCATTACCACCACCATCACCATCATCATCATTGCCACAACCATCACCTTCACCACCACCACCACCACCATCACCATCATGACCATCACTACCACCACCACCATCACCGTCACTACCACCACCTTCA
>NW_022437025.1:8735457-8741345 GCF_009761245.1 Sapajus apella | reverse complement strand
CATCATGACCATCACTACCACCACCATCATCACCGTCACCATCATCATCATCACTACCACCACCATCATCACCTTCACCATCACTACCACCACCATCATCACTGTCACCATCATGACCATCACTGCCACCACCATCATCACCATCGTGGCCACCACCATCATCACCATCACTGCCACCACCATCATCACCATCACCATCACTACCACCACAATCATCACCACCACCACCATCACCATCATTACCATCACTACCACCATCATCACCATTACTGCCGTCACCACTACCATCATCATCACCATCATGACCATCACTACCACCACCACTACCATCACCACCATTATTATCACCATCACTACCATCACCATCACCATCATTACTGTCACCTCCACCAACACCATCAGCTGTGTCCTGTCCTCTGAAATGCACCTCCATCATACTTTAGGGGTTAAATTATAAAGTGCGTGGGAAAGCTTTGGCAATTTGTGCAAAGTGCTGGGAAGGATGCTGTGGCTACAGTGCTATTTAATGTCCAGGGCAAAGCAGAGCCAAGAGAGGCAGTGTAACCAGAGTGCGGCTTCCTCAGGAAGACACCTCTCTAACTGCTGCTGTGCTTCCTCCACAGGCATTGCCCTCAGTGTGCTCCCCATGTACCTCAGTGAGATCTCACCCAAGCAGATCCGTGGCTCTCTGGGGCAGGTGACCGCCATCTTCATCTGCATTGGTGTGTTCACTGGGCAGCTGCTGGGCCTGCCTGAGCTGCTGGGAAAGGTGAGCGTGGCTCCTTGGCCAACTGCATCTGCTCTCATCTCGTGTTACCACTGCAGGAAGGAGCCCTTCCTCCAAAAGCTGATCTCTGTCTATTGCAATTCCTTAGTGTTCAAGCCTCTTACTTATTATTGGAGAAAAGCTGTGGAGTTTCCTTGGAGTTTAATTTTTTTGAGGACATGAAGAATACATAACAAATTCAAATCTTATAGAATATTTAAGTTCACCCGCCCAAAATTACCATTAACAGCTCCATTTGTGTTTGTGTAGGCTTCTACTGTGCTTCAAAAACCTAAATAAATATATATATAGTTTGTTATGTTTTTTGATGGAATTGTGCCATACACATTGTTCTACAACCTGGTGTTTTCATTTAATATATTTTGGGCAACTTTTCAAGATGTAAGCTGAGCTCTACCTCACTCCTGAGTCTCTTTTTTCCTGGATAAATAAGTAATGACACAGTCTTCTGGTTTTGGCTTGCTGTTTTGGTAGCAGGTGGGCCTGAATTTGAATCCCAGTCCAACGATTTACTTGCTGTGTGGCCTTGGCAGGAAAAAAAGAAACACTTCACTCAGGTTGAGTGGGGTGGGGTAAAATCAAGGAAGGCTTTTCAGAAGAGGTGGCCTCTAAATGGACTCCTGAAGGGTAAGCAGGAGTTAGGCAGGTGATGATGAGGATTGGGAGAGAGAATATACCAGAGAAAGGAAATCAGTTAAGAAAAGGCTGAAGATGGGGTGCAGCCCTGGGAAGGAACTCAGACGGCTTGGGGGCTGAGGACAGAGCAAGCATGGGGAGGATGAGAGTTGAAGTGTCTGTTCACTGAGGCACCACAGACTTCACCGTGGGGGCATCGGAAGCCCTGAGTGGCACTGGAGCTGGAGGGTGACATGGCTGGATCAGTGTTAGAAGGCGTGGAGGCCTTCTGGGGTGGAGGTGGTGGGTGTAGACTAGAGTGGGAAGGCTGGGAGGAGAGAGACCAGGCAGGGAGATGCTGCTATTGGTACACGTGGTAAAGGAAGGGTGTAGCTGCCACTGAGGTGGTGGGCATGGGGATAAAGAGGAACGGGTATGTTCAAGACCATGGTGGATGCAGAGGCCACTGGACTTGTCAGGATGCCTCCCAGGGATGCAGGAACACTCTCTTCCCGCTCACACAGGAAGGCCAGGAGGGCGGGCAGAGATTAAACCACTAGTGGTAGTCGAATGCCCATGGCCTGCCAGACTGTTCCAGGCATTTGAACAGTGCACAACAGACAAACAGCTCCCTGTGGAGGTGAATTTTAGCAGCAGGAGGCAAACGTAACAAATTTGCAAGTCCCTAGAGCGGTTATGTAAAAGACTCGTTTGTTAGTTTGTTATGCTGCTCAAATCCTAACAGCTTCTTTGTGAGTACCTCAGATCTGCAGCCTTGGACACAAGCAGAGAGGTAAGGTACAGAGCTCTAATGAACAAGGATACATTGATGCTGAAACCAGAACCTGGGTCTGTGTGCTTCCAAAGCCACATAGGAAGTGTGTCTTATACAGCCAAAGACAGATCACACTGGTATCTGGGAATGTGGCAGCTCAGGAGAGAAGGGGCTGATTCTGTCCACAGGGTCCTCTCTGTCCCAGCTGCTGAGCCTCACCGACTCTAGGGCCAGCTCCTTCCTCATTCAGTGGAAGGTTTTTAATAAGCAGAGGAATCATTGCATCGCATTTTTAAAACAAATTTTCAATGTTTTGAACATTTTTTATTGTGGTAAAGTTACCATCAAAATTTACTATTTTGACCATTCTTAAGGGTACTTTTCTGTAGTATTATTAGTGACTTTTAATATTTCAGCCAATCCAGGTCCCCTCAGAGGCATCTGCTTCTGATCTTTTGTTATGACCATTCTGGTTATTATGGGTATGATTTTAGTTTCTTCTTTTGCAAAAACAGAAACAACTCACACCTTACATTGTGGTTGTCACAGGCCTGATGATGTCTATAATTAATTGTGAGTGTGTTAGAAACAGTCTCCCTACCTAAGCGAGCTTCCAAACAGAAGACACTCTTGCTTTTTGTTTTTAAAAATATTTTAAAATTCTCAAAATAACCGCCACTGTTGACAATAAAAACAAGATAACACCTCAGCTCCCTAAACAAAAATACATTTAAAAGTCAATGAAGAGTATGATTGTCCTTTAGGAGTAAAAAAGTAAATAAATATTTGTCTCAGTAGAGCTAAGCTTTTCTCTTTGGGGATCGTTTCCAAATTCCTCTTCACTTGTCAAACTCTTTGCTTATAAATCAATATCAGGTTCTTTCTCCTGCTTGCATCCTCAGATCTTTCTTCAACCTCTGTCTTCTTCCTTTATTTATTCATTCAACACATTTGTTAAACACTGAGTTGTTGCTGGAGCTACAGCTTTGAGCACGTCAGGCACAGCCCTAATCTTTATGTTGCTCAAATTGCAAGGACTGTGTGACCTAGGTCAGGTCAACTCACCTCTCTGAGCCAGTGTTCTCTTCCGTTAGCAGGCATGGTTACAAGTCCCAAATTCCCAAGCCCCACTCAAGCTTGACTTCCCCTGGGAAAACAAGGCTGGCAAATAGTGACTGTTCAGCGAATCCTAGGACACCGTGCATCTGGGCCTCTCCCATGCTGACCTCCATTCGCTTCCACACCTTGTCTCGCCAGTAGACGGTGTCTTACTGACATTTATGCATACTAACCCAGAGGCATCAAGTGTATCCAGTCATTCAACAAATAGTTTATAAAGCTCCTATTGTGTGCCAGGCATTGGGTTGGCTACTGGTGGTAGAGTGGTGAGGTCATCAGGCTAGCCCTGTCCTTAGGAGCTCACAGGATGGCAATTGACCAATGGCCATAGGTGATAGGAAGATGGGCACTGACCTCTGGTAGGGCACCAGGGGTGGTTTTCCTGCAGGAGTGACATCTAAACTCATGGCTTGAGGATAAGTAGGATTTATCTGGGTGGGACTGTAGGGAGAGAGAGGCAATAGGGGACAGGCGTCCCAGCAGAGGTAAGAGTATGGGGGAAGGCCCTGGAATTTGCTCAGAGGCAGAAAAAGTCAGGTATCAGGAACACGGAGGAGAGGGAGGTGCCACTGGCAAGGCAGACAGGGCCAGATCTGTGGGCAGAAGGGCCACACCTGTGCTATCCGTGAGCACAGGGAAGGTTGGGCAAGTTGAAGAGTTCTGGACTTGAGGCTGCGTGGGGGACAAGGACAGCCCTACTGTTTCCATCACAGACACTGGCCTAGAGATGACAGATTTTCTGATTTTCAAGAGATGTTACAAATCCGGATTTAATGTCATATTTCATAACTTGTAAATACTGGAAACTGACCTTTAGAAAACAAAACAGAAAACCTCCCACCTGTGGGCTGTGTCCAGCCTTAGGGCCACCTTTCACACACCTTGATGGGGAGTGTGTACCTGTGAAGGCTTATTTGTACCCCAAAGCAATGGGACATCATTGAGGACATGATGAGTGCTTCAAGAAGGCTTTTGGGCTGCAGCGTGGAGAAAGGATTGGATTCCAGCCGGGACTGAAGGGGTTGACTGGTCCGGTTATGAGTTGGGTCAGAGTAACAGCAGTGTGGATGGAGAGAGGCAGAAGAGGTTGAGTGAGGCTAGTGGTGATGGGAAGTGGTGTCCCAGGAAGGAGGAGTCCAGAACAACTCCCAGGTGTCTGGCACATCAGCCAGATAGCAGGGTGGTGCCGGATGCTAAGACAGGGAGTTGTGAAGGAGCAGAAGCAGCTCTGCAGGGGATAAGATAACAAGTTCACTGACGTGAATTGTGCATATCACAGAGCAACTGGAAGGAATTGCTGATTCGAGGACCTGAATACCTAGATTCCCAAGCTGGGGCACTCTCTCCCAGGGACAACAGGGCTCATGAACATGATGCCGGCCAAGGGGTACAGCTGCCCACACCCACCTTCTGGCCTCAAGCCAGCTGAAAGGTGTGCCGTTGGTCCCTGTAGACTGTCTCTTCCCATCAGATGGGAGTTTCCGGACAGTCTTGGCCCTGGCCAGGAGGATGGGTGAGAAACCCTGTAAGTATCTTTTTGTTTTCAAATGTATACTCTGGGAATGTGGATATAGGGCTTCTGGTCCAGGAAAGAACATCAAATGGGGAATTTTTATTCATGCCTCTGGGGATTTGCAATGTTCCAGCCAAGTGAAGTTCACAGTTATTTTACTAAGCATCAGAATTTCATTTTCACTATTTTAATCATATTCCTTATTTACCTTTAAAGACTGAGACAACCAAGCTTTGAAAAAAAGAGAGAGAAAAACTGGGCTTTAATGAAGGCAATTGCTTTGAAACACAGAATATGAAGGAAGTAGCAAGAAGGTGGCTATTTATTTTATGATTTCAACTTTTATTTTAAATTGAGAGAGTACACATGCACACTTGTTTCCTGGGTATACTGAGAGATACTGAAGTTTGGGGTATAATTGATCCCATCACACAAGTACTGAACATACTACACAATAGCTTTGCAACTTTTGTCCTCTCCATCCTTCCCCTCCATCTATCCCACTGTCCTTCATGTCTAGTGTTGCCATCTTTCTGTCCATGAGTCTCACTTATAAGTGAGAACATGCAGTATTTGGTTTTCTGTTCCTGTGTTATTTCACTTAGGATAATGACCTCCAGCTCCATCCATGTTGCTGCAAAGAACATGATTTTGCTTCTTCTTATGGCTGCATAGTATTCCATGGTGTGTATGTATCACATTTTCTTTATCCATTTCACCATTGATGGGCACTTAAGTTGATTCCATGTCTTTGCTATTGTGAATAGTGCTGCCATGAACATATGAGTGCACGACTCTTTTTGGTAGAATAATCTATTTTCCTTTGGATATTTGCCGGGTCAAATGGTAGTTCTGTTTTAAGCTCTTTAAGAAATTTCCAAACTGTTTTCCATAGTGGCTGAACTAATTTACATTCCCACCAACAGTGCATAAGTGTTCGCTTTTCAGGCCAAGCGTGGTGGCTCACGCCTGTAATCCCAGCACTTTGGGAGGCCAAGGGGGGAAAATCACAAGGTCAGGAGATCGAGACCATCTTGGCCAACATGGTGAAACCCCATTTCTACTAAAAAAAAAAAAAA
>NW_022437025.1:8687056-8735357 GCF_009761245.1 Sapajus apella | reverse complement strand
ATATATATATAAAATTAGCTGGTGTGGTGGCAGCTACTCAGGAGGCTGAGGCAGGGGAATTGCTTGAACCCTCGAGGTGGAGGTTGCGGTGAGCCAAGATTTGTGCCACTACACTCCAGCTTGGTGACAGAACAAGACTCCATCTCAAAAAAAAAAAAAAAAACCCAAAAACCAACAAATAAGTGTTCTCTTTTCTCTGCAGCTCATTAGCATCTGTTGTTTTCTGACTTTTTAATCATAGCCCTTCTGACTGGTGTGAAATGGTATCTCATTGTGGTTTGGATTGGCATCTCTCTGATGATTAGTGATATTGAGCATTTTTTTTCACATGTTTGTTGGCCCTTTGTATGTCTTCTTCTGAGAAGTGTCTGTTCATGTCCTTTGCCCATTTTTTAATGGGGTTTTTTTTCTTGTTCAATTGTTTAAGTTCCTTATAGATTATGGATTTTAGCCCTTTGTCAGATGATACATAGTTTACAAATACTTTGTCCCATTCCGTAGGTTGTCTGTTTACTCTGTTGATATTTCTTGAATTAAAGAGCTCTACAGAACCTCATCAGGTAAATTAGATTCTACTTGTCAACTTTAGTTTTTGTTGCAATTTTTTGAGGATTTGATCATAAATCATTTCCCAAGGCCAATGTCCAGAATGATATGTCATAGGTTTTCTCAGATATCTTATAGTTTGAGGTCTTACATTTAAATCTTTAATCCATCTTGAGTTAATTTTTGTGTCTGGTAAAATGTAGGGGTCCAGTTACATTCTTCTGCATATGGCAAACCAACTATCCCAGCACCATTTATTGAATATAAAGTCCTTTTCACATTGCTTATTTCTGTCAACTTTGTCGAAGATTAGATGGCTGTAGGTGTACAGCTTTACTTCTGTGTTCTCCATTTGGTTTCATTTGCCTATGTATCTGTTTTTATACCAGTACCATGCTATTTGGTTACTGTAGATTTATAGTATTGTTTAAGGTCAGGTAATATGATGCCCCTGGCTTTTTTCTTTTTGCTTAGGATGGCCTTAGCTATTTGGGCTCTTTTCTGGTTCCATATGAATTTTAGAATTTTTTTCTAGTTTGATGGAAAATGACATTGGTAGCTTGATAGAAATAGTGTTGAATCTGTAGATTGCTTTGGGCAGTATCACTATTTTAATGATATTGATTCTTCTAACCCATGAACATGGAATGTTTTTCCATTTGTGTCATCTATGACTTCTTTCAGCAATGTTTTATAGTTCTCTTTATATAAATCTTTTACTTCCTTGGTTAGATTATTTCCTAGTTATTTTTTTGCAGCTATTACAAATGGGATTGCATTCTTGATTTGGCTCTCAGCTTGAACATTATTGGTGTATAGAAATACTAACTGATTTTTGTACATTGAGTTTGTATCCAGAAACTTTCCTGAAATTCTCTATCAGTTCCAGGAGACTTTTGGTGGAGTCTTTAAATTTTTCTAGATATAGAATTATATCATCAGTGAAGAGAGACAGTTTGACTTCTTTTTCTATTTGAATGCCTTTTCTTCCTTTCTCTTGCCTGATCGCTCTGGCTAGAACTTTAGTACTGTGCTGAATAGGAGTGATGAGAGTGTGCATCCTTGTCTTGTTTCAGTTTTTAAGGGGAATGCTTCCAGCTTTTTCCTGTTCAGTATGATGTTGGCTATGGGTTGCCATAGTTGGCTCTCATTATTTTGAGGTATATTTGTTCAATGCTTAGTTTCTTAAGAGTTTTTATCATTAAGGCTTGTTGGATTTTATCAAAAGCTTTTTCTGCATCTATTGTGGTGAATCACCTATATCGATTTGCATATGTTGAACCAACCTTGCATCCCAGGAATGAAGCATACTTAATTGTAGTGAATTTTAACTTTTTGATGTACTGCTGGATTCTGTTGGCTAGTAATTTGTTGAAGATTTTTCATCTATATTCATCAGGGATATTGGTCTGTTGTTTTCTGTTTTTATTGTATCTCTGCAAGGTTTTGGTATTGGTGTTATGCTGGTTTCATAGAACAAGTTAGGGAAGAGTCCCTCCTCAATTTTTTTGGAATAGTTTCAGCAGGATTGTACCAGCTTTTCTTTGTACATCTGATAGAATTTGGCTGTGAATCCATCTTGTCAGGGATTTTATTGGTTGGTAGGTTTTTTATTACTATTTCAATTTCAGATCTTGGTATTGGTCTGTTCAGAGTTTCAATTTCTTTCTAATTGAATCTTGGGAAATTGTGTGTTTCCAGGAATTTATTCATTTCCTCTAGATTTTCTATTTTGTGTGCCTAGAAGTGTTCATAATAGTCTCTGGAGGTTTTTTATATTTCTGTGGAATCAATTGTGATGTCACCTTTGTCATTTCTGATTGTGCTTATTTGGATCTTCTCTTTTTCTTTTTTTAATCTAGCTAGTGGTCTATTAATCTCATTTATATAACAAACTTTTGGTTTTGTTGATTCTTTTTACGGATTTTGGGTCTCCATTTTGTTCAGTTCTGCTTTCATTTTATAGCTTTTTTTTTTTTCTTTTGCTAGCTTTGGAGTTAGTTTGATCTTGTTTTTCTAACTCCTCTAGGAGTGGTATTAGATTATTAATATGAGATCTTTCTAACTTTTTGAGGTAAGCATTTAAGTACTCTAAGCATTCTTCTTAGCACTGCTTTTGCTGCATCCCAGTGATTTTGGTATGCTATATCTCTGTTTTCAGTTATTTCAAATAATTTTTTGATCTCTGCCTTAATTTCATCGTTTACTCAAAAGTCATTCAGGAACAAGGCGTTTAATTTCCATGTAATTGTGCGGTTTTGAGAGATCTTCTTGGTATTGATTTCTAATTTTAGTCCATTGTGGTCTGAGAGTATGGTTTGTATGAGTTTAATTTTTTTGAATCTATTGAGATTTGCTTTATGGCTGAGCCTGTGGTAGATGAAAGTGGCTTTTAGAATAGGCTGTCAGAAGGCAAGAAAGGGAAATAAATGTAGGAATTAATGCTGGTTCCATGAATTTAATCAAAGATGCATCATAAAATATTGTGGTGGCTGAACATTTATGTGACTCCAAATGATATTTGGATTAGTGTCTAAACCCACTTAGCTACATTTGAGCAACAAGAAGGGTTTGGACAGAGTGGTTCTCAGGCTACAGCTACCTAAAGTCAATTGTTAAGTTTAAGATTTTTTCTATTCCGCAGGCATTTACTATTATCTTAAAGTATTGGGCCAGCATTATTCTGTTAAGAGTTGTTCTGTGAGAGGCCGAGGTGGGCAGATCATGAGGTCAGATGGAGACCATCCTGGCCGACATGGTGAAACCCTGTTCAACATATGCAAATCAATATAGGTGATTCACCACAAATCTATTGTGGTGAATACAATCACCAATGTATTGTGAATACAATACAATACATAGGTGGTTCACCACAAATTTATTGTGGTGAGTACTAAAATACAAGAAAATTAGCTGGGCATGGTGGCATATGCCTGTAGTCCTAGCTACTCAGGAGGCTGAGGCAGGAGAATTGCTTGAACCCAGGAGGTAGAAGTTGAAGTGAGAGAAAATTGTGCCCCACTACACTAGCCTAGTGAGAGACAAAGACCCCATCTCACCATCTCAAAAAAAAAAAAAAAGAGTTGTTCTGTGGAAATTTAACAAGTAACAGGTACAAGGTTTAAAAGAAAAATAAGAAATAAAATTAATAGTAATATGATAATCTCAGGTTGTATAGTAGTTGTGATCCATGAACTTCGGTTTAAAGACAACAAATTAAATAAATTAATTTAATTAATTAAATGACCATGAGGAATTAGGTGAAACTTGTTATAACCAGTGTTTTTTGTTTGCTTGTTTTGTTTTGTTGATTTTATGTATTTGGGTCTTAACTTTTCCAGGGAAATTTATACAAGTATGACATGTAGTGTTAGCAACAGCACAGACTCTTTTTGTTTGTGTGTTTAACCCAGCTAGCTGGGTTCCAGGAGCCCTGCACTTAGAACTCAAAACTGCTGCAGGCTTTAAGCTTTCCCCACCTGGACAGAAACTGTGGCTTTCAGGCCATGCCCTTCCTGGCCCACCCCAAAGCAAGGATGCCCAGCTTCTACACCTGTGACTACAGCGCCTCCACTTGCCCCTTAGTTCTGGCTGAGGGAGTTCATCCCACTCAAGATTATGTCGTGAATCACAGTTGGGAGCTTCTCTCAACCTGTGACTGCTGCCTGAGTTAGCTGTCTCACTTCTGCAAGGCTCCCTGCAAAGTAGAATTAGGAATGGCTTCCCTCCATCCCTACTGGAGTCTGGTAGTGCACAGCATGTCTGATGCTGCTCCTTCTCAACACTTCCAACTGCTTAGCTCCAGTGCTGGGTTGGCCTGTATTATCAGGTTCCCCAGTGGGAGTGTGTGTCACAGAGGCAGTCTCTCCCACTGTCACACTCTGGGGATTCAGTTTTCCACCTGGCTCATGGTATGGGCTGCTGCCACCACTTCTTTCAAAGAGTCTGTGGTTTCTTTCAGCTTTCTGGTTAAATGCCTGTGTTGTTTCTTGGAAAAAAAATTACAGCAGCAATCTCTACACACTATTTTGTCTTTTCCAAGATGTAGTTTGGCTTCGTCTCCATCCAGATCTCATCTTGAATTGTAGCTCCCATAATTCCCATGTGTTGTGGGAGGAACCTGGTGGCAGATAATTGAATTATGGAGGCAGGTTTTTCCCATACTGTTTTCATGATAGTGAATAAGTCTCGTGAGATCTAATGGTTCTATAGAGGAGAGTTCTCCTGCACATGCTCTCTCTTGTCTGCCACCATGTAAGACATGCCTTTACCTTCTGCCGTGATTGTGAAGCCTCCCCAGACATGTGGAACTGTGAGTCTATTAAACCTCGTTGTTTTTTTTTAAATAAATTACTCAGTCTCAGCTAGGTCTTTATCAGCAGCATGAAAACGGACTAGTACAAGAGGCATGCTAATAATGCCTCTCATGTGCCATCTTAGCAAAAAAAAAAAAAAAGATCTTCAAATTATTTGAAACTTGTATTTAAGAGTACTCGTCAAAGTCTTTGTAATCAATCTAACTGCAGATACCTTTAGAGAAAAATTTAAAATAACTGTAAATGACAAAAATTTAAAACAACCATAGTTGAAAATATGATAAAGTTTCCCATAACCAGAAATTTACAAGGAAATTTAGTTATTTTGTGGCATACAACATAATAACCAAAGTTACAAATGATAACAGAAGATTTTAAGAGTTTTATGCCATTTTGGAATATTTATGTCAATAACATATCCATAAATGTAACTGAAAGGAGATCTAATATCATTTAGCATTTGATATTTTCCATATAATTTACCAAACAAGTCTAATTATTTAATATCTCTATAAGATGAGAAAGATGTCCATTGAGGCTTTCTAGGGGCCTGACTTGAAAACCTCAAAGTTAATTTTAGGTCAAAAAGATTTAATTTAGAATTTTGATGCTGGGGAAGTCCATTAAAGATGCCAAAAGGTTTAAAATACCTGATGAAAACAGGATCACAGGGCACTGTGTAATAGTAGTCATTTATTGAATTAAACTGATAATTATAGATCTTAAAAGCAATACAGAAAGTTATATAAAAGTTTAAAAAACTTTAACCCTTACAGTCTCCATTTTTTTTAAGTAATAGAAAAATTCAATAAAGGCAACACAGGAAATTATCTTGATAAAATATAAAATATTTGTTTCTTAGGCCAGTTACTAAAAAGATTAAAAAACAAAACAAAACAAAAAAACCTCCTTCTGTGTGATTGCTTCTCCTCATGGGAAGCCTGTTTAGATAACCTAATGAAAAAATACTTGAATTTATTCAGAATATGTATCCAAGGTTATAGCTGTACACTGTGGAACAGAAACAAGAAAACTATTACCTTGAGCAGCGGAATATATGGCTCTTAGTAGAGCGTGGGAAATTCCCTGGTTACATGGAACAATTTAGACACATTAAGAAAAGCCAAATGTACAGAATCAAGCTATACTGGAAAAAAAATTCTTTTCTAGGTCTTTAAGACAAACATTTTTAGTGTCAGGCCTAAACAGCTGTTGGAAGGAGAGGAAAAAGTTATAGGAGCTAACAAAAAAGTTGAAGGAGAACATTAACACCCCAGCCAAGCAAAAAGATGTACCTTCTCAGGGAAGAAAGTGGAAGAACAGAAGGCAATATCGTATGAACTGCACATCCTACGCTGTGAGACACATTAAAAGTTGAACTTCTGAGATATGATTTTGAGAAACTTCAAGAGGAAAACTCTACATTGAGAAATAAAGATATTATTTTTAAGAAGAAGACAGCATTTTAAACTAAAAACTAGTTAAATTAAATGGAGACTATAAAACAAAAAAATCAGCTACAGTTTAGAAAGTGGCTGAAAATTTTTAGAATTAAAAATGAAGACTTTTTGTAAATCTTACTAAAAGCAGGTCATTATTTCAAGTAAACTTTGTTATTTTAACACAAGGGACCAAATTTTTAGTTTTGTATTGGTGTAATTTTAATATCAAAACTCAAACCTTAGAAAGGCTTATAAATAATTCCCTTTTAAATAGAGTCAACTTGATCACATACAAAATTTCTTTTGTAAAGGTATCCTTTTCAGACCTTTTACAACTTTCACAGACTTTCATGACATGCTTATAACTTTTGTTTTGCTCTATACTATCTTATTTTTAAATAACCAGTCACTTTATTTTAGGAAAAAACATTTACCAGGCAAGATTTTTTAATATAAAATTATTTTTTTCTTAAATGTTTCTTACCAAAAATATATCTTTATACCTGTAACTTTCTTTACCTCTCTTTCTCCTGTTTACTGGATTCTTCTTTTTATGTTTATATTTTCTGTCTAAACCCATTTTTTGAAACAACTTTTAATAACCTTTTAATTTAAACATAATTATTTTAAATGAAGTACACGTTTTGTCTTTCTTAAAATTTTTAAATTAAAAACTTCTTACTTTTTTGATACCTTTTATATACAGAATTTTATATAGTAATCAGAATGTTTAACTCTTATTAATCTTAATTTTTAGCAAAAATCTAGAAATAAATTTTAAACTATCACATGTCAGTATTTTATAGATGAAACTATTTTACAGTTTTATAAACATATTTTATCATAACACAATTTTAATGTGTATTAATACACCCATTCCAGGAACCCACAATGCGGTCCCACCTCCCAGCCTCTGCCCTTGCCATTTCTCCCTCCTGACCTCCTTTTTCTACTTTCCCTGACTGTTGTCATCCTCCAAAACCCAGTGAGCCGAGGCCTCTTGAGAGGGCCTCTCTTCTGCCAGCCACTGGAATCAGCTGTCCCCATTTCAGCCTCCCTCAAACAGTACTCCTCTCTCACAGACTTGCTTTGTTCTATGTAGCAGTCAGGTGGTCATCCACCTGTCCATCTTTCCCCAGGACCAAAGTCCAAGTTCTCATTTTTGTATCAACATAGAGCCGACCATGGGGTCTGTAGCATTGAGCTGCCCCCCAATGTGGAGGGAAGGTACACATTTCTCTTGACCTTGGAATTATGAAAAAGGCCGTGATTATTGAATTTTCTAACGATTTGATGTGGTTAGGCTGTGTCCCCACCCTAATCTCACCTGCATTGTAATAATCCCGCTGTGTCAAGGGCAGGGCCAGGTGGAGATAATTGAATCACAGGGGCGGTTTTCCCATGCTGTTCTTGTGGTGGTGACTATGTTTCATGAGGTCTGATGGTTTTAGAAAGGGGAGTTCTCCTGTACAGGCTGTCTCTCTTGCCTGCCACCATGCAAGAGGTGACTTTGTTCCTCCTTTGCCTTCTGCCATGATTGTTAGGCCTCCCCAGCCATGTGAAACTGTGTCAGTTAAACCTCTTTCCTTTATAAATTACCCAATCTCAGGTATGTCTTTATTAGCAGTGTGAGAACAAACTAATACAGCTTCCTCGCTTCTGAGAACACAGCAGACTTCCTGTTATGCCTTCCTGTTATGATGCATATATGGTCAGGACACCGGCCACTGAGTGTTCAGGGTTCTGAGACTTTGGGTGTCACCTTTTCTGGCCTCGAGTTCATTATCATTAATATGAAGGGGGTTGTAAATGAAAGAGAAAAGTAGCTCTGAGCCTCCCATCTGCTGGAGCTTCTGATGTGATGGCCACTGGTGATGGTGATGCTTGCCCCTGGGCTGGGGGCACTTCAGCCCCTGGGTCAGCTCAGCTGGTGTCTCCATCTGCAAACAGGGAAGGCTGAAGGGAGACAAGATAAATTTAATAGTTCCTGAAGTCATGTCATCTGGGATTTTAAAGAAAGTCCTTGAAGCTTGTCTCAATTTTGTTGTCCAGTCTTCAAAACAGCCTCAGGGGAAACCATTAGTTCGGCTGCCCTTTGAGCAGGTGCCCTGGAGTGGGAGCTGGGAGAGAGAATTTCCCTAGCTCCTCAGAGGTGACCTGGAGGTGGGTGGCACAGCTGAGGAGGAGGCCTGGGTCCTTAGCCTTCTGGCCACCAATCCCAGCCCTGTTGACTTCCCCATGCAGTGGCCATTCTCTTTTGCAAAGAGACCCTGAGCTCTGCTGTTTCTCAGCTGCAGGGCTAGGTGCTGTGAATGTGCTATATGATGCATCTTTGCCACCATTTGGGGTGGAGTGTGGCTACATTACACATAAGAAGACTGAGGCTCTGGGAGGCCGAGCATCCCTCCAACACAGCCAGCTCAGTCCCCCGATCTTGGATTTGCCTGATTATCTCATACATGTCTCTCAGCCTCTCTAAACTCCAGTTTCCCTCTTTGGAGAATGGGGGAATGATCCTTCATCCAGACAGTTGAGGGAAAGATTAAATGGGAGGAGGAGGACCAAAATTTGCAAAGTATTTACTTTGTGCCAAGCAGTGGGCTTTACCCATGGTAATAATATCGCTAACCAGTTCTCCCAGCACCATTTATTAAATAGAGAATCTTTTCCCCATTGCTTGTTTTTGTGAGGTGTGTTGAAGATCAGATGGTTGTAGTGTTCAGTCTTATTTCTGAGTTCCCTAGAAGCTGGACACTCACAGTGGGAAGCCCTGCCCAGGGCTATA
This sequence comes from Sapajus apella, assembly GCF_009761245.1. NCBI lineage: Eukaryota > Metazoa > Chordata > Mammalia > Primates > Cebidae > Sapajus > Sapajus apella. Next base: position 8,726,268 of record NW_022437025.1, on the reverse strand, counting down.
TGGCTAGTGATCTTGGAGCATGATTTGAACATGCTTAGGCATTAGTAATATGCTGTGGTATAGGAGACCACAGCACAGGGCCTAGCACGTAGTGGTCCAGGTGTCTGTTAGCTTCCTCCTTCCTTTCCTTTCTGTGAGGACTGAGTATTCAGTTCACCTCTCATGACCTCTCATGATGTGTGTCAACCACCTGGAAGACAGTACTAGATGCTGTTCGAGGAATGCATAGAAGGCTTTCCCCTGTTTCTGGAGGGGTTGCCACATGTCAGGACCTGTGCTACAGTCTTCACCAGCATTGTCTCACATGGTCCCCACACCACACAGGAATCCTATGGGGCGTGATTACTATTGTTATATCCATTTTGCAGATGAGCAAACCAGGTCCCACAGGAGGTTGGAGAACTTGCCTAAGGCCACATACGCATAGGAGCCAGTGGACTCCAGACCCTTGCTCATAATCACTGTCTGTCTATAACCAAAGCAGCCTGGACCATGGCTCACCCCTTACCAAGAGGCAGGGAGTGGTTGGGTGTGGCTCCAGCTGACCTGCCACCTTACCACTTGTTGTCACTTGTGGCACTCTTATTAAATCACTCTCAGTTTCTAAATGTGCCGAGAGTCTACAAGAAATGCACTGAGAGTCGTGCTTGTTCTTTTTTGTTTTTGCATTGGCTCTTCCCTGAGCCTGGAATAGTGTTTTCTTTCTCCCTTCCATTTGGCTAATTGTCCCCTAGACCCCAAGGTGGAGGCCACCTTCTCCAGAAAGCTTTCCATGGCCCTCTTTCGCTGCATTAGGTGGTTTCAGTCATACCTTCCCAAACATCTTCCTTTTTTAAGTTTTATTTTAAGTTCTGGGGTATATGTGCAGGATGTGCAGGTTTGTTACATCCAATCCAAGCTAGGACTCAGCCAGTGGACCCCCAGACCCTCTCTCATAATCACTGTCTGTCTGTAACCAAAGCAGGCTGGCCCGGGGCTCACCCCTTACCAAAGCTGCTAGGTAGGGCAGGCAAGCCCCTGCTGCTTCCTTGGACTGCAGGGGCAAGGCTGGGGCGGTCAGGAGCAAGGATGGGGCAGTCAGGGGCTCTGTGTCCAAACCAGGCCTGGGATCGGATGCCCTCTAGTGTCTGCATGAACCCAATCCTGGCACTTGAACCAATTTGTCTATTTCTGATGTATTTATTCAACAAACATCTATTGAATGCCTAGGCTGTATCCAGCAGTGAACAAAACAGACCTACAAGGATTCCTGCCTTCATTAGCCCTGCATTTTAATGAAGGACACATATCAGAGACAAATAAATATAGAAAGTTGAGTAGTAATGACTAGTGAAATAGAAAAAGGCAGGAAGGGGGAGGGTGGCCATTGGGGGAAAGGTTGAGCCCAGCATGAAGCATGGGAGTGACTGGGGCAGATCCCTGGAGAAGGACATCCCATCCTTCCCCAGCAATGCCTCTTTTGGCAAAATTTGCCTAGCCGGACTCCTTCCTTCTCACTGCTGGCCCTGTCATTCTCCTTTCAAATCTTTATCCCACACATACCTCCTCTCACTCCCCACTGGCTGCTCCTAAATTCAGGTTCTCTCCACTCCGTTCCTCTGGACCACAGCATCCATAATGTGTGCCTCTTATATCCATAAAATTTCAACCAATTCATTCAGCTAATATTTACGGAGCATCCACAATGCACCAGACAGTAGAGATGAGTTAGGCAGAGTCCCTGCCTGCAAGGAGCTCACTGCTAGAGGGACTTTTGAGGGAAGAGTGTGGTGGCTGTGGGGTAAATGTGGCGCATAGACCAATAGGGAGCCCAGGGGCAGAAGTCCCAGGGAGCTAACCCAATGCAGTGAGAGAGGGCCATGGAAATCTTTCTGGAGAAGGTGGCCTCCAACTTGAGGTCTAGGGAACAATTAGCCAAATGGAAGGGAAGGAAAAGACCATTCCAGGCACAGGGAAGAGCCAGTGCAAAAACAAAAAAGAACAAGAGGGACTCTCAGCACGTTTAGAAACTAAGAGTAATTTAATAAGAGTGCCTGAAGTGACAACAAATGGCGAGGTGGAAGGTCAGCTGGGGCCACACCCACCCGCTCCCTGTCTCTGCACTGAAACCACATCTGTGGTTTCAGTCACACCAGCCCAACCATCTTCCTTTTTTAAGTTTTATTTTAAGTTCTGGGGTATATGTGCAGGGTGTACAGGCTTGTTACATAGGTAAATGTGTGTCATAGTGGTTTGCTGCACCTATCGACCCATCACTTAAGTATTAAGCCCAGGTTGCATTAGCTGGTTTTCATGATGCTCTCTTTCCCACTGCCCAGACTCCCTGACAGGCCCCAGTGTGTGTTGTTCCCCTCCCTGTGTCCGTGTGTTCTCATTGTTCAGCTCCCACTTATGAGTGAGAACATGCAGTATTTGGTTTTCTGTTCCAGTGTTAGTTTGCTGAGGCTAATGGCTCCCAGTTCCATCCATGTCTCTGCAAAGGACATAATTTTGTTCTTTTTTTATGGCTGCATAGTATTCCATAGCATATATGTACCACATTTCTTTATCGAATTTATCATTGACATTTGGGTTGATTCCAAAGGCATTTGGGTTGATTCCACGTTTTGCTATTGTGAATAGTGTTGTAATGAACATACACCTGCATGTATCTTTATAATATAATGATTCATATTCCTTTGGATATATATCCAGTAATGGGATTGCTGGGTCAAATGACATTTCTGGTTCTAGGTCTTTGAGGAATCGCCACAAGGTCTTCCACAATGGTTCAGCTAATTTACACTCCCACCCACAGTGTAAAAGCATTCGTGTCTCTCCACAGCCCCACCAGCAACCGTTGTTTCTTGACTTTTTAATAATCGCCATTCTGACTGGTGTGAGATGGCATCTCACTGTGGTTTTGATTTGCATTTCTCTAATGATCAGTGATATTGAGCTTTTTTTCATATGTTTGTTGGCCCCATGAATGTCTTCTTTGAGAAGTGTCTGTTCATGTCCTTTGCCCACTTTTTAATGATTTTTAAAAATCAATTTGTTTAAGTTCCTTGTATACTATGAATATTAGGCCTATGTCAAATGGATAGATTGCAAAAATTTTCTTCCATTCTGTAGACTATCTGTTCACTCTGATGATAGTTTTTTGTTGTTGTTGTGCAAAAGCTCTTTAATTAGATCCCATTTGTCAATTTTTGCCTTTGTTGCAGTTGCTTTTGATGTTTTTGTCATGAAATCTTTCCCCATGCCTATGTCCTGAATGGTATTCCCTAGATCTTCTTCTAGGGTTTTTATAATTTTGGTTTTACATTTAGATTTGGGTTTTACATTTAATCCATCTTGAGTTAATTTTTGTAGAAGGTGTAAGGAAGGAGTCCAGTTTCAATTTTCTGCATATGGCTAACCAGTTCTCCCAGTACCATTTATTAAATAGAGAATCCTTTCCCCATCGCTTCTTTTTGTCAGACTTGTTGAAGATCAGATGGTTGTAGGTATGCAGTCTTATTTCTGAGTTCTCTATTCTGTTCATTGGCCTATGTGTCTGTTTTTGTATCAGTACCATGCTGTTTTGGTTACTGTAGCCTTGCAGTATAGTTTGAAGTTGGCCTCCAGCTTTGCTACTTTTGCTTAGTATTGTCTTGGCCATATGCTGCCCAACCATCTTTCTGGCACTGTGCTTTGACTGAGTCACTCCGAGCCTCTTGGTGGGAAGGGGCATAGCATGTTGGAAATTGCTGTGATTTGGAAGTTAGGAAGTTGGATCCTACTCTGCTGCTTTCTAGCTGTGTGACTTGAACAAGTTACTTCAATTCTTTGAGGCTTGGTTTCTGTATCTGTAAAATGGGAACAATAATATTAATACACACCCCAAGGAGTTAATGCAATGATTAAAAGAGACACTATATGTAAAGGACTTTGCACCGTTTTCTACAAATGGGAGCCACCCAGACAAACAATAAATTCTGTGTCCACCAAATGAAGCCTTATTCCCTCAGTCTGGCCTTCAGGGGTCCCAAATTTGGGTTTATTCTCCGGTTCTAGCCCTTTCTATCCTCTAGTGCCATTCAGCTGCCCATGTTTCCCTTCTGCTATCATCCCATAATCCTCATGCCACTCCCTGGGCCTGGAATCACCTCTCTTATCACCCCTCTCGGTCCATGTCACTCATCCTTCGAGAGAAACCTAATTCAAACGACAAAGAAAAGAAATAGCATTTTCACAGCCCTTCTGAAAATGGAAGTGAGAAGGGAAGCTGAACGTCACGTGAGTTTTGGCTCCTGACAAAAGCATTCTCTTCCTTTGTTGAATTCTCACATGCTCTGGGTGCCTTTGATCAGATAGGGGTGCATGGGGAGGGGCTGTGTCTTCTTGCTCCCCTCTGCCTTCACCTTGACTGTAAACACTTAAGGGGCTGGGCCACTCCTGTTCAGATTCCCCTTTCTCCCCTGGCACAGCCCAGCATAGAGTAGGCATCACTAATATTGTCCACCGACTTAGGCATTTGATGGGGACAGTTAGGCAGCATTTTGTATTCACTTACTTGGATAGAGGGTGATATCTGGGGCTGGTGAAGGGGGAGCTTGTTTTCTAGGCAGAAGAGCCTACTTTGCATCTGTGCAGTTTTAGTGAAGACTGAGTGACTTGGGTAGGCTCGGGGCCCTGGGGAGATGTAAATTCAAATGCTGCACTTTAATAACTGGATGAGACAGATGTTGCTTCTGGCAGACTTCAAGTTCTAACATTTGTAACAATAAGGCTCTTCTCACATATAGCTTCCTTGACTTGTGGCTTTTCCAAGCAATGCCCACTGATAATGATTCCTTTCCATGCTTTGAACACTGGGGGAGAATATAACCAGGTAGCCCTGGTGCTTGCCCAGAAGGGTGTGGTGTTGAAGTGGGACAATGCTTGGAAATAAATTCTCTCCCTACCTACCACCAAACTCATCTAGCTGTCAAGTCAGACCCTGAATGTGACTCGGCCCCTCCCCGAAAGCCAGAACATTCTCGTTTCTTAGGCCCAGGCTATAGTCGGGTTGTGCAGCTCAATCACAGCAAATGGAGCCTGAGAGTGTAGACGAGGGATTCACTACCAAAAACAAATCTCAAAACCCCAGATGAAAAGTACTCATATTTCAACTTCATATTTGAAGTTCATAATCTTAAATTTTAAATTATTTTAGTCAAAACAATGCATACGAATGACTTTAAAAATGCAATACTACTAAAAGTCTTATAGTGACAAACAGAGATTCACGGTTCCATCCCCTCAAGCTCCCTGTCTGCTCTCCAGAGACACTCTCTTACAACTCTTTTACCTGTTACTTGATAATTCTACCATATTTTAAAATAATTGATAATAGAACTGCTTTAAATTTATTATCTTGAGACATTATCCATTGATAATTGGTGTCCCGTTACAGTGATTGAGGCCTTAGCATTCCTTTTTTTTTGTTTTTTTTTTATGTTTTTTTTTTTAAGATAGAGTCTTGCGTATCTCCCAGGCTGGAGTGCAGTGCAGTGGCAAAATCTCAGCTCAGCTCACTGCACCCTCTGCCTCCCAGTTTCAGGTGATTTTCCTGCCTTAGCCTCCAGAGTAGCTGGGATTACAGGCCCCCACCACCATGCCTGGCTAATTTGTGTACTTTTTTTAGTAGAGACGGGGTTTTACCACATTGGCCAGGCTGATCTTGAACTCCTAACCTCAAGTGATCCACCTGTCTTAGAATTCTTACAGCACCATCCCTCCCCTTCTCTAACCTACCAATACACATATAGTAAAATTTTGTATTAGTTCACTGGTTAACATTTATATTGATATGACTATGTACCAATTACTTTTCTTTCTCATACAACCTTTTGTTTTTCCTGGAGTTATTAATTCCACTGTTTTTATTTTCTTATTTGCTTACTTTTCTAAGTACCTATAATTGATTTTTTCAAATTCTCCAACATTAAACACCTGATAATAAATTTACAAAATTCTTACCTATACCATAGATGTTCTCTCAACTTTATTTTTCTATATCAGCCCTCTAGCCTGTTGCTTTTATCTAAATGGGCCATTTCTGGGCAGGTCCTGGTGCAGAGCAGGCTTTCTGGGATTTTTGTTTCTCTCCTGGGTAGGAACCGCTGGTTCCTGGACTCTGTGCCCTCCTCTTATTTTCTTGTTTTGCTACATCATTTCCTCCATCACTTCCCTAAGAAGAAAACATGCAATGAAGATAAACATTTGAGACTTTCCGTGTCTGAAAATGTCTTTATTCTATACTTACACCCAATAGTTCTATATATAGAACTCTTGGATGAATATAATTTTCCTTGGAATTTTGAAGGCATTGCTTCAATGTCCTGTAGCACCTGACATTGCTGATGAGAAATCTGATGCCTTTCTTATTTTGATCACTTATATGTGAAATGTTGTTTCCCTGATAACTATTAGAATCTTATTTATCCCTTGTTTTGAAATGTATAAATACTTCCATGGGTGTGAATCCTTCTCTTTAATTGTGCAGAATTCTCAGTACTCAATTCCTTTCATTCTAGAAAAATCATTATGTTACTTCTTTGATAATTTTCTCACTTTCCATTTTTCTATTCCTGTTCTCTTTCTCTCAAACTCCTTGAAGTCAGATAATAGGCTGCTCTTCTAAGTTTGATTTTAGTATTTTCTGTTCTTTCCTTCATCTTTTTATCATTTGGTTCTTTATGGAAGATCTTCTCAAATTCATCTTCTAACTTGTCCAGTGTATTTTTATTATTTTATAATATTTTTAATTTCTGAGGGCTTTGTCCCCCTTTGTTCACTTTTCATGGAATCCTATTCTTGTTTTTTAGATATAATGTCTACAACTATATTTTAGAGGGTATTACTGATAGGGTATATTTTCCCCTACATTTGCTCTGCTGCTACATTTTATCTCTTTGCTCCAGATTGCTTTATCTTCCTGTTGGTTTCTTTTTGCCTTTCTCCTTTGTGTTAGACACTTTTTCAAAAGTGTGGTTGTCCCATTCATGTTTAAAAAGAAGGTGAGCAAAAGCTGTGGGTGAAGGACAAGGCGACATTCAAGAGTGATGAGAGTGTGAGCAGCATTTGTATTGGGAAGCCCTACAAGTCGGTGTGTGAATGCCTTTTCTCTGTGGAGGCTTGGATTCTCTTCCAAAGAATGGGAGGCACCTATTCTGGGAGAAGGTTCACTGCAGGTGACTGAGGGTTCCGAGATTTTTTTCCTGTTTTCAGCCTCCTGTTTTGCTGTTCTATCTGATATGTCCAAGCCTGGAATGACTGTGGTTGCATTGATTGTGAGAATGAACCCCATCTTCTGGTTCCCATCAATAAGTGAATAAAGGGCATAGGGTCTAAAGGCCTGCCACCCAATCTCTGTTTTCAGGCCCACCTCACCCTGCCTTTGGTGGGTCCTCCATGCTGAGCCTCTAGGGGTCCATGCCCCACAGAGGCTCCATTACCACTTCCTCCACTTTGCTCTTCCATCTTCTAAAGCTGGGCTAAAAATCTCTTGCTCACCATTGCCATTTCTTGTATCCTCATGTCTTTGTGGTTAATAACTTTGAAATTTCAGTACTGCCATGTTTGAGGAATGGGTAAGATAAATCGGCATGAACAATCTGCCTTGTTTATCAGGCAGTTTTAAAAAACATTTTCAATGCCCAATACATAGAAGGCACCCAGGAAACTTCAAATGAATAAATTTTAGAATGATCAGGATTTGAAATGCTAAGCCCAGAAAACTCTCCAAGGAAAAGCCTGAGGCATTCATCCTACGATGAAAATGCATTTAATAATACACAGCATTTCCCTCTTCTTGTTTTGACAAAGCTAGGTAAGCAAGCACAGTTTTATCTTGGTGAACTATTTCTTGGAGGATTCGGGATCCGTACCTGCAGACTACACAAAGAGAAACAAGACAAATCAATAACACAATCACAACAGCAATCATAGATCCTCCAAGTGTTTTCACCCACATCACTGGATTTAGGGCTGCAAATCCATCAGCAGCTCCCTCGAGCACCTCGGATTCTGAAATTAAAGTTACATGTGCTTGAGAAGCCTGAAAAACTTGTTCTTTTAATTTTCTCATATCCATTGATAGGTCTTCAGCATGTCTTTCCACGTAACGTTTTATTCTTTCCCCATTGTGGGCAGTCTCATTACATTTTAGAGTTAATAAAGTCAATCTGTAACTCTCCCACCACCAAAAGATAAGGGGGGTTCAACACAGCGCTGAATCTAAAGAGCTTTTATTTCTTATAAATTCTAATGAATAAGAATTAGGGCCTGATCTTCTATTATATTTTCCTTCCCAGACTTTTGTTGGTTTTAGGGCCATAAGCATTTGCCAAGGTTCTTTTTATTCAGCTCCTATCATCGGCCATACCATTTTTGTTGTGGTCCTGCTTATCCTCCATTTACACCTACTGGGGGATCTAATTGAGTGATGGGCTGCAATAAAGGAGAAAAGGAATATATGGTCAATATGTGAAATTTCCTTCTCTTCTGCCCCAACTCCAGGAATACTCACTGTAATGGTGATAACCGCCATCATAGCTACCATCAAGTCACTCATAACAGGCTGTCCTGCTTTCTTCAGGCTCTCCTGAGCCATCTGTGAAAGCTTTAAATGTCTGGATGGCACCCATACCAGTTGCTGCTTTGGACCTGGAGAAACACAAACAAATCCTCTACTCCATATTATTGCATTGCCTTTTCCCAATCTTTGTGAGTAGGTCTCGCCTCCAGATTAATTGCCTTAGGTTTTCATGTTTGGGTTGTTTTATCAAGTGTTGTTCAGCTGCTGTTAATTGTCCTCCTCTTGGCAAACTCAAAAAATTTAAAGTTAATCATGCTCCATTTAGTTGCATTTGTGGAGTTCTATATTCGCCACCTCCTTCCACAATTAAAACAAGCTTCAGGACCTCCTTTGTTTATTTTTAAACCTGCTATTTGTGCTAATAAGGTAGCTTATAAATTTCCTCCTATTCCATCACATGCCTTAATGTAATCCACCAAGTGCGCTTTCCCTTTAAGTGGCCGTAAAACAGCCTGGCATTACAAATTTGCATTGTTGAACACTAATAAGATTAGTTAGAATATTAACCTTGTCAGTCCACCAGGTCTTAAATTGTAAAAATTAAGAGAGAGATAAACACGCTCGGGTTCAAGTATCTAAATCTCCCTCTTTTCTCGCTTGTCGAATTCCTGCCTGAATGGAACCAGTTATCGTAGTTCTAGGAATACACGTGACGAAAGGAACCGTTAGTTTCATTTTCGAGGTAACTTCCTTTAATGGAGAAATATCGGGAGGATCTGGCCATCCTTCAGCTGGATACTGAGGTGGGGCTGACGGGCACACCTTTTTCTCATTTGACTTTTATCCTTTTGCTCTGCAGTGTCTCCGCATACTTCATCATACTCCCTTTCCTCTCCTGAATCTTTTTCCTCATCGTCTGTCTGAACGGCTCTAAGGCAAAACGCACTAAAGCCCAAAGATACCACACTAAATAAGCCTCAAGTTTGCTTGATCTTTGTCCCATTTACCTTAATACTACCAATCTCCCCCAGCTCACCATGGGAGAATTTTTTCAAGAGTTCTCAGGCTACATCTGAGCTCCCTCAACTAACCCTGGAAGATTTTTTTCAAGAGTTCTTGGGCTACTTCCAGGCTCCCCCCTAACTCACCTGAGAAATACTTTCACGAGTTCCCAGGCTCCTTCTGAGCTCCCCCAACTTACCCTGGGAGATTTTTTCAAGAGTTCTCCAGATACCTTAGTTTCTCCTTTCTCCATCATTCAGGCGACCCTTAGTCCCGGGTTCGAGTCCCACGTCTGGGCGCTACTTACCAAGACCAGCTCGGCTGTAGAGACCCCCACCCAGGTGGTGCTGAAAGCATTAAGAAGCAGACACCCAGATAGAACAGCAAAAGGGGACTATCTGGGGGCCAACAGCCTTCTGAGCTGAGAGCCTCAAGGGCCTGACAGCATTCCGGGCTGAGGGTCTTGAGCAGACTCTGATCCACTTATGTATTCTCTGAACAGGTGATGTGTTTTCTCATAGAACCAGGATAAACTAGGTGGACAGCTGGTGCCTGCTTACCACTGATCACAGACAAACTAAAAAGTATTCTCCACGAGGGAGCCACAGGGGCAGGGTCACATACCCTGTGCTTATAGAATTATTTTAACTGGTGTATGATATACATATACTGTTTTGCTACTTGAGACTGCCCCAAGCAGTTTTCCACTTGGTGGGTGGTGGCTAGGTTTTCCTTGCCACTGTTCTTAGCAAACAATATATTTAATCATACACTCAGCATTTCTCATTCAGCATTTCTCAGCACAAAATGACAAAGGGAACAGGCAGTGCAGTGAGGACTCAAACTCAGGTGGGCGTGACACCAGTGCCTACATCTGGGCCCACCTGGCCCTTGGTGGCTCCAGCTCTTTAAGCAACAGCATGTGGCTGAGATTTGAGACAGGCAGATGATCCAGCATGGGACCTCTCATCACTGCACAATGTTACCTCGGGAGAAGCACTGTCCCTCTCTGGGCTTTGGTTATCTACCTCTTACCCATGACCAAGAGGCATAGCAGGTTCAGTGGGCATTTGGAAAACAGCACAAGATAAGCTTGCCCCATTTTGCCAAGTTTCCAGTCAGAAATAACCAAGGTGTGACCTGAACCCCCTAAAACCTGATTTTAAATCTGAAGAATTAAAGTCACAGAGCTGGTGAATCAGAGAAACTTGGATATAGAGCATTAAAATCACAAGTGTGTGATTCTAGGACTTTCACACAGCATCTTACAAAAAAAGAATTATAGCTTGTTAGAATTATAGGACATTCAGGTCACAGAATCTGTGAAATTGACCTGTCCTCTCTAGAATGCAGAGATCTTCTCCAAAACAGCTCTGATATTGTTATTTCTATTATTTATTAAACACTATATTAGGCCATTCTTGCATGGCTATAAAGAATTACCTGAATCACCCCTGTAATCCCAGCATTCTGGGAGGCTGAGGCAGGCAGATCGCTTAAGCCTAGGGGTTTAAGACCAGCATGGGCAACATGGTGAAATCCCATCTCAACAAAAATTACAGAAAATTAGCTTGGCTTGGTGGTGCATGCCTGTAACCCTAGATACCTGGGAGGCTAAGGTGGGAGGAGCCTAGGAGGTTGGGGCTGCAGTGAGCTGAGATTGCACCACTGCACTACAGCCTGGGAGACAAAATGAGACCCTGTCAAAAAAAAAAAAAAAAGTCAGACAGACCTGAGACAGAGTAATTTATGAAGAAAAGAGGTTTAATTGGCTCATGGTTCTGCAGACTGTAAATGCATGGCACTGGCACCTGCTCAGTTTCTGGGGAGGCCTGCAGGAGCAGGCACGTCACATGGTGAAAGCAGAAGTAGGGCAGGGGAAGGTGCCACACGCTTTTCAACAACCCAATCTTGGGAGAACTCACTCACTGTCATGAGGACAGCACTAAGCCATGAGGCATCCAACCCCATAACCCAAATGCCTTCCATCAAGCCCCACCTCCAACATCGGGGATTACAATTCAATGTGAGATTTGGCAGGGACATATATTCTAATTATATCAAGCTCTTATAAAGCTCCTACTGCATGTGAGGTACTCCTCTGGGGACTAAATTTTACAGATGAGCAAACTGAGGAGTAGAGGGCTGAAGTGGTGTATCTGTTATCTCACAATCAGTAAGTGGCAGGGCCAGGGTTCAGGACCCAACCTCAGAGGTGGGACAACTTTAGAGGGCACTCTCTTGGCTTCTGTGGCATTGGGAGTCATGAGCTGAGCTGCGGCAGGTGGGAGCCACAGTGCTGCAGCCTCTGCCTTCCAGGCAGTCAGCTTAACCCCGCTGCCTTGATAGCTACGCAGATTCTGCAACCTTCATCCAAACATTAAATGAATCTTTTGTATATTTCCTGGCCTTTTCTGACAATTTTACTTTTCAAGCTTTTTAAAGATTCCATGTCAAAAACTTTCATACCACCTTTTTCCATTGGGAATAATGAGGAACATTGACAAAATTTGATTTCTTACGTCTTTATTAGCTTATCCTTCCAGAAAGAAGTACATTTCTTTTAGACAGAAAGGACAGTTCTCAAAAACCCAAATTCCTAGATGATTATTGGTTTTCAAAAAATAAACTTTTCTGATTCCACACTGACATTTTGACATGCATTCCTCAAGCTTCCATATGTGAAATATGGCAAACATGATTCTTTATTATTTGTACTAATTTATGGGGTGCATGTGAAATTTTGTTACATGTATATGCATGGTGATTAAGTCAGAATATTTAAGGTATCCATCGTCTGAGTATAATACATTTTTGTTAACTTTAGTCACCCTACTCTGCCACTAAACATTGGATTTATTCCTTCAGTGTCTGTACCCTTCAGCCCACTTCTCTTTATCCCACCCCCCACCCTTCTCAGTCTCTGTCATCTGTCTTTACACTCTCCACATCCATATGATCAATTTTTTTAGCTTCCACACATAAGTGAGAGAGAACATGCAATATGTCTTTTTGTGCCTGGCTTATCTCACTTTACTTAATGCCCCTCAGTTCCATCCACATTGCTGTAAATGGTAAGATTTCATTCTTTTTAATGGCTGAATAGTATTCCATTATGTGTATATACCATATTTTCTTTATTCATCCATTGATGGACTCTTAGATTGATTAAATGTCTTTACTATTATGAATAGTGCTGCAATACACATGTGAGTACAGGTATCCCTTTGACATATGGATTTCTTTTCCTTTGGGTAGCACCAGAGGTGAGATTGCTGGGTTGAATGGTAATTGTATTTTTAGTTTTTGGAGAAATCTCCATACTGTGTTCCTTAGCAGCTATACTAGTTTACGTTCCCACCAATGGCATAGATATGTTCCTTTTTCTCTTCATCCTTGCCAGCATTTGCTATTTTTGGTCAGTTTTATAGTAGCCATTCTGACTAGGGTAAGATGATACCTCATTGCAGTTTTGATTTCCATTTCTCTGATGATAGCGACTTTGAGCATTTTTTCATACACCTGTTGGTTGTTTGTATGTCTTCTTTTGAGAAATGTCTATTCATGTCCTTTGCAAACTTTTAAATGGGATTATTTGTTTGTTTGTTTTCCTATTGAGTTGTTCAATTTCCTTGAATATAATTTATATTAGTCCCATTAGATGAATAGCTTGTGAATATTTCCTCCCATTCCACATGTTGTCTCTTAAGTTTGTTATTTATTGTATTATGCAGAAGCGTTTTCATTTTATTTCCTATTCATCTATTTCTGTTTTTGTTACCTGTGCTTTTGAGTACTGAATCATAAATTCTTTGCCGAGACCAACGTCCAATAGAATTTACTCTAGGTCTTCGTCAGTATTTTTTAAAGTTTTAGATCTTACATGTAAGTCTTTAGTCCATTTTGAGTTGTTTTTTGTATATGGTGACAGATATGGGGTCCAGTTTCATTCTTCTGCATGTGGCTATGCAGTTTTCCCAGTACCATTTACTGAAGAGGGTATCCTTTCCCCAATGTAAGTTATTTCCATTTTGTCAAAGATCAGTTGGCTGTAAATAGGTGGATTTATTTCTGGGTTCACTGTTCTGTTCCATTGATCTATGTGTCTATTTTATACCAGTGTCATGCCATTTGGGTTACTACAGCCTGGTAATATACTTTGAAGTTAGGTAGTGTGATACCTCCAGCTTTGTGCTTTTTGCTCAGGATTGCTGTGACTATTCAGGCTGTTTTTTGGTTCCAGTGAATTTTAGGATTGTTTTTGCCATTTTGTTAATAATGACATTAGTATTTTGATAGAGATTGCATTGAATCCGTAGGTTGGTCTGGGCAATATGGTCATTTTAATGGTATTGATTCTTCAATTCATGAGCATGGAATTTATCCATTTATTTGTATCATCTTCAGTTTCTTTCAAGAATGTTTTGCAGTTTTCCTTGTAGAGATCTCTCACCTCCTTGGTTAAATTCATTCCTAGGTATTTTATTTTTTCAGTAACTATTGTAAATGGGATTGCCTTCTTGATTGATATCTACAGATGCTACTAATTTTTGTATATTGATTTTGTATCCTGCAGCTTTCCTGAATTCATTTATTAAATCTATGAGTTTTTTGTTGGAGTCTTTCTGTATATAAAATCCTATCATTAGCAAAGAAGGAAAGTTTGCTTTTCTCTTTTCCAAATTGAGTGATTACTCTGCCTAGGACTTCCAGTACTATGTTGAAGAGGAGTGGTGAGAGTGGGCATTTTTGTCTTGTTCTGGTTCTGAGAGGAAAAGCTTTCAACTTTTCCCCATTCAATATGATGCTGGCTATGAATTTGTTGCATATGGCCTTGTATTAGTTCATTCTTGTACTGCTATAAAGAAATACCTGAGATAGGGTAATTTATAAAGAAAAGAGGTTTAATTTGTTCATGATTCCCCAGGCTGTATGGGAAGCATGACAGCTTCTGGGGAGGCCTCAGGGAGCTTACAATAATGATGAAAGATGAAGGGAAAGCCAGCAATTCACATGGCTGGAGCAGGAGGAAGGGGTGGGAGGTGCCACACACTTTTAAACAACCAGATCTTGTGAGAACTCAATCACAGTAACAGCATCAAAGGCAGAAATCTGCCCCCATGATCAAATCACTTCCCACCAGGCCTCTCCTCCAACACTGGGGACTGTGATTCCACGTGAGATTTGGGTGGGGACACAAATCCAAACCATGTCAGACCTTTATAATTTTGAGGTATGTTCCTTCTAGTGACAAACATAGTTCTTTGAAAACAAATTAGATTAGTGTAGAGTTTTGCTCTGTGTGGTTTTTTTCCTTGATCAGATGTATGTTTTGAGACTCATAAAAGATGTTTCTTAAAAAAAAAAAAAAAAAGGAAAGAAAAGAAAAGAAAGGAGACTTAATTTTCTAATCCAAAGTGATTCCAAAAGCAAAAAAAATGTCTACCCAACATTTCAGAAGATGACATTTGAGACAACAGAAATGAGGAAATTGATTCCCTGTAAACCAGACAGGAGGGGTTGTGATTTTTCAAAACTGATTTTGGATTTGTCCACAGTTTGTTAGCATTTCTTGTAAAGGTTGTGGGGGGAGTGAAGCAAGTAGCAGTGGAAACTGGTTAACTCTGCTAGCTGTTCTGGGGAAAGTTGTGGTAGGAGAGGTGGTGGAATTAGCAGCTTCGGTGAGTCTGACACTGGGGGAGGGCTGGGTGGAGAAGGTTAGGAGTGCTGGGAGTTTAGTCTTTCAAGGTGGCCTGTTTTGTTTCCCTGCTACCTTCTCCTAGTAAGCACTGCAAGATCAGGACTTGACCGCAGTGCCTAGAACAATACCTGGCATGTAATTCAAGAAAAATCATGCATCTTTATTTTCTCTAATCCCCTTGGTCTAAACCCAAGTTCACACTCACTGGGGTCACCAGGAGTGTCCTGCCTTCCCCAAGTGGCTTCCTTGAGTGCTCTCCTCCTCTCTCTTGCTCCTTCTCACCATGTGACATGCCTTCTCTTTCACCTTCTGCCGTGAGTAAAAGCTTCCTGAAGTCTCACAAGAAGCTGAGCAGATGCAGATTCCATGCTTGTACAGCCTGCAGAACCGTGAGCCAAATAAACCTCTTTTCTTTTCTTTTCTTTTTTTTTTTTTTTTTTGAGACGGAGTTTGGCTCTTGTTACCCAGGCTGGAGTGCAGTGGCGCGATCTTGGCTCACTGCAACCTCCGCCTCCTGGGTTCAGGCAATTCTCCTGCCTCAGCCTCCTGAGTAGCTGGGATTACAGGCACGCACCACCATGCCCAGCTAATTTTTTGTATTTTTAGTAGAGACGGGGTTTCACCATGTTGACCAGCATGGTCTCGATCTCTTGACCTCGTGATCCACCCGCCTCGGCCTCCCAAAGTGCTGGGATTACAGGCGTGAGCCACCGCGCCCAGCTAAACCTCTTTTCTTTGTAAATTACCCAGTCTCAGGCATTCCTTTAAAGCAATGCAATACTCACTAATACACTGAGGCAGATGCACTTTTCAGCACTGCCAGATGCAGTGAGGGGTGGCAGAAGTTTGGAAAACACACACAAGGAAAAGGTGGGCAGGGTTCTCAGTCTGGGCACCACCCAGTGGCAAAGGGCTATGTGGTAGGAGCATCGACAGCTGAATAAAGGAAGGAGGAAGGGCAGGGACTGAGGCAGTCATATGTGGGCTCCTGAGAGTGGGTACGCCTGTTCTTCCACTTCCAGACTTGCTGCCTGGGTCTGAGATGTGAGTTCCATACACCCAACCCAGACATCCCAGTTACTGGGCTCATGGGCAGCAGATCTGACCTCAGACCCACTCTTGTTAGAATGGACCACTTAAGTTGGCTTAGGACCACAGCAATAAGGAAAGAACTAATATTTATTGGCCTTCCACCATGTCCCAGACCCATGCTGGGATATCACCTCTATCATCCTCAGGACAATCCTGTAAAATAAATGATTATTGCTGTTCTAATTTTCTAGCTGAGAAAATTGTGACTTAAGAAAGAATAAGTAATTTGTTCAAGACCTCGTATCTAGAAAATGGAAGAAACAGAATTTGAACTAAGGTTTAACTTCAAAGTTTATTCCTTTACTGTGACCTTGGGATCCAGTGACCCCAGCTGTATAGGGTTATGGAAGACACAGATTGACATTCAAGGTCACAATGGCTCCTCCCTGCCACGGAAAATCAAGCCTCACACCTTATGTATCTCCAGAATTGAGATAATTAAAGTGTGTCCTTGTGCTTTTGCAAGCCTTGAAACAAATGATGCTTTTTTGTTTTCCTTTCTTGAATTCTCCTTGGACGACTCTGATGTGACTGCAGATGAGGAATGGAGGAAGTGGTGAGAGGCAAAACATACAGCGTGAATGGGTCCAATGAGACCAGCGGCCAGGATGACTTAGCCAGAAAACAGCTGCTTGGCAAAGGGATTAATAATGGGCTTCAATTTTAAGGAGAGTAATTTAGAAAAGAATGACAATTAGCTGATTCCCTGAGAAGGAGAGGAAGCTCTGTGAAAGTATAGTAAAGAAGTCTGTCTTAGCAAAGTACAGCTAAGCAGCAACACATTTGACCTCAAAAAGATATTGCAGAGATTAAAGCCCGGAGCTGGGTACCACACTGCCTGGGTCTAGCCCAGCTCTGCTATTTGTGTGATTGTGAAGTATTTAACTTTCTGGTGCCCAGTTTCCTCAACTGTGAAATGAGGATGATAGCAGGAGTGTTGTGAGATGAAATTGAGTTACTATGTATGAAGGGCTTACCAAATCTGTATATGCATGACAGTGTCCTATGACTATAGGCTGGCTAGGGGATTATATTTATTGATGAAAAAAGTCAAACTCTAAAATATTTGAAGAGATTTATTCTGAGCCAAATGTGAGGTCCATAACCTGTGACAGAGTCCCAGAAAGTCCTGAGAACGTGTGCCTAAGGTGATTGATTTTATACATTTTAGGGAGACAGAAGTTACAGGCAAAAAACAGAAATCATGTAGGGTTTACATTGGTTCAATCTGGAGAGGTGGTATATCTCAAAGATAAGAAGTGGGGGCTTCTAGGTCATAGATGGATTTAAAGCTTTTCTGATAGGCAGTTGTTTGAAAGAGTTAAGTTTTGCCTAAAGAGTTGAATTCAGGGCCGGGCACGATGGCTCACACCTGTAATCCCAGCACTTTGGGAGACTGAAGCAGGTGGATCACAAGGTCAAGAGTTCAAGACCAGCCTGGCCAAGAAGGTGAAACCCCATCTCTACTAAAAATACAAAAATTAGCCAAGCGTGGTGGCAGGTGCCTATAATCCCAGCCACTAGGGAGGCTGAGGCAGAGAATTACTCAAACCCAGGAGGCAGAGGTTGCAGTGAGCCAAGAGACTGTGTCACCTCACTCCAGCCTGGATGACAGAGGGAGATGCCCATCTCAACAACAAAAAAAAGAGTTGAATTCAGCAGAAAGAAACTCTTGAGGTTAAAAGAAGGGGGATAGGGAAGCCAAGGTTCTTGTTACGTAGATGAAGCCTCCAGGTAGCAGGCTGCAAGGAGAATAGATGGTAAATATCTTTTATCCTACCTTAAAAGGTATCAGACTCCACAAGACTTGTGGAATC
The DNA here is from genome assembly GCF_009761245.1 of Sapajus apella. Taxonomy (NCBI): domain Eukaryota; kingdom Metazoa; phylum Chordata; class Mammalia; order Primates; family Cebidae; genus Sapajus; species Sapajus apella. Next base: position 8,708,111 of record NW_022437025.1, on the reverse strand, counting down.
CCCTCAGATGAGAGCCTTGGGAGAAGGCCTCATCTCTGGCTGTTTCATGAGCAACTTATTCCTAGAGTTCATTGTTTGCACAGGCTTCTCACAAACATCCTTCCTCATAGGAAGGCTCATCAGCTGAATTTAGTAACATGTACACAGTAGATGCTCAAAAAATGACCGCAAGGATACAAGCCGAGCTTTCTCTTTATGGGGCAACTCTATGTCTAACTAGATACAGACTAATTGGTTTAAATCAAATCACCCTCCACTTGGGCTAGTTGTGACTTTACAAACTGGTAACTTCCATTGAACTCTGGAAAGAGAAATTCTTGAGGACCCTGGCAAGTTGGGCCCTTACCTTTCTGTTGTTGCTCCTCTTCTGTCTCTTGCTGGTGAAGCAATACCAGCAGCTCCTGTAATACCCAATATCGTGCCATGCATATGTAACATATTAATACTTGATCTTGCTGAGCTGCAAAGGTACCTTTCATAAAATATGGTCCCCAGGAAAAGAAGGTCTGTGATCTAAATCTCAATCAGAGCTATGGCCTTCCCTTTGCCTTTAATCTCTAGTTTAGTCTTTTCTTCCAGGCTGAAAAAAGTAGGACTAACCTGTGGTGTGTCCATTCTTCCTTACAAGAATTTCCCGAGTTTGCAGGAGACATGAGAGCGGTTTTTAGAGAGTAAGCATTTTGGTGGGAAGTTGTCAACTTTTTAGGAATGAGCAGTTGGCAAGGGCCAGAGCCTGTCGCTTGTCAGCAGTAGGATGTTCCCAGAGCTTATTAATAGAAAAGAGAACTGCTGACTGGCACTGTACGGGAATAGGGGAACCCAGTAATGGATGGATAATAAGCCAAGTCTTGAATCATTCCTATCAAAATTAGTGTATATTAGGAAGAGAGGTGGCATGGTGGGAAGGGGCTCTGGGAGTTCCGAGCTGAGTGCTTGTACCTGAGGGGAGGGGCCCCAGCAGATCTGGGCTGATCCTTCTGCATTCTTGGTCCCAGTTGGTCATAACACCAAGGGCTTTGCTCTGTGCTGCTTTGCCACTGCTGCTGTCTGCTCACTGTCCTGTCTGCTACCCTCCACAGCTCCTGTCCTGCCATGTCTTTGGCCACGTAGATTAAGTCCAGGTGTCTGTTCATTCTTACCTGTGTTCTGCCATCTTATTTTATTGCAAAGTCATGTTGAATAGGGATGGTATGAAATGCTGCTGGTGGGCTGGTGAATCCAAAGGGATATGGCTTCAGTGCTGTTGGGAGCCCCTTGGCTCCAAATGTCTGACTATCTTGAGGGAGAAACAAGCAGGTTTCTACTAGTGGGTATCTTCTGCTGTATTAACTTCTTTCCTCTGTGGTATCTTGTATCCTGTTTCAAAAACGAAATGAAGGGAACCACACTAGGGCCCATGCCAGCATCCCATTGTAGATCCTCCAGCTCCAGTTAGGTGGATTCTGGAGTTTGGAGAGGGTTTAAAGTTTGGCTGAAATTGCCCCTCAAGTGGGGTTTAGTTTTCTTTTTACCAGTGGGCATCATGGGCAATTTAGAGGGAAGTACAGGATGGTGGTGTGATTTGAACCTGCAGCAAGCAGGCATACTGGAGTTGAGTGATCCCTCTGGAGATGAAGGGTGGACATGCATTAACTGGGAAAAGGCCTGGGTCCATTGGAGTAAAGATAGTCTGATTGATTGAATTGGCCATGGGAGGTTAGGTCACAGTCTTATTAAAAAAAAAGTAAATAGGACAGAGACTAAGTTTTAGGGAGACATCTTGGTCTCTTAGGCTGAGTTTACTAAATGACAGTGAAGCTACAGTACCTTCCAGTTGGGAAAAAGTGTGCACTACAGTTGAAGAGCTGAACCTTATTAGGTTGGATGTTGATCAGGAACCTGTTTGCCCTTTCCTGGGAAGCCTTCACCCTCCAGCTTCCCTGGGGTAGGGAAGGTCTCCCACATTATGCAATAATAAAATAAGCATCTGGGTCTTTGCAGCTGTCAGTTGCTCTTTCAACTCTAGGATCCATCTTTGGACCAGAAGCCTGGTCTGGGCCTAGGATGACACTGGCCCCAGAGATGCTGGAGTTGACTGCACTCTCTCCTTAGCTGCAGACTATGCACAGTGCTGGGGCGGAAGGAGGAGAGGTGTCGCTGTTTGCCCTGCTGCCTCCCCAGCAGGAACAATAGTCATAAATGCACTTTTCACACTAAAGGTTTCTTTATTAGTTCTCCTGTTAAACCTAGATCCCTCCCCGGTAGACTGCAAACTCAAAGTCTTTGTGATCCCAAAGCCATTCCACTGCAAATGCCCAGCAGTGAAGATGGCCTCAAATTGGGTTCCTGCCTGCAGTGTGTGTGGCAGCAGCCCATGTGCCTTTACCTATTGTCAAACTTGCAAGCATTTATTTGTCTTTATGGCTGTCATGGGGACTGAGGTTTTTCAGAGAGAGAGAGAGAGAGAGAGAGCTGATGACACAGTGGTTTTACACCCACCCTCGGACAGGGAGTTTGCACGTAGTTGTGAGCTGTGAGTGGTTAGTGCATTGCTGGTATTGCCGAAGGCAGGGTTGATCCCTCACTTGCTTCATACTTGCAACTTGCATTCAAGAGAATCTAGATTGTGTTGGGGAAGGGACTGACTGTACACATGGCTAACTTGAAGTATTAAAATAAGGCTGTCTCCTACAACCTTCTTAGTCACACAGGATCCCTGTAGCCAAAACAGTATATGATCCAGCTGCAGAGAGCAGAGTGCTCTCAGCTTACACAGCACCTTAGGTGAGGGAAAGGGAATCGGGTGGAGTAAGAAGGATGAGAATGTTGTCATCCAGGTGGCTTTAGGGTCCTAAGGAGTGGAGGAGGATGGTGCTGGGGAGGTCTGGATGGATCTGGTAGGAGTTCCCAGTAGATAAATTACTGATCCCCCATCTACTATCCCCAGTATGTAATAGCCAAATTAATATGCAATCAACTGCATTGTATCTAAAGCCTTAGAACTAGTCAGGTGTTCCCTCCACCCAATACCATATCTCACCCTCTAATCCTACCTGATCTTTAACAATTCTAAGGATAATCTCTATTTTGTTGTGCTTTTTTGTAACTGTTTTAAATAAATCAATTTGTACTGTATATTTGTACTTTTGTGAGATCCTTTTTGCTGTTTTACCATTTTAAGTCTCTGTACTTGGCTACACACAGATTGTACTTTTATTGTTAATGCTCTTCTTATGGATACCTGCATTTAACTTGTGGACTATGTAAACACAGTATCTATCAATATCTATATATCTATCTGTATAAACTACTAGTTTTTCAAAAAAAAAAAAAAGGTATCAGACTCTTGGTTAATCTTTCCTGTATCAGGAAAAGACCTGGAAAAGTAAGGGGATTCTCTATAGAATGTGGACTTTCCCCCACAAGACACAGCTTTGCAGAGCCATTTTAAAATATGTCAAAGAAACATATTTTGGGATAAAATACTTTGAATTTCAGGATGTGCTATCTGTCATGTGATGCTATACTACAGTCAGGTTGAATTCGACATTTTATAGCTACAAAGAGTCTATTTTGTCTTCTTGGTCTTAAGATCTGTTTTAATATTAATGCTAGTCAGCTGTTTCTGAATTCCAAAGGGCGGAGGGTGAAATGAGGCATGTCCGACTTCCGCTTTTCATCATAGCCTTAACTAGGTTTTTTTGTGTGTTTTTCTTTTTCAGTTACTTTGAAATCCCTTTGGCTGAGAAGAGGGGTCCATTCCATCAGTTAGAGGGCTTAGAATTTTGTTTTTGATTTACAGATTCGTAGGGTTAGCAACTTTAAAAACAGCATGGATTTCTCTCTGTAAAATAGAGAAGGGAATAAACTGGACTTCACAAATAATATTGCTGCAAGACTTTCAAACAGCCTCTCTACCTCTTCAAATTGTTTTCTTATCTGTAAAATGGGAATAATCGCTTCTGACCTTAATTTCCCATAAGATTCCTTGAGAACTAAGCAAGGCAGAGGACATCCAAACCCTTTGAGAAATAGAAAATGTTTTAGGAATAGGGGAAGGCCTGGCATTTCTTGAAAGACGACCTATGGTGGGACTCTATGTGGGTGCTTCTTTCACATTCAGTCCTCAAAATCACTTTTGTGTGGTGAGTGTTGTAGCCTTGGAAGTTCACCTCGTTGTTATTTCCAACAGAGGAAAATGAGAGGGTAATCACAAAAGCCCATGTTCTTGAGATTCCTGTTATTGTTAGTGTTGAAATAGAATCAGACCATGAATGCACACCAAAAATAGCAATTCCAGAACAACACATTTGCTGCAATGAATTGAGCCATCTTACTAGCTGGCTTGTACTCTGTGGGGTCAAGTGTGGAGAGGGTGACATTGACCCTCATGGCCAGTAAGTAAGGTTGGTAAGGCACACACAACCACCCGCATGCACTCCACCCCTGGATTCAGTAAAGCCGTGGCCAGCAGGGTCCTTCCCAGGGGGTGGTTGTTGGGCGGAATGGTAAGGTCAGAGGAGCTCCATGAACACTTGCTGAAATAGCACTTGGTGCTATTTCCCTGTGAGGCCCCACTCCTAAACAAGCAGGAAGCAGGCAAACATTTAACAAAGCAACCCTTCTTAACGTGAGTACAGGCTTCATGATCTTGATGTTTTTGTAATAGCAGGAGCTGCTGAAGTCGAGCTTGAGTGATCACTGATGAGTTCTGTATAGGACCTGCCGTAGAGAAGTGTGACAGGTTCAGCCTGATAGAATCTGCATATAAATTCCCTATTCAGGTAGCAGCTGCCACCAAGAGGGAAGGGAAGATGGCAAGGCGGCATTGCTTTGCTCCAAGAACTGCAGATCTGAGGAACAATGTCAAGGAAAGAGCTCCATGCGGGGATCAGAAGAGCCAGGCTCTTGTTCTGCCCAACCCCCTAATTTCTCATGTGCCTTTGTGTGAGTTACTCGACATTTGCAGGCCTCCATTTTCCTTCTATGGACTGGAAATTATAATAATACTTTGTGGGAGAATGTCATTTATATACTAATGCTATAATACATCAGCCCTCTAACAGGACAACATATAGGAAACTTTTAGCATTTTTAAAAGTATTTTAAGAGCAGGAGTGTCTGTTGTTTCAGGGGTTTCAGCCTAGCTGGAGAATCTCTCATCTGTGCCGTCATTCATCCTCCCCAACAGGCATTCAGTAAACAGGCATTTATTACACACCTGCCTTGTACCTGGCACTGGGCAGATACATACAGGAACAAGGCAGCAGATGGCCTTTCAGGAGCTCAGTCTGTAGGGAAATACAACCATAAAAAGCACATTGCTATGCAGAGTAACAAGTGCTTTAATGGAAATTGGTACCAGATAGAGAAGTCATCCCTGGAAGGGAAGGCTATAATGTAAAGGATGGGCACATAGATGTGCTGTAGAAAGGGGTTCTTGCTAAACTGGCCTAGCAGCATCCTTTGCTAAAGCCAGACTTTACAGGGAAGTACACAGATGGGCCTAGGATGAATTTCAATTGACTAATGTTTGGCCAAAGAAATAATTTTTTTCAGATGTGTGATGTATGGGTGGACATGAAGATTTAGAATCATGGGCCCATAGTTGTGTCTTAGGTTGAGCTCCCCAGGAAAGAGACCCTGAGATGGAGAAGTGGTCAGGAAGCTGATTGGAGAATGAGCTCAGACCAATGCCGGCAGTGGAGAGAAGGGAGCAGGATTCAGCAGAAGGAAAAGATAAGCAGCCCGTCGTCACAACAGAGGTCTCACTTGAGCCCATGGGGAGCTCTGGAGCTTGGATGGCCCGTCATAGTTAGATCATTTGGACGTGGAGGAACAGACCTTTATGCCCTGCATCAGTCAGCCATTGGATGCAGTTTGTTCTTGGGGGGCCTGGATAGCCTTGGTGGAGGAAACATCCTTCAAGGGCAATTCCAGGGGACAGGACCAGCTGTGGTCCACATCCAGCAATGCTCCCAGCCGCTGTAAGACAAGCCTGTCAGTTCTGGGCCATGCACCACCATCCACTGCAGGTGACGCAGGTGTGGGGAAGCCCTGGGACAGTGGCCGTCAAATAGCTGTATGGCAGAGTCACCTGGAGAGCTTGAACAACCCCAGCACCTAAGCTGCACCCCCAGACCAATTCACCCCAAATCTCTGAGTGTAGGGAATGAGTATCAATAGTTTATAAAACTCCCCAAGTGATTCTAATGGGCAGCCAAGTTCAAGAATCACTGCCTGGGGGTGTGTGCGAGACAAGGGAGAGAAGGGCTTGCCTCAAAACCCTGAGAAGCTGGAAGAGAACCAGGGAGAGTGTGTCATAGAAGGCAAGGGGTGGAGGATTTTAGAAAGAAGTAAGTGTCGACCTCCAACAAGAACCTACATGCCTGAGTGAGAGGAGCAACCAGCTGTTCCAAAATGTGCTCAGAATTTGTATTAATCAGGTATGGTGAGGTAATGGACATGGATGCAACTGTGTTTGAAAGAATTTGTTACTCACAGTTCCCTAGAGGAGGGGACATGCCACGCCATGCAGGGCCACGCGGGGAGGCACTGGGGTCAGTCAGGAGGCAGGAGGAGGGAGGGGACAGCCTGCACCAGAGCCTTTATTGTGGGCCCATGGCAGGAGTGAGTGCGCAGGGCAGGCAGGCTTGGGATCATGTTGCCAGGCTCTGGGCTACAGGGCTGTTCCCTAGTTGTCTGGTACCTGGCTCTGGAGTGACCTGGGAGCGGGAAAATGTTGGCTCAGAGAGTGAGAGTTTGATAAAGGAAGTGATTGGAGTATAGGTTTTGGATTGGTGGGTTTGCATATAAAAGGTGTGCTCCCAGGCAAGTTGTTCACTAGCTCTAGCAATTATTAATAGCTAGGGAACTGCTGTTAATGACTGCTCTGGAAAAGTCAGTCTCTCTGAAATCAGAAAAGCCATACAATATGAAAGTGTAATGAAATACAGGAAACATAAAACATAATAAATATTAATACACTAACCTCATGGCCACCTAGGTTGGGGGTCAGAGTGGGCTGAATTTAACCTCAGCTCACCCCCTTATCAGGGAGGTGAGTGCTGGGTGCATCTTTCACAAATATACAGAGTAGCCTTGACCCTGGATCCTTTGGGCTGCAGTGGAAAAACAGGAAGAGATGTAATCCTTGCAGCAGAGACGGAGAAAGAGCACCTGTACACCCACAAGCTAGGAGAACTGCAGGGGTGAGTGGGTGGTCCCAAGGCTGTGAGGAGACAATATCAGGTTTACATATCCATTGGCCCTAGAGACCCAAGGTAGACCCTCACACACTTGATCCCTATAGCGATCAGACCTTGGCTAGCGAGCCTGGGGAAGAGGCATGGGAAGGAGAAGAGAAATAGAGAAGTCAGTCATCTACCTCCCACCCCAACTCTTTCCACTGCAGGCTTCCAGCCTAAAGCAGGCTTAGAGGAAGGGGGACAGGAGATGAAGATGTGTCATTCAATCTATTCAGTTGGGCTGATTTTGATTATTATTTTATACTGGCCAGTCCGATGTCTAAATTGAAATTGTAATTCTTGGATAGGACCCTGCTCAGTCTGAGCAGAAAAGAGCTGAGCCCCTAGAATGGGGCAGGGAAATAAAACCCCAGGGATTAAACTTTAGAGGAACAAGGAGACAAAGACCCAGGTTGTATTAGATGACGTTCCGGACTGTGCTTATGTAACACAAAGTTACATTTGTAACACACTTAGCAGGGAGCTGGGCATGTGGAGAACACTTGGTCAGTGTCAGCCATTATTAGAATAGGAGCCTAGAATAACAGTCTAAATATGATGAAATATAAAGAAGAACATATCATTTAATCCCCCAAATTGCTCTGTAAAGTAGGTCTTGCTCTTCGCCTTTCTAATCCAGCAGCGTGGAGAAATGGCCACCTCTGGAGCCCTTTTGCTGTCAGCGGCATAAGTGGCCCAGCCAGCATCCAACCTCCCCCTGCCCATCCCGCTCCACTTGACTGGGGGCCATGGGCATGTTGAGATGTCTTTTATAAGAACTTGACTTGGAGTAAGAGCAATGATTTCAACTCTATGTAAACATTTTTTGCAGATTTATCATAGTCCAGAAAGATATTACTTATGGACTAAAGCAGTGTATAGCTTATGGGAAATATGACCAGAATTCTATTTAAAAAATGGAAACCTTGCAGATTAAAGAACAAGATAATACAGTTATTGCAAGGCCCATTCACCTGACCTGATTGGGAGTTAAAAATCACCTCAGCTGACAACACTGACTTTTCCCTCCTCCTGAGTGAAACAGCAGGGCAAACTCTCTGCCCGTGGTCTCCTGTATGGATGCTCTTGCATTTTACCACACCCAGCAGGCTGCACTGACACCACAGAGGCTTATCTTTGAGGTTGTCATTTGGTGGCTCCTTATGATCTTATGTCAGGCATGTAATACCCAGTTTTTTAAAACATGCCTTCCTTTTGAACAGCCCCTGAAAAAGACACTCAGAGGGCACTCTCTGCAAATGGCAAGGGCTGTTTGTGAAAGGGACCAGTGTGTAGGAAAGCCTTTTCTCATGCTCGTTTGTTCCTTCAATAGACATGTATCTATCCGCTACCATGTGCTGGCAGGTCTCTGCCTCCAGGCCACGCACAACTATGTAAAATGCTGAGGCCTCAGCTCTGTGTTGGGATTGAGTGCCCAGGAGCTCCATCAAGAGCCGCCGAGGGTCTGAAGCTTCACTGGCCCTTCCCCTGAGTCTGGTGGCCTTGTGGCTCCTCCCTGGTCACTAGGCATGTCTTACCAAGCCTCCTGGATCTGAATTCAGACTCTGGGATCCCAGACTTGGTGACCAGTCGTGCCTCTATGACAAAGTTGTGGCCTCAATGAGCCATTGAACCTCTCTGTGCTGCAGTTAATATTTCTGTAGAGGGAGGATAGTAACAGGCTGTCTGTCCGCAAGCTGCTGTGAGGATGAGAGGAGATGAACTATGCAATGTGCTTGGTAATAAAAACCAATCTTTCCTGTTGAACACCTGCAGTGTGTGCAGCCCTGTGCTTTGCACTCCAGACATCCACTCATGGACCTCATCCTCCCAACAGCAATCCTCCCCAGGAATATGTGTTGTCTTTATCCCCATTTTACAGATGAGAACACTGAGGCATGGGCATTTCAGTAACTTGCCCACAGCCACAGTGAATGGGGATAGAGGCAGAATCCAAATCCAGACAGCCTGCAAGAGAGCTATGCCCAAAACTGCTCACTAGGTTGTCCTGACCCACGCTGCAAGCCCCTACTCAGTAAGGGTTGCTGGTGGCGATTTCATCTTTACCGCTGCCACTGGGAGAGAAGACATGCGTGGTCATCGTCAGAAACTCTTCCATAAAGCACAGGGCACAGCAGGGTCTTTATTGTGGACCCATGGCCGGAATGAGTGAGTAGGGAGGTGGGCTTACTCATTGAGATGATGTGTGTGCAGGTCATCCTAGCTATTTTTATTATTTGGGTGGGCCACATGTATAATATGAGTGGAAACCCTTCATTTAACACACACCTATCCACACACCCAATCGCACTTTTCTTGGCAAAAGGTGAGGGGAATAATCTCTCCTAACTACAATACCTCTCCCTGCAGCCAACTAATATTTCCAGGAAAACTCTGGACGCTTTCTGGAAAAAGCCAGGTTCACAGATTCTGCTGCTGGCTAAGCTCAGTCCCTCTGGAGTAAACTCTTATCTGAGCTCCACTCTGGACACTCCCGATCCACACCTTTTCCACTGTTTGCCCCAGGGATGTGTACAGAGTGGCCACTGCCATTTTCCTTCTGGAGTTCAGAAATGTTGGCGTCCCAAGCTGGGGGCTGCGCCCCCTGAGGTTTAAAGAATCCACCTTTTCTCCAGAGGTAGAAATAAGACCACACTCACCCATGTGACCTCCCTTAAGAAAGAGTCCCATGTCCTTGTATTTAAGACACCAGAGATCAAAGGCTATACCATGAACTCGATAACAGCCTTTCAGGAATAAGTCATGCAAAGTTAAACGTACCCACTGACTGTAAGATTTTTAAAACACTGAGTTGTAGACTCAAGGAAATAGAGAGTGTCCATCTCAGTTAGTACATAGACCCCTCAAAGGCTCCCGTTGTCCTCAAGCCAAGTCCAAGAGCCATGGAAAGGCAGCAAAGCCACCCATGACCTGACCTCTGCCCCAGGCTCCAGCCTCAGCTCCCACGTCTGCGGCATCCCCTGACCTTGCATTCCCACTACAGTTGTTGTTCCCCAGTGAGCCTGGGCAGATCATGCCTCTGTGTGGTTGTACATGCTGTTCTGGGGGTGCCCTTCCATCCAGTGGCAGCTCCAAAAACCACCCCTGGGAAGTGCTCCCTCTGTGCTGATGCTGTGGGAAAAGATTGGGCTTGATTTCCACCTGCGTGGTTCCTGGCTGGGCGGCCTCAGCACAGGAATCCCTCGGCATGCCTTTAATGTGCAGCAGCAGTGTTGGCTCCGTGTGGGGCTGGTGGCTGTGCCGTGGAAGGAGACAGCCTTGGGAAGGGCTCACACCACACCTGGCATGTGGTAGGAGCTTCCTGGTGTTGGTTCCCTTGTGTTTTCTCGGATTCTGTTTTTGCGCTTACTGAGACAGCAGCCAAACCCCGAGAGAAAACAGAATCAACAACAATACCACAGACAGGCCTAGTGGGAATTCCACTTCTATGTATGTTGGATTTTTTTTCTTCCTGGCCCTTCTTTTTAATCAAGCTATGACACACATGCCATAAAATTCATCCTTTTAAAGTATACAGCTCAGTGGGTTTAGGTATCTTCACAGAGTCTGGCCACCATCAGCTTTCTCTAATTCTGGTTATTTGCATCACGCTAGAATGAAACCCCACATCGGGGAGCAGTCACTCCCCACACCCCTGTCCCCGGCCCTCCCAGCCCTCCGGCAGCCCTAGCCTACCTCTCCCAGCCTTCTAGCGAGAGCGTCCCTGAAACTGGAAAGCTGACATTGACCTTGCCAGTTCCTCAAAAGGCGATGGAAGAGCTATGCTGGCTGGCGGAACCAGAGGAGTTTTGTGAATAAAAACTAAGTACAGAAAAGGGAATCAAATCTAAGGCACCCCTTAGGTGGAGATGAGGACTGGACCAGCTGCTGGCCATGTGCTTACTCTGGGCCTTGGGGCCCAGAGTACTACTCTGTGGAGGTGGAGTCAAGCAGCCCCTATGGCCTTGGCCAACCTGAGCCACCTGCTTTTCAGAGCCACTACCCAGGTCACCATCTCACAGGGGACTCTGAGGAGTCTCTGGACTCACACATGGAAAATGCTGTGTGCATGGGACTGGTGCGCAACCTGGCTCAGTTCCTTCCCTTAGCCTTTGCTCGTGGGGATCACGCTGGGCAGGAAGACCTTCTGCAGGGTCGAAAACACCTGGCCCAGTTGCCCAGTCCCCTCCACAACGACCAAAGGCCACTGCACTCAGCAGCATCTCCTTCTCCCTCAGGAGAGTACCTGGCCGTACCTGTTTGGAGTGATTGCAGTCCCTGCCGTCGTCCAGCTGCTGAGCCTGCCCTTTCTCCCTGACAGCCCATGCTACCTGCTGTTGGAGAAGCACAACGAAGCGAGAGCTGTGAAAGGTAAGGGCCCTTTCCTTTCCACCACAGCTCCAGCCCCTGCACAGGTTAGCCCTGCAAGGCGTGCTGGGACCTGGGCCAATGGGCACAGGAAGGGGTGTTTTCATTGTTCCTCTGCAGGCACTGGGCTGGGTGTCGTAGGGTACCTTCTCATTTCATCTTCCCAACAGCCTTGCTGGGGGGACAGAGAGGGAACACAGAGTCACCCAGGGAGTCACCCAAGGAGCCTGGAAAAGCCAGAACAGACAAGATTAGATGCAGGTCCCTTCACTTCTGGCATTGTGTCCCCACTGCCGCCTCTCTGGTTGTTTCCAACCACAGAAATGAACCCATCTCAAATTTCTGAGTGACTTAGGTGCATGGCGGCCCTCCTTCCACTCCTTCTCCCTTCACTGACTTCCTTTGTCTTAACATTTACATGCCAGGAAAGGAAAAGATGCCAGCACAGATTGAACACCAGATCCCACCAGGCACTGGCCTGAGTGCTTCTGCACAATGACCCATGGGACCTTGCCAGCAGCCCTTCAAGGGAGGAAGGAGTATACACTCATTTTACAGGAGAGAAAAATAAGGCTTGCAAAGGGACTTGGAAGTCATCTCAGGCTTTCTTTAAATGCCCTAAATGGGGGGATGTTGAGTCAGATTCAAAACCTGGGTTTCAAAATCAGAGACATCTCTCTACAGAGCACTGAACAGGTAAAATTATGTTGCCTAGAGATAGACAATGCAGAATGAACAATCACATTCTCATTCTTTTAGTTGACAGCACCATGGTTAGTGAGGCATGTGAAGGTAACCAGCACTACCTTCATATGCAGCTCTGCTGTCTGACCTTGAGCAATTATTTTTTTAAGCTTTCTGAGTCTCAGAACCCTCATCTGTAAAAAGGAAATGACACAAACTTCCCTCGTGGGGCCATTGTGAGGATTGAATTAGATGGCACATATATAAGGTTCGTAGTATTATCTGCTATCATTATTACTGAGAACTCTGTTCATTTTAGTTCTAATCTAAATTTCACCTATGTCCAAATTCAGGAAAAAACTTCAGAATTATATATACAATTTGTGCAACATCTTTTGAAATTCACCCTACCTAAGTATTTTCTGAATTAACAAATAGCATAATGAAATAGTAACAATTGCCTATATTTGTCTAGCAGTTTATGAAGCAGATTCATTTTCTCGTTTATAACATTTCTCTGAAGTGAAGTCAGAGAAGGTAATTGTTATTACCTTCATTTTGCAGATGAAGACACTGAGGCTTACAGGGATGAAGTCAGTTTCCCAAAGCAGTGGGTTTTGGCTGATAGAGATTTACAGAGGCTTTTGAAAACCTGATGGAAATGATAGTGTTTTCTTTAATACAGTGACTGTATACACAGAATTCTGCCCATGGCTTGGTGATGGCCCTGAGACTTGAGCCCTCATTTCTCCAGAGGACCTTGCTTTGTAACTCCCACCCCCTGTCTCAAGTCCATTAGTAACCAAAGGATTGGAACCCAAGGAAGATTTTCCTCTGTGTACCCCTTGTTTACAGAGAGACACCAGGAAAGGGAAGTAGTGGGTATTGTACCAGGTGACTTTCCATGGGGCCAGTGAGGATAAAAACCAACTAAAAGTTGGGTTCAGATGTTTGTCAGATGGCAGAGGCTCTGGAGTGAAAAGAAGGGGACTAAGAGAGAGAACCAAGGGGACCTGATTCCAGAAAGCACCAGGACTGTGCAATATTGGAAGATGGCAATCCCTCCAGCTCTGTCTCCACTGGCCTCGGAGGTACCCTGCACCCCATCTGGCTCTACTCGGGAAAAGCTCTTGAGAAATGCTTCAGTTAAGTACAGTTGGAATGAATAGTGCATGTCAATGCCAGACAGCGAAGATGGTTTTAAAGTTTTATTTCATAGCACAGTAGGGAGTGCGGGAGAAGTGCAGTTACAAAACATTATAAATATTACATGTACACTTTATAAAAAGAACAAGGATGTTGGCCTTAAGTTGAAATAGATTATTGAAATTTTCATCTGTACTTATAAAAGTGCTAATTTTACTCCAGACATTCAGCAAGCAATGGATATTTACCATGTCGGGCATTCTGCCAGGTCATGGGGTAAGACAGGGGCATGAGAGAGGGTGAGGTAGGGTGACGGTCTAGTTAAGGGAGATAGACAGAAACACCCACTAATGACTCACTGGTTTTGAAAACTATTTCATTCTAAGCACTTCACATACATTAGATCACTAAATCATCACCACAACCATAGAAAGTAGGTCACATTTTTATTTCCATTTTAAGACCAAAAAAAAAAAACCAAAAAACAAAGAGGATGGGATAAGTTGGCCAAGGACATAAAGCTAGCCAGTGACAGCACTGAAATTTGAATTCTGACAATCTGGCTCTGGAACTTATGAATGTAAACAAAATCCACTTTATTACCTAGAACCATGCTCGGCACTGTGGGAGATACGCCTTCTGCAACCTGTTGATAGTTTGGGGAAAAGGGGCCCTGTATCAGTCAACTATTACCGTAATACTGCTGTATAACAAAACACCCAAAAGACATTGGCTTGAGATAATAGCATTCCTTAGTTCACAAACCTACAGGTCAACTGTGTTGTTCTGTTACTCTTGGTAGGCTTGACCTTAACATCCTTCTTGGGGCCAGTTGAAGTTCACCCACCTGTCTGGTGGTCAGCTGGCTGACCTAGGTTGGTTCTAGCTCTGCTCAACACATCTCATCCCCAGCTGGCCAGCAGGGTACATTCTCATGGTGATCAGAGAGGAAACAGAAAACACAAGCAGTTTCTCCAAGCTTGAAATCTCCTAAAATCCTGCTGGCCAAAGTCAGCCACATAGCTAAGCCCAAAGTCAGAGTAAAAGGGGGCTTCAGAATTTTAGGACAGAGGACATAAATGTAGGGAGGCCACGAACTGGAGCAATCAACACAATCACTTTAGACAAGAGGCCCCTTTTGAGATGTTCCTATCCCCACTCCATCCCCACCCCCAGTTCACAGTGACAGGGAATGAGTCCCAGGCCCTGGGTCTTATTTATTTATGCCACCCTTGTCAGTTTAGGAAAGCCCCACCCTCCAGTGCCTAAAAACGAGGGAACCCCCAAACTTCTACTGTGAGAAAGGGAAATTTATCTAATTGAGTAAAAATGAAATATTACTATAAGGAATGTAAAAGGATGGACAACAGTTCAGAAACTAGTGTCAAGGAAGTTGCATTGATGGCTATAAGAGGCAGACACTGCATTCAAAGCAGTGTAAGCAAAAGGGAAACTTTTGACTATGTTGCTCATGATCTGAGGGCATCAGTAATGAGCACTCTTCCTCTTTCCAGCCAAAGTTGAAACCAATCAAGAGGTGGATACACAAGTGGAGGAGGTAGGATAAAAGTATCATTCTTGGTGTGAATAAAGACCACTAGGAGATTTGGCATTAGGTATGATGGCCAAGAGAGCCTCATAAGGTTGTACTCCAGAACTGAACTTGCCACCTACTCATGGCTCTCTGACAGGGCCCATCCCTGAAAGGCTTAGAACATGGAACAGAGTGTGCTCTTTTAGCTGGACAGGTCCCAAAAAGAAAGGGAGGAACTAAGCTGTACAGGCCATTTCTGTCCCCCAGCTTAAATGATTAGTTAAGTTCCCTCTCATCTCCTGGAGAGGAGTGAATGAGGTGAAGAATGACATACTAATACCCTTCCATGAAGAAAGCAGTATCCAGAACTGGTAATAAATATTCTCCCTAATCATAACCAGTGAAAGGGCTGGGTTTCCTTCAGGTATGGTGAAATCCAGGAGCTAAATCCAAGTCATTCAGGTACTGACTCTCTCTCAAGAAACCTTGCCATTCTTAGTATTTCATTGGCTTCATTCTTAGACAGTCTTTCTGTACTTGATATGAAGACAGCCCTGAGCAGCTCCAACTTCGTAAGACTATCTCAGAAGGAGAGACATTCTCTTTCACACAACATACATTTCAGTCTCTGAAGAAACTAATTCTAATTGGTCCTTCCTGGGCCACAGCCATTCTTGAACCAATCACAGCAGTGGGAGTTAGAATTCCCGGACTGGTAAGTTACCATCCATTTTGGTGATTGGGAGGTGGAGGGTTATGAGGTTTGATTGACATTATCTACTGAGATTATTGGGAGCACAGGAGGATAGCTTCAAGAAAAAGATGCAGCAAGAGAAAAAAAGTACAGGATGCCCATCACCATGCAAAAATGACCCTTTTATCCCATCTGGATGCACCTTCCCTGGTAGTGCTATGTCCCCTGTCCCCCATGGTCTGTGTTGGTCTTTGCTGTCAGAACTCCAATTGGGGATAGACTTGGCGGGGAGCTCAGACCACAGCCCCTAGATAAGCAATTCAGAGCAGTCTTGACATGTCTCCTTTTTTGTTGCTTTGTGTGTTGGAAGGAGTGTGTTTTTGTGGGATGCAGCATTTGGGAGCCAATTATTGGCTGGAACCCTGGCCTAAATGGAAAAGGAAGATTATCCATTATTGGCCAGCGTTGGAATGTCCATTGGCATTATGATTGGAGGAAGTTGGTTTCTTTTTTTGTTTGTTGTGGTAGGGAAAGGTATATGTATCATGATCAAATCCTGCCCCTTATGATAAAAAACTCAAAATAATAGTGTCCTAAACAAAATAGACATTTGTCTCTCTCATACATTTTAAAAAATGCTCAAAGTAGGTCATCTACAGCTTTTATGGTTCTTCGTGGTATCAGAGACCTGGCTCTATTCATCTTTGACTGCCATCCTCAGAAGGTCATTTCACTGCCCAAAGCAGCTGCCATCGTGACTGCATTCCAGCCAGAAGGAGGCGGGTGAGAGAAAGGAATTGTCTTCCCCTTCTACTCTAAGAATTCTCTTGGAAGGTTCACATACTTTTGCTCCTGTCTGCTTCATCAGAAGGGAATCCCATAGACTCTCCTGACTGCCAAGAGACTGGGAAATGTAGTTCTTCAGTGCGCCATTGCCACAAGAGTCAGGGTCTACTCCTGAGGAGGAGAGCAGCATGAATGATGAAACTTGCCACCAACAGCCTCTGCCAAAGCACGCAAGCAATCAGTGGAAGGCCTGTAGCAGGGACTGCTGGAACTGAGGCATTTTGTGTGGGTGCCTTGGAAGCTGACAACTTGTGGCACAGTTTAAGCAGCCATTTAAAGCTGAGTTAGGTCTCGATCCAAGATGGCCGTTTAGGAACAGCTCAGGATTGCAACTCCCAGTGAAAGCGCAGAGGGTGAGTGGACGCCGCATTTTTATTGCCCACAGACTAGGAAATTTCCAGGCGGAGGAGCTCCACGGTCGCCAGCGCAGCTATTTCGGCCAGCGTGGCTGTACCAGCCGGCGCCGCTGCTTTGCCCCACGTGGCTGCTTTGTCGGCGCCCCGGAGCCGCGGTTCTCCGTACAAAATACACCGGTCCGGGTGCCCTTTTGGCTGGCGATTGGAGCCACGGGAAGTCGCCCATTCGTCTGTTTAAAAAGGGGAGCCAGGACGGTAGATTCCAGGGCAAAAAAAAAAAAGCGCCACAAACCTCAGTGCCACTGTTTAAGCCAGCGCAGTGAGTGGCCGCAGGGGAAAACAAACAGACCCTGGCGCCTCTTCAACAGGCGACTGGAACACAAACTTAAAAAAGGCTCTGAGGCAGGGAGCCAGGCGATCAGGCTCAGCTGGTCCCACCCCCACAAAAGAACAGCAACCAGAAACTCTGGATTGAGAGTGTCACAGCAAGCGCAGCTGAACCCAGGATGGTCCAGCTCTGTGGGGGAGGGGCGTCCACCATTACCGAGGTTGCCAAGGCAACCCGCCATTGCTGAGGTAGCCCGCCGTTGCCAAGGCAACCCGCCACAGCAGAGAGACTCCGCCTCATATAAACACCCACATAAACAGGACTGCAGGGAAGTTCACTTCGCAGCTGGGCGGAGCCCACAGCAGCTCAGCAAAGCCTCTACAGGCTGACAGTGACTAGGCTGCCTCCTAGCTGGGCAGGGCAGGTCTGAAGGAAAAAAAAAAGAAGGCAGTAGCATAACAGAAACTCATAAATAAAGCCATAAATCCCTGGGACAGAGCACCTGGGAACAAAAAGCAGTTTATGAGTTCTGCTGCAGCAGACCTAAACGTACCTGCCCAGCAGCTCTGAATGAACAACAGACCTCACAGCTCACCATTTGAGCTCCTATAAAGAAGAGACCGTCTCCTCAAGCAGCTCCCTGACCCCTATATATCCAAAGAGCCACCTCATAAAGGAGAGATCAGATTGACACTAGGCGGGTATCCTTCTGGGACAAAGATAGCAGAAGAAGAAAACTGGTAACAACCCTTACTGTTCAGCTGCTGCTGCAGGTGAACCCCAGGCAAGCAGGGCCTGGAGTGAACCTCAGCAGACCTACAGCAGAGGGGCCAGACTGTCAGAAGGAAAACCAAGAAACAGAAATAACCTCATCATCAACAAACAGAACGTCAATCTGAAAGATTTGAGACCCAATCTGAAAGCCAGCAACTACAAAGTCGACAGGTGGATAAATCCTTAAAGATGGGAAGAAACCAGTACAAAAAGGATGAAAACACCCAAAACCAGAACACCTCTTCTCCTTCAAGGGATCATAACTCCTCACCAGCAAGGGAACAAGGTTGGAGGGAGAATGAGTGTGATGAAATGACAGAATCAGACTTCAGAAGGTGGGTAGTAAGAAACTTCTGTGAACTTAAAGAACATGTTCTAACCAAATGCAAAGAAACTAAGAACCTTGAAAAAAGATGTGACGAAATGCTAACGAGAATGGGCAAAATAGAAAGGAATATAAGTGAATTGATAGAGTTGAAAAACGCAACACAAGAACTTCATGAAGCATGCACAAGTATCAACAGCCGAATTGACCAAGCAGAAGAAAGGATATCAGAGGTCAAAATCAACTCAATGAAATAAAACGGGAAGGCAAGACTGGAGAAAAAAGGGTAAAAAGGAATGAACAAAATTTCCAAGAAATGTGGGACTATGTGAAAAGACCTAATCTACGTTTGATAGGCGTACCTGAATGCGACGAAGAGAATGAATCCAAGCTGGAAAATACTCTTCAGGATATTATCCAGGAAAACTTCCCCAACCTAGCAAGGCAGGCAAACATTCAAGTCCAGGAAATACAGAGAACACCACAAAGATATTCGTCAAGAAGAGCAACCCCAAGGCACGTAATCGTCAGATTCACCAGGGGTGAAATGAAGGAGAAAATACTAAGGGCAGCCAGAGAGAAAGGTCGGGTTACCCACAAAGGGAAGCCCATCAGACTCACAGCAGATCTCTCAGCAGAAACCCTACAAGCCAGAAGAGAGTGGGGGCCAATATTCAACATCCTTAAAGAAAAGAACTTTCAACCCAGAATCTCCTATCCAGCCAAACTAAGCTTCATAAGTGAAGGAAAAATAAAATCCTTTGGGAACATGCAAGTACTCAGAGATTTCGTCACCACCAGGCCAGCTCTACAAGAGCTCCTGAAAGAGGCTCTACACATATAAAGGAACAAGTACCAGCTCAACTGAAGGGCAAAACACCCAGCTAGCACCAAAATGGCAGTATTAAATTCGCACATAACAATATTAACCCTAAATGTAAATGGACTAAATGCCCCAATCAAAAGACACAGACTGGCAAATTGGATAAAAAGCCAAAACCCATCGGTGTGCTGCATCCAGGAAACCCATCTCACATGCAAGGATACACAAAGTCTCAAAATAAAGGGATGGAAGAAGATTTACCAAGCAAATGGAGAGCAAAAAAAAGCAGGAGTTGCAATTCTCATCTCTGATAAATTAGACTTTAAAGCAACAAAGATCATAAGAGACAAAGAGGGACATTACATAATGGTAAAAGGATCAATACACCCGAAGAGCTAACGATCCTAAATATATACGCACCCAATACAGGAGCACCCAGATACATAAGGCAAGTTCTTAATGACTTACAAAGAGACTTAGACTCCCACACAATAATAGTGGGAAACTTTAACACCCCATTGTCAACATTAGACAGATCAACCAGACAGAAAATTAACAAGGATATCCAGGACTTGAACTCAGACCTGGACCAAGCAAACCTAATAGACATTTACAGAACTCTCCACCCCAAATCCACAGAATATACATTCTTCTCAGCACCACATCACACCTACTCTAAAATTGACCACATAATTGGAAGTAAATCACTCCTCAGCAAATGCAAAAGAACAGAAATCGTAACAAACAGTTTCTCAGACCACAGTGCAATCAAGTTAGAACTCAGAATTCAAAAACTAACCCCAAACTTCACAGCTTCATGGAAACTGAACAACTTGCTCTTGAATGTTGACTGCATAAACAATGAAATGAAGACAGAAATAAAGATGTTCTTCGAAACCAACGAGAATGAAGACACAACATACCAGAATCTCTGGGACACATTTAAAGCAGTCTCTAGAGGAAAATATATAGCAATAAGTGCCCACATGAGAAGCAAGGAGAGATAAAAAATTGACACCCTATCATCAAAACTGAAAGAGCTAGAGGAGCAAGATCAAAAAACCTTAAAGTCTGGCAGAAGACAAGAAATAGCTAAGATCAGAGCAGAACTGAAGGAGATAGAGACACAAAAAACTCTTCAAAAAATCAATAAATCCAGGAGCTGGTTTTTTGAAAAGATCAACAAAATAGACAGACCACTAGCCAGATTAATAAAAAAGAAAAGAGAGAATAACCAAATTGATGCCATAAAAAACGATAAAGGGGATATCACCACCGATTCCACAGAAATTCAAACCATCATCAGAGATTACTACAAACAACTGTATGCACATAAACTAATAAACCTAGAAGAAATGGATAAATTCCTGGACACTTGCCTCCTCCCAAGCCTAAACCAGGAAGAAGCCGAAACCCTGAACAGACCCATAACAAGGTCTGAGGTTGAGGCAACAATTAAGAGCTTACCACCCGAAAAAAGCCTCGGTCCAGACGGGTTCACAGCCGAATTCTACCAGACATACAAAGAGGAGCTGGTACCATTCCTTCTGAAACTATTCCAAACAATACAAAAAGAGGGGATTCTTCCCAAATCATTTTATGAGACCAACATCATCCTGATTCCAAAACCCGGCAGAGACTCAACAAGAAAAGAAAACTTCAGGCCAATATCCATGATGAACATAGATGCAAAAATCTTCAATAAAATACTGACAAGCCGATTGCAACAGCACATCAAAAAGCTCATCCACCATGATCAAATAGGCTTCATCCCGGGGATGCAAGGCTGGTTCAACATATGCAAGTCTATAAACGTAATTCACCACATAAACAGAACCAAAGACAAAAACCACATGATTATCTCAATTGATGCAGAGAAGGCCTTTGACAAAATTCAACAGCCCTTTATGCTAAAAACCCTCAGTAAGCTAGGTATTGATGGAATGTATCT
>NW_022437025.1:8686665-8686956 GCF_009761245.1 Sapajus apella | reverse complement strand
TTCCAAACAATACAAAAAGAGGGAATTCTTCCCAAATCATTTTATGAGACCAACATCATCCTGATTCCAAAACCCGGCAGAGACTCAACAAGAAAAGAAAACTTCAGGCCAATATCCATGATGAACATAGATGCAAAAATCTTCAATAAAATACTGACAAGCCGATTGCAACAGCACATCAAAAAGCTTATCCACCATGATCAAGTAGGCTTCATCCCGGGGATGCAAGGCTGGTTCAACATACGCAAGTCTATAAACGTAATTCACCACATAAACAGAACCAAAGACAAA